>NC_044906.1:60763379-61121121 GCF_001633185.2 Quercus lobata | reverse complement strand
TACCTGGTTGATCTCCCTAGCTATTAACCAATCTGAGCTATTAACCAATCTGATGGTAACATTCATCCACTAACGGAAACAAAAGATTTGTAAGATGAAAATTCAACGCTTAAGTTTTAAAACCTTTAACTATAGATAAAGCTTTGGCAAAAACATTGATATATTTCTCCCTGACCTAAATATAAGAAGGCCAAAGTTATAGCTGACTTTTCTTTTGTCACCAAGTAATAGCTCAGCTTGAGCATTGAGTGGTGAAATTTATTATTAAAAAAAAAAAAAGGGACAACAACAATTTTAAATCATAATTTCTGGCTCAGAAACCCACAAATGAAAATAAATCGAATCATGAAAAAGAAGTTTTAAAAATCATTCTATAGGTTCTTTTGCATTTTGTGGGTTAAGAAATTTCAAGAGCTTAAGCACTGTAAGGGCAGATCATACACCACCTCCTATGTTGGACTGGTTGCTGTTTTAACTCTGCCCTCAACCCCACTCTGCCACTTCACATGGAGGAATTCATATTTCTACATCTTCAAGAACATGTTAGCTACGCGAAATTATCAGTTTAATCACTAAAAATTGAATCACTACAGTTAAAAAGATTCTGAGTCTACCAATGATGACAGTTGTAAGCATTCACCCACAGTAAATGGAAAAGCAGAAAATCGTTTGCATTTATTATAATGAATATTTCTCTCTAGCAGAAGATTACAAATAGAGATGAGAATTTGTAACACATTAAAAAATTATATAACCTAAAGAATGTCAAGGTGAGTACAAGATGAAAACATACTTAGCTGAGAGTTTGATAGCGTATAGGACCTTGCAGTCCATTCTGTCGGGTGTCATTCCTTCCCACCAGAGCAGGCATCCAGGGGAACAGTTTGTCAAGTTCCTTGCCTAGTGTACTGGGCCTCAGCTGCTTATCACTGATTCCAAATTTTGCTCTTTCAATAGCCTCCATTATATCTTCCCTTGTCACAGTTTCACTGCCTGCAAAACCCAGAAGACATTATATTCTCATTTATTGGTCCAATATTCACTAAGAAGACCAAATAAAAATAAATAAATAACAACACTGAGAAAGATGAAAGAAAGGGAGGAGGGAGGGAAGGGGAGGGCTGCTCTAATGAAATTGAATGTGTTTACTTCAACCTCACCTCTACGAGCAGCAAGTAATGCAGCTTCATTGACGATGTTGGCAAGATCAGCACCTACAAAACCTGGAGTCAGGGAAGCAACTAGATCACAGATAAGATGTACGTCTTCCTCTCAAAAAACATTATTGCTCATCAGGAAAACCATTCAAGTCCTATGCCTATATCCTTTGAAGATTGAAAAGAAAAAATAATCTTGAATCTAGAGCTTTAAAATTCATTTTAAGCCAAAGGTGTACTATGGATTTAACTAAACCCCATTTACCATTTTTCAAGTAAAATTTTGAAGTTGACCATTTATGACCTTAACATATCCTTTTCCTATTTCGTTGTATTATTTTGTAGATGGGTTCAAATAAAAAATAAAAGAATCAGGAGCATTGTACACATTACACAAAAGGATCTATGTTAGCCTGGGCAATGTCGTTTGAAACAGTGAACTTGAAATTTTAGAGCATACTGAATTACTGCATTAAACAATTTGCTATGCGTTAGCACACACACACAGACAATGTAGCAATAAAATTAATACCAAAAACAAAAAAACAAAATGCAAGTTATAATACTTACCACTAACGAATATGACAGCATTTTGCTGGTTTAGATTACGTGGTTTCAGGCTGTCCAAAGTCAGCATGAAGTTTGACTAAGAATCTAGAATTTGATAAGGTGGTTGGTTAGGGCATGTATGGATATTAAAAGAGATCATCCCCATTGAAGATGATGATCTCTAGTTTAAAAAAAAAAACAAAAAAAGATGACAATCTCTACAAATTGTTTCATACTTAATTTAAGGAAAAAAAAATTACTTTGTAGTGAGCATCATCATTACTGGGGCATTGTGAAATTGGCAGCACAAAATTCAGAGTAAAGTTTTAAATGTCAGCGTTCCATAAACTGCTTATAAAACCAGTTTCAATGGTGTCTAAATGCCGAAAAAGATAATCAACTGAGCAACTATATGGGAGGGCAATTAAACCACACCTTTTGAAAGTAAAGCTTTTTTAAAGACTTAATTTTTCCAGGCATTGAGTCCACATCTACTAATCAGTGTTTTCCTTTGCAAAGACCATGATTATATGAGGAACCAATCCTATAAATACCCAGGTTCTTATTACAATTTTATGATCTGTTTTGCAATTTACAATTAAGAACTACCAGCCTAGTTCCTAGGAGACCAATTGCAGTAAAATAGTGTGACTATTGCAAAGAAGGGGGGGGGGGGGTGGAATTTCTGGAGTTTCCGATTGGTCCTTAAACTGGCTCTACTACCTTAACAAGCTAACTCTGCCTCCCTGATTCATTTTAATAACAGCCAGAGACATATTCAAATGCTAGAAGTTAATACATTAAATTTAAGAATAAAGTAAAAATAATGTACCAATATGGAACTGCATCTTTTCAGTTTGGACATGCATGAAAAACTGAATCTGAAGGATTGAAGTATTACATAATCAAAGTTTCTTATCTAAACTTCACAGTCAAAGAATATTCAGATATTTCATTCTGGTATCTACAATTTAATTATTTATATGAACAATGTCAAATAGAGTAAACTATCAGTACAGCAGTACTTTGGTAGAGCCTCACGTTAACTCTTTATACTTGTGAGCTTCTTTATTTATTTATTTTTTTCATTTTGGTATTAACTAATCTCAAAAGATACACGCACTTTTAAATACATATCAAATAATCTCTAAGATTCTAGAGGCCAAAAAGTGAATCATGAGTGGGAGCTTATATATTGGGGTTTTTTTTTTCTAGCTTTTTGGGAGCATATATTAGTTTCAACCACTAGCCCAAAGAGTGTAGAAAAGTTCAGAAAGTAACCTGCCAGCAACCCAGAAGCACACCAGTTGAGGTTAAAACCACCCTGTCTAAAACAATTTTTAAAGGACAGAGATCATCTGCAACAGCATGAACAGCACTTGCTTCCACTTCTATCTGAAAAACCAAACAAGGTCCAAGAATCAAATGATACTCAAACAAGAATTAAATAGAAACATAAGATCCCTCTAAAAGGAAGTTTACCTCATCTTCAGTAGCAGGAACAGGTGTAATATGATGTGAAGCATGAAACATGCTAAAATGGTACATGCTGGAGTTCTGAAACCAGCTTGCTAAACAAAATACAAATAAAAATGCCAAAAAAAAAATGCATAAAATATAATTTTATTTAAAAATGTAACCACAACTCAAATTCAAATAACACATATGTGAAGAGGTAAGCAATTTAAAAGCTTACCTTTATCAAAGTACGGATTAAAAATATGTTTCACAGCCTCCCTGTGGCAATCAAAGCATGTGTGAAATTAAAAAATAAACTACTATATAATTGCTCCCTGCTCAAATTTATATTTTTTCAGGACTGCAAACATTAATCTCATCAAACAATTTGAACCCATATTTCCACTATTCATTTTGTATTCTGAAGACATAGGTTCATTCTCTGATGAGTTTGGGATCAGTATGTAAAACGTTATCATGATTAATGGGTTTTAATGATCTAATTTGCATGTGTTTTATATAATCTTATAGATGAGAAAAAAAAATGTAAATCAAAAGCACAAAAATCTTAAAATAATGCTAGTTGTTTGCATAATTAATCCCATCAATGGCATCCATCATTATCAGGCCATAATGTATGCAATTACATAATAAATCCATTCAGTTATGTTTATTTTTCCAAGCAAAGATTGGAAGCTGGATGGAACCCTTTCTCTAAGTAACCCACAAAGGATGACAAGTGACTGCCCATTGCAATCACAAGGCTGCTGACAAAAAGAAAGCTGTTGATAAACAGCATTCCTACACCCAAGAAGCATGTGAATTCAATTAATCACAGGATAGAAAGCCATATAACAGTGGCCACCTTCTAATAAAAATTAACATGTTTGAATTAGTTTGGCCACCTCAACTTCTAAGAATATGAGACAAGTCCTAAGAATAGGGACTTGAACTTTATATGACTGCATCATTTCCCATTGTTTTCACTCTCACTAAATCACCTAAGTTTCAATCATTTCTAAAACTAAAAACTTCCTAAATTTTCTTAGCGATAAATCACAATAAAAACAATACACAAATTCATTAAAAATAAATGGCAATACATGGATCAAACATATAACAACATACAAAAAACTGTAACAGCATGAATTATGAGAAAAGGAAATGCTTACGAGATGCGCACTGAGTATTCGGTGCTCAGATACAAAACATTAGCCCGTACAGGAGGGTTTGCTGCCTACACACGCACACAAAAGAGGCAATCCATCATTTGCTCACTCAATTGAAACAAGAATTAACAATGTAGTACCATGTAATCCAAATTCTGCTCCAACACAACACAACCCAAGCTCTCTACTCTCTAGTGATAAATTCATAATAAACAATTCTGAGAAAAAAAATTAAGAAACTATGACAAGAATAATAGAAGAAGAAGAAATGCCAATGCTAAAATATTATGACTTTAGCACTTACTCAAGGTTCGCCAATTTTGCGTTTTTTAACCCTTGTGTAATGTTTGGGCGGGGGAGGAGGCTGCGGGGCATCATCCTTAGGCTCATCGTCATGCTGCAAATTCCATTAGAAGTTAAGCAATCAAGATTCTAATCAATGTTATCATTAGAAGAAAGTGAACTACAAAATATGTGCATTTCAATTGTAACTAGTGTTATCATACCATAGAGCTACCTCGGTGTCCTATTTTGTGTCCACCTGTCCCACAAGTGGGTGCTCTTCTAGTGCGCTGTGGTCTACCTCGGGGAGGTGAGGGCTGATGAGGGGGATGCTCGTTTGGTACATCAGTATGTGGCTGTACAGTGTCAATCCCAACCGGAGGTCCTAGAGGGTCAGATGAGGATGCGGTAGGTGGGTAATGATGCTCTAAGTACAGGCCAGGAGTGGGTGCAGTAGAGCTGGTAGGTGGGTAAGAGGGTGTCTCGGGGAGTATAGGAGGGGTCACAGTGTCATCAATACTGAGATCAAAATCCGGCTGCGAAGGTGGGCTGGGTGAACGGACCTCGGGCTGAATAGATGTAGTTGGGATGTGTGGAGGGACCTCAGGCTGAGGAGATGAGTGCGGGATGGGTGCAGGCATCTCAGGACTAGTTACAACCCGAGGGGTTGTTGCACGCCGACCACGGCCCCTACTTGCACTTGTGCTTGGGCTTGCTGTAGCAGGCATAGCACGGCCCCTGGTTGCACTTGTGCTTGGGCTTGCTGTAGCAGGCCGACCACGGCCCCTACCTGCGCTTGTGCTTGAGCTTGCAATAGCACGCTGAGCACGGGTCCGTGTACTTACGGGTGCTGCGCTTGTGCTTGGGATTTCAGTAGCTGTTGGTTCACTCTCATGGCCATTTTCTACCTCCTCATTAGCTACAGGATCACGACCAAGGCCAACCACACTATCTAGGACACGCCGAACATGGTTGTGAGCTTCACTACCTTCAGGAAGCATCGCCAACAGTGCTAAATGGCTTTGAATCTGAAACGGAGGAAGAACCAGTACAATCATATTTGAGACAGTTATGTATAAATTAATGAATGGATAATATAGTACTTACGAATCTACTCAAATACTCAACTAGAAACTAACAGTTTTATTAGAGTACTATATGTAACAGAAACTCTATAATCAAATATGTTTTTATAATTCATAGAAACGGATTCTACGTTCATACATGTACTCAAGTAAAATGAAATAGGTAATAAAGTATAATTAGAACACATTACCATTATATGTAATTTAGCGCTGTTGCGGTCGACATACTTTCGAGTGACCGGACGATACCAAACGTAATAGGCATGATCGCGGGGCATCTCACCAATCTGAGGAGGTGCGTGACAAAGTTGTTGTCGTCTCATTTCCCATGAAATGATATACGGTCCATGCTCCTCCCTCCAATTCTTTTCCACCTCCCCACGTAAGTCAATTTTATGTAGTCTATCTTCGTAGAAAACATCGTCAGGCTGTTGCTGCGCCAACCCAAACTGTCGAAGGACACGGTCCGGGTAGTGTCTCTCTACTTTGCAAAAACATAGAAGCGGCACCTTGGCTGTCCACGTATCCCTCCCTGCAACGCAGAACTCAGGAAGGTGGCCAAAGTCTGCCTCGTATGGCTGCCACACAATCTACAATAGAAACAAAAAACAATTATCATAACATCTTCAAAGGTGAAACAAGGGAGAATACATACATAAAAGGAAAAAACCAAAATTTTAACAAAACATATGTTAAAGGATGAATGTTATTACCTGGTCTGGCTGCATTGTCACTAATTGCTCGCGATAGCGGATCAAGGCCATGCCACCTGGCCTACTCTTCGGGCTTCGCACCCGCACCCATCTACAATTACGAGCAAATAACATAAGAACGATAATACAATTTAGTTATTAAGAAGAGTACATTGTATAACAAACTAAATATTAGGAAAACACTTACTTAGATGCAAGTGGAGCATATGGCCATGGGCCATAATCACATCCAGGTGGGGGCTCTATCCTCGGGCACAAGAATGGCAACCTTGCCCATGCCCAATACTGGATCAAGGTGCACGCCCCACCAATCTGCGATGTGCCTTTCTCACTTGCCCAACACAAGTCCCTGTACAACCAGGCCAAGCAACCACTACCCCAACTATACTGCCGCGGATCACGAAGGTTGCGCATAAACTCCAAGAACATAAGATGCACCCTATCTCCTGACTTGTCCATGAAAAGTTTATCCCCTACTAGCGCTAAGATATAGCAACGGGCATACCGGTGTATCTGAATCTCTGTTGCGTCCTCAGGCAGTGGTGCTGCAATGGCCTCAACAAGTCGGCTAATGAGAATTCTTTGGCCCACCAAAGTTTTATTGTCATTCGGCGGAGTAAATCCAAGCAACTCCTCACACACTCGCCTCCAAGTCCCATTCTCCACAAAGGTCGGTCCAACCAAGACCTCACCGTCTATAGGAAGTCCGAAAATCACCTCCACATCTTGTAGGGTGATTGTCATCTCACCATGTGGAAGATGAAACGTATGAGTCTCCGGCCGCCATCGCTCAACTAGGACCGTTATTAGGCAATTATCGATCTCTTTGGAAGGGGCTCTAAACAATCCTTCCAACCTTAGCAATTTGATAATGTCAATCACCCGATTATCTTCCATCTGAACGTTTGCCATCTCCTTAGTGCGACCACGGCACACAAGTGGGCCCGGGTCCTACAAATTCAATACAAATTTTAGCGGTTGTTAGAACTAGAAATATAACTTTCAAAGAACTTGCTAACTAAAAGTCAAAATCAACGTCAAAATTAAAGCAGTTGTTAGAACTAGAAATTTTACCTCGCCATTCCAAATGGCCTCTGATCGATGATATGGTTGTCGCGTCAACACTGAAGGCTGAAGCGGACCGGGGTGCAAGATCTCTAACTCCTGATCGATCTGAGGCTCCATACTGCAAAGAGTATAGACAATTAAAAAGGTTATGAAAACCCCAATTTCTCTGTGCCAATGTTTGATAAGAATTCATATATTTTCATTCCATCACCTTCAAAATTATATATATATATATATATATTTCTGATTCAAAGGGTTGACAGTTAAACATTACAAGTGCATACAAACTAGATAAGAACAGAATTTTTTTTTTCTAAATAACAATAAATATTATAAAATTTAGGTAGTTGTCACGTTTCAAAACAATGTTGAAAACTAGCATCTCGAGTGTTCGTCCACTCGAGTTCGAAGATAAAAGTCGAGTTTGTAAGTCTCAATTTATAAGAGGATGGGTTTAAAGTGAGCAAAAATTGACGTAAAAATCAAGTTGTAAAGACTCGATATCCATAAATTGCAGAAAACGCTGCTATAGGGCTTAAAAACGCCACTGTAGGGCTCCCTAAACCTGATACTTATAAAAAAAATTTGTAGAAAAACGCCGCTATAGGACTTTTAAATGTCACTGTAAGGCTTCAACAGAGGGTAAGTGAAGCACTTACAATTCGCCCAAACAGAGGATAACCTCATGTAATTTTCGAAGAATTTCAGTTTGTGAACTTACTTTTACTTCTATATACCTCTAATTATTCTTTACAGTACTTTTTAAGGCTAATTCAGTGGATCTCTCATCTCTTTTTTTTGAAATAGCATCAATTGATTCGTCAGCAGTACTAAACAGGTACAATTCTCTCTCTCACAGTGTGGTTTTTTACCTTAGGGTTCTAAACAAAAAGAGCTTCCATGTTTACCAAACCAATTCCTCCATCCAAAAAGTAAATCCCCAACTCTCTTTATTAATCAAAGTATTTCTACCGTATCATATCCCAAGTTTTAAAAATTTAATGTATTGCCACAGGTGGTCCTCATTTTTATCACTGAAATTTGATTAAAAGAACATGCCATTCAAGCTAGTCGAGTATGAATCATGATCTTGAAATATCTACAACTTGATTAGTTTCTATGTGAAATATCAGGGGACTTTCTTGCAATTACATTGTTGTTCCTATTGCACATAGGTATTGATTTCCAATTATATTTTGTAGGACTCAGTGTTTGCTTGGTGAGAGAAGTGAGGTTAGGAAATTTAGGAGAAAAAGTATTGTTAAATGAGTATTAAATGTGGCAGCACTCCAAAGCTAACCTGGTACTCCATCTATAATTGCACTTCCTACTTGATTTTTTTTTCCTAGATTTAATTAAATAGTCAAGGCCAGGTAGGAGTTTCACAAACTCTAGACTACATGTTGAAACTTTAGAGCAGGATTGCTGTGATCCACTTCTTGAATTATTATTATTTTTTTGGGGGGGGGGGGGGGTTGGGGGTGTTATGATGGAAAGGATGGGAATTGTTATGAATATAGGGATTGTGCATTTATAATATCTTTGGTAAATCTTGATAAAAGCTCTCTCAGAAACTTTGAGGCTTTTGACTATGATCTTCATAATGATCATAATTCATTGCTAATTATAATTGATCACAATAATGTGAAAATTGAGAAACTTCTCAGAATGTTGCTTATGTAGGGCTTGTCTCCATGATCTGTTTAATACAGTTTGAGTTTAGTAACTGACATGGTGATTCAAAGGAGTGTAGTTGGAAGAATTAATTAGCTGATTCTCTAAATGTAATAGAGATATATATTTATCCGGGTGCCCCATGACCAAAATATACATATTTTTTCACTTTGTATTGAATATTTCATAGATCTAATCATTTGTATTCTCATTATTTTTGCCTATGGCCATTGACCTCAACGTTTATTGTTGATATACTGCAGAACTGTGGCCAAATTCTGATCCAAGTTTCCTCAACAAATTAGGGCTTTGGACAATGATCTTATTGTTAGTTACTCCAACTCACTTCTTTATTATTGTTTTTTTAAACAATGAGAATCATGAACCCCATCTCCAATGAGGGAATTTTAGCAAAAGTAGCTTAAAAACTCAGCCTCTATATTGAAAAGCAAATATATTACTTATTGATTCACAGCATACAAAACATTAATATAAACTTCTATGGAAGAAATTGGCTCTGGTTGCTAAGTTATTAATGTCAGTCTCTTATAATCTTAAAACATTCAAATTTGATCTCAGCAGGACTGCTGTCCATCCAATTTTTCCATTCAATTTATCATGGGTTGACCATTGTGAATGCCGATTGACATTATTATTTTCAAATTAACACTGCGCCTATAATTTCAAAAGAATATACTAACTTAACAAGCTTTTAACAGGGCAGTTTTTTTATTAAAAAAATGTATAAGTAAGATATTCTATACGGCCAAACAAAAAATAAGAAGAGTTTTGCCACTAATTTTCTAAGCCCACATAATTGAATACATTGATATTAAGGCTGCCGATAAAATGCAACTGACAACAATAATTTTTCCTGTTGAGGAACCAGCACCCAGATTTCATCCTCAAATCAATCAACAACACTTTCCTTATTAACAGAAACTTCAGATTTTAACCTAGGTGAGAAATAATAGGAAGAAAAATAATGCATAATGAAATTGAGAAACGAAAAACCCTAGGTAACATTATGAAATTCCAAACTCTAAAATTGGAGAAACAGACACAGAGGGTACCAGCAACCCAAATCATGCAACAAGTAACAAAACAATAAAAACTAAAGCACTAACAAGGGAAATTATCAACCACAAACACTTGGGCTAAACACAGATGGAATAATTCTTTAAAAAGCTCAAATTTTTATAAGAAAAACATACCTTCAAACTTGAAAAAATTTGAACTTCCGTTAGAAGGGACAAGAGGGATTTTCACGGTATGGGTGAGGGGATCGTCTGAAGCCGATTGTGAGGAAAGAGGAGAGCATTTAAGGGTGAGGATGACGGTGATTTTTGTTGCACGCCGACGGGTTGAGGATGACAGATTTCGCCGTTTGAGTGAGAGTGTTTGAACTGAGAAAGAGTGTTTGAGAGACAGAGAAAGAGTGTTTGAACTGAAGCCGATTGTGAGGAAAGAGGAGAGCGTTTGAGGGTGAGGGTGAGGGTGATTGTTGTTGCACGCCGACGGGTTGAGGATGACTGCTGTCGCCGTTTGAGTGAGAGTGTTTTGAACTGAGACAGTGTTTGAGAGACAGAGAAAGAGTGTTTGAACTTAGAGAGAGACCGTATGAGTAGGCGTTTTGAAAGTTAATGTATTTTTCTCATAACTCGAGTCTTATACACTCGATTTCTACTTTATCCACCTGGCAAATTTGTCCATGTCAGTGTATTGAGAAACCGGGCAAAACGAGTTTTAAAAGATCGAGTTTTAATAGGATCTCGAGTTTTAAAAACTCGAGATGCTATTATCACAAATTCTTTCAAAACCGGCCAACTAACTATATTGTTAGATATCCTTTGCTATTTCGCAACGAAAATCCAGCAAACTGTCTTCACTCTTTACTTGGGCTAGTACATAGAAACAGAAATAAAGCGGGACTATCTATTCGCTAGTGGGGGAAAATGGGCATTTGCCCATAATTTACAAACTATGCAGCAAAATGTCATTATTTTGAAACTATTTGACAAAATACTTTTGTTTTTGAAATTCGATTTTAACAAAATCGAGTTTTATATAAAACTCAATATTCTCAAAATCAAGTCCAATGTATAGTTTTAAGTGGAACTCAATATTAGTAATGTCGGGTTCCATTTAAATTTTCAAAAAAATGTAAATGGCAAAATACACATAGAACTCGACATTGTTAATATTGAGTTCCACCTGTAACTCGATTTTATTAAAACCGAGTTTTAAAAACAGCAACATTTTGCTAAATAGTTTCAAAACATGAGCATTTTATTGCATAGTTTGTAAATTATGGACAAATGTCCATTTTTCCCTAGCTAGGCAGTCGCTAACTTTTCAAGGACGACTTGTTAGCATATTAAAAGTTTTACAATTGGAATACAACACCACAACCATTTAGCTAGCTTTAGAGTACTAGCATTTGGTTTGCTAAATACTAAATATTTGACATTTGACATTTGATATTTAACACAACAAACACCAAAAAACCTCTTACATCAGATGTTTTAAATATTAATAAATTTAGCATGAAAGAACAATATCATTCCAATTGGAATAGTACGGACACCTATGCTAAAAATAAAATAGTTTTTTTATTCTTTTTCTCTCTCCTCTCATTATTTATTCTAATTTTTCTCACTCCTCTCACTCACGTCTCTCTCTCTCTCTCTCTCTCTCTCTCTCTCATAAGTTGCCGATCTCCACCATAGTGATCTTCACCCTCAATTGATCTCGCCAAGCGCTAACCTCACCATAGTCTCTGCTTCGCCTAAAGCCACTCATCACGATGGTGGCTTTGTTCTCAAGGATTGTCTTCATTCCCATTTCTCTCTGATGGTAGTGATAGGTGGGTCAATGTTGGTTTTTGGTTGCTAGGGTCTATATATTGGCTTTATTGGTGGCGGGCCTAGAGGTGATAGGTTTTGTGGGTCATTTGATGGGTTGTGGGTTGCTGGGTTTTGTGGGTCATTAGAATTTCCAGTGGGTTAACATTTATTTTGGTAGTTTTGGGTTGATTTTTTATTTATCTCTTCTTCTTCTTTTTTTGGGAGTTTTGTGTTGATTTCAAGGTTTTTATTTTTTTATTTTCAAAGTAGTATTGGGTGGTGGTGGGTTGTAAGTGGTAGTGACGGGTTGTATCTTTGGGTAGGGGTGGCAATTTGTGTTTTCGGTCGGATTCATGTCGTGTCAAGCCATGAGTATTCGACTATATGGGTTGACTCGAACCTAACCTGTTTAGTAAATGTGTCAAGAATCCTCAACCCTAATACTAAGTTATGCTTTTTCACATAATATTTATGTTGGCTTATTTCATAACAAAAAGTGTTGTAATTACATTAATTTATTTCCTTGTATTTTATGGGATTTTATTGTATTGAGTTTAGAATAAAATCGGTGAAGATTGCTCAAAAAGTTGATCTCGTGACTTGTCTTGCGAGCGGTGCAACCCACGAAAGTCACATGAGAAACATATGCTGGAAACTAAAGAGTCAAGTGGCAGATTGTATTTTGCGAGTCACTTCACGACTCAAGCTAAGTCGTGAGTGACCCACGAAACTCCTCATTAACCACAATATTGAAAGGAGGTTGTTGAGGACTCTTTTTTCACCCCACATGGCCCTACTTCATTAGCAACTCACACCACATCAACATATTATTGATTATTTGGATAAATCTCTTTAAAACCCAAAATAAGCTCATATCTCATTCTACTACATAGATTGGGCTCACATGACCCACAAGATCCTTACTTGAAGAGGCAGATTCATGGTTTACATTTCCTCTTCATCAATTGGGATCATAACCCCACAACATCATCAACATCAACATATGGATCGATCTGAAGCAATGAATCAAAGCTCACGGCCCATATTACCTCTCTCACACTCATGAAAAATGGCTTCTCCAGCAAGAGCTCATATTTACACAAAAATGACAACAAAACCCAAAGTATGTCATCTCATCTTCGGCTTATGATCCAAGCTCGTGAGTCTCTTTAGGGAAACTTTAGGAGTCGTGGTTTGGAAGACTAAGAGGTATGTTCAGTAATGCTCCAGCGGTTTAAAGTTGATAAAAAAATACATGTTTCTTGGCATGTTTTTTCCAACTCTTTGAACTCTGACGAGTCTGTGTGTAGCGGGTAAACCTTTCTTATCACATAGCAGTTAACATGATAAAACTCTCCATTTCTTCTTTTCCTAAAACTTAATATTCATCATATGACAAATACTTAATAACTCTAGCCATCTAAATGTTGACAAAATAACTATTCATTCAACCTCTAGTTGTTCCTATGCAAATTTAGAAACTTAATTATATTATTCTTCATAAACTACATTACTACTTTCAGCTAAAATTCGACTCAAACACATGGCCTAATTTGATTAGCTATCTTTAATCTCCAAATACATAAAATATTCATGATATCTCTAATATCCTGCTGTTGTCTGCCACAATTAGACCAAATATTCCTCCGCCAGCTGCTAGTGCAGAGCATTAAATGCTCTTCTTGCTCACCAAGATTAAGTCACAACACAATGAGACCTTAACTAAATCTCTAAAACTCCATTAACTTTCAACCAATCCTTCTATTACTTACTAAAAATGAGTTGTAATAGAATCTTGGGCCAAAAACAAAAACACCCAAAAAAGGAAACATTTCCAACAGAACACCAACAGTGTGTTCAGCACTTGATACCTGGTTGAAAGTGATATCATCAGTCATTTAATACTCAAATCCCAGCAGCTTGACATCCGACCTCATTTGCTTTTGTCCCAAGCAATAACTGTCTTATGACAGCTGTAACAGCTGACCCAACAGTCTTAACATTACTGATTTTCCATATTTGGCTAAAAACCAAAACCAACTAAAGTAACTATCTTTTTCTTACCAAAATACTTTCTTTTTCTACTGCTCTATCCCCAGCAGCTCTTACCCAAAATAGCAAGAACACCTTAAAGCTAAACATACCATTCTTGGCCAAATCTTAGGATGGATTCTCTGAAAATTTATTACTAATTGGGATAGATTTTGGCTGATATTATTTGCTAAAAACCCCCTTAAACTCAACTATAAATAGCACCCCTCATCAACACACCAACAGATACCAATAGAGAAGAACAACTCTTTCATAAACTTCTCTATTCTCTCTCCCTTTAATAATCTTCTTAAGCTCTTAATGAAGTTCTAAGCTTTTAAGTTTTTAGTTTCCAAATTATGAACTAAACTCTTCAGCCCTTAGCTCATAAATGCCCTTCATAAGCTCTCATATATCTTCCAACAGAAAATCCTAGTAGCTCTGCTAAACACACTACAACACCATTACTTTCTTATACTCATTGTCACACTCTTCATATTCTGAAAATACATCTATCTTGCTGCCCATATCTCTAAATATCTCTTTCTCCACTTCTCTTACATAATCTCATAGACATTTACTACACCATTACATATAACACACTACAACTCTTCTAAACTCCACTCTTATACTCTCTCATTATGAAATTCTACTATTTTGCTGCCCATAAATACATCTCAATAATCTTCTCCACCTCTCTTATAAAAGCCCTTCTCATGGAAGACATAAATTTCTAATACTAAAGTCCTTCTCCTAGAAGGCACTAAGATCTTATATCAAAGCCCTTCTCATGGAAGGCACAAATATATCTTACATGAAGCCCTTTTCTTAGAAAACACACAAATACATCTTACAAAAGCCCTTCCCATGGAAGGCAATCCTATTCATAGTTTCACAACAACTAAAAGAGCATTGTCAAGGAGAAACTCGTTTAAGTGCATGATAAGAGGGGCAAGCTTAACCACCCTCTACACACAGCTGGATATACTCTCTTTCCCTCCAGTTGCACACATTTTTCCCCTTCAATATTGAAGTTATCATGGCAAACTGCCTCTCTACGGCGGGAGTCATTCTGCTGGAATACTATCATCTCATTGATGCTACACAGCTAGATCTACAAACCATACAAAGATAAGTGACTTTACTTCCATATCTTTAAACTTACATCATTGAGAACATGATTACTTCACATTTAAATACATATTATTTTATTACAACTACTAATCAAACACATATTATATATTTATTCAACCATTATCATGATTCTTAGACTTTGACTTTAATGGTTTTGTAGGCTTAAAGTATGCCGGTAGCCATTGGATCATGTGGCCCAATGTTGAGCTTCGGATGCAACTCCCCAAACACAACCTGGGCCTAGCAAGGTCACCCCTCTAGCGGACAACACATGGCCAAGCAACTGAAAAAGGCCCCAGAACAAAGGCTATTCAGAGAAAACCCCTAGAGAGGTTTCTACAATACACCCACCTTTTAGAGAGAGAGAGCTACTCATCTTTAAGTGAATTCCTTTGTAGTCTCTTCTCCTTTCCCTTTCCCATTGTTATACCTTAAGATAAGATTTGTACCCAAATACAACCCACACCTATTCAGAGTGTAGAGAGTATTTTGGAGCTTGGGAAGCATTTGAGATTTGCCAAAAGAAGCCAGTGAGGCTTGGCGAATGCAATCAGGTGGTATTGTGGGATATGGATAACAAGTGAAGACAAGACTCCGAGAAGTCCGTTGGTAGCAAGAGCTTGGAGGGCTCAAGTGCATTGGGTAGATTAGGCTTGAAGGGTCTTTTTGATATTCTTGTACTCTAACTTATTTACTAGTGGATTGATTTTGACTTAAAGGGTCGCAGAGAGGTTTTTAGTCGAGTTTTTCGGGTTCCTCTTTGATAACACGTTTCGGTATTATCTTGTGTTTGTATCTCTCTTCCCTTACTCTTTAAACCTTATATTTATTGTTGCTTACTTGTGGTTATGGCTTAGAGAGTAGTTTTGGTTATTGAGCTTCATTTACCCTTGTTTTGCACTTAGATAAGTTAGAGTAAAAGCAATTAAGCCGTGTTATTTAAAATTAGGGGTCTAAACAAGCATTAGTGTTTTCATGCTAATTGAGCTCTCACCTAACACGACTAGTTTATTAACAGGTTGACCTGACACGATACATTTAACCTATTTAATTAAAAAGTCATGTAAAGGTCAATACAAATGACTCATTTAATAATTTGTTTGACTAATAGGTCATACCTGACTTGAATAACTTGTTATTAATTCTCATATATCTAAAATTTAAATACAATTACAACCATGAATATAGTAATAAAAATATAATTAAAACCATAAATTAAGCAATAATAACAAAAACTAATTACCTTATAAGCTAAACAGGTTAAACGGGTTTGCATGCTGAACACAAACACGACCCATTTATTAAACGGGTAGCCGTGTTGACCCAAATATGACCCGAACTCATTTAGTCTCAACCTATTACCTATTTATAAATGAGTTAGTTATATCGGGTTTGCTGGTCGTGTCAAAAATTGATACCCCTTCCTGTGGGTGGTGGTGACGGGTTCTGCTTATGTATGGTGGTGTTGGTTTCATAATTTTTTTTAAAAAAAAAATTCTGTAGAAGTATTATTTATAATATTTTAATGTGCTGTGATATTAAAATAGAACATCTAATAAATGGCATATTGTAAAATGATGTGTTAAAATAGATAAAATAATTTTTTGGTGTGTGAAAATGACATTTGTTTAGCACAGTTGATATTGATACTCTTAGTCCCAAATTCTTTTGCATCAGTTATGAATCTTCAACAAATTAAAGTAGGGTTGACCATTTAAATTTATTTTTTTCCTCCGTTAATACGCATTTTATTTTACCACTTCTACTAATATTATCTAGAAATTATATGCTTTAAACCAACTGGATAGCACAATAAAAGTGGCAAGTTGATTAATTTTGTATATATAATATTAATGAAGAGTGTATTAATGTATGTAATTCACCAAATTGCAATCCACATACCATCAACTTATATAAAATATAAATACTCTTCTCATAATATTTTATAAAAATATTAAGAAATTCCAATCTCTCATTTATTGACATTTGGATATTTTTAAAAAAAAAAATTACTAAAAAGATCCCTACAGTGTGGATCAGCTAGTCGTAAACTGATCCCATATGTCATACTATTAATTTTGTTTTGTTGAGCATGAGGTTGTTAACTATAATTTATATATATATATATATATATATATAAATGAGCATATGCTATGCTTGTATTATTTGCAATAAATATATATATATATATATTTTTTTTTACAGTAAAGTGGTTACATGCACATCACTTGACCATTTTCTATGAGTTATATATTTAACAGAACTAATAAGATGGAGAGGCTAGTTTTTTGATAAAGATTCACATTATTTATTTCTCTGTCGCTAAGAGAGGTGGCTCCCATCTCCTCTTAGGCTGTAGAATTGTCATTCCTTCTTGTAAGGATTCATCTCCCCTCGCGTGACAACGTTACATGTAGGGCTAGTGGTTTTATCTTTTCTTTGGGGGATTGGGAAACAGCTTTTTCTTTATCTTTTTAGGCTCTTATCCATCCTTTTCTCTTTTCTTTTTTGAGATTTAGCTTATGGATGATCTCACGAAACATTGGAATTGCCTCTCCCTTTCTGAAAGTGAAGGTGATGACATATGCATAAAAAGAGATTGCTGTTCTACAGAGCACCTTATTGTAGCATTTTTTCTAACAAGGCGAGCTCTCAACATGGATGCAGTAGCGAGGACATTTAAGCCTCTATGGCGTGTTGATAATGGATTCACAGTTAGCAATGAAGGTGCACACAAGGTCTTGTTCAGTTTTGATAGTAGCGAGGATGTGGATCGTATCTTATCTGGGGAACCTTGGAGTTTTGACAAATCGTTGGTAGTACTTCAACGATACAACAGGCTCACTCCCCTTGAAGATCTGACTTTTGATAAGGTATCTTTTTGGGCTCAGGTCCATAATATTCCTATCGGTTATAGGTCTAAGTCAATAGCATAGGACATTTGCGAGTCGATTGTGGTGGTGGATCGCTTAACAGAAGCTTCAAAGTGTGAGGGTGGTAACTATGTGCGAGTCCGAGTCACTCCGGACGTCTACCAACCTCTGTGTAGGGGTTGAGTAATAAAGGTGGAGGGTGGTGAGAAAGTTTGGGTTAATTTCAGGTACAAGTGCCTTCCCAACATATGCTATTGGTGTGGCTGCTTCAATCACAGTGATAAGGACTATGATATCTGGATTGAAAGCAAGGGTTCTCTACAAATCTCATCTCAACAGTTTGGTTCTTGGTTACGTGCAAACCAAACCGGCCCATCCAAGAAGAATGTAGTACGTGTTTCAGGTTTTTACCAGGGCAGAGTAGAGAATATTTCCACAAGGCGGTGCCGGGAAAGGAAGCAATTCCATGCTCAGGCGAAGCCGTCGGAAACGATGAATAATTTTGAAATGGAAACCTCTACTGTGGAGGCGAATTTTACGGAATTTCCAAATCCCGAACCTTGTGATGCTACGTCTCAACTTGGTAAGTCAAATTCGTCTCTTTAGGAATGCGAAAATTTGGGAGAATTATTTTCACAAAAAATCGGGGAGATTGACAAGGATCTTGGTATTTATGTCAACCCCTCTAAATCAGCCCAAGCTGAGACAGCTGTCCCAAATAAGGAAACATCTCCACTGTTTGACTTGGAAAAACTAAGAAATGTTTTAGAAGAAAATCAGTGTTCACAACAGGCCCACAAACTGATACACGTCTCATGGGAGTCATGATACACCTCTCCAGGATGTAACAAACACTTCTCAGAGATTCGGGCATATTGATGCAACTCTTCAAGCAAAATGGAAGCACTTCCCCCAACCAGTTGATAATTCCCCTATTATTAACGCTGATATTCATGCTACCAATGACAAAAAGATCGGTTCAAAATGCTCCATCACCATGTTTACTAATCAGAGTGAGTACCAAGCAAAAAAATTCTGGTTTCTTTCAATGATAAAGAGAATTTTCCTATATTGGTGGAGGCTAGTTCCCAGCCCTGCCAGGAGCAATGAGTTGCATCTTTTGGAATTGCAGGGCGCTTGGGAACCAACTCGCAGTTCAAGAGGTTGTGGAATTGGTGTAGGCAAAAGCTCCCACTGTCGTGTTCTTGGTCGAAACATTGGCAGACGAAGTTAGGCTAGATTATGTGAAGGAAAGGATTCGGTTTGATCACAAACATGTTGTTCCAAGGATTACTAGAGGAGGTGGATTAGTATTGTTTTGGAGGAATGATACTGAAGTTGAAGTTGTTTCTTCGTCACTTAACCACATCGATGCTATCATCAAAAAAAGTTCAGATTTCGCTTGGTGCTTCACCAGATTCTATGGCAAGCCTGAAACACATAAGTGGCATGAATCTTGGGATCTCCTACGTCGATTGAATAGGCAGAATTCATTACCCTGGTTATGTGCGGGAGATTTCAACGAGGTGATAAAACATTCAGAGAAGTCAGGGGGGAGGTTGCGACCACGTGCTCAGATGTAGCTCTTTAGAGAGGTGTTGGACGAGTGCAACTTCATGGACTTGGGTTTCAAAGGTTTCCCATTTACGTGGAGTAAACATTATCATACCGGTGTGTCAATTTGGGAGAGACTAGATAGGGCTATAGCCATGGCTGAATGGTTTTCGCATTTTCCGGGTACTTGGGTACATCATGTGGATAGTACAACTTTGGATCATAAACTCTATGGATTGAACAAGCTGGTCTGGAGTTTCAATAGAAGAAGAAGCCGTTTAGATTTGAGTAAATGTGGTTGGCGGATAAAGGGTGTGGGGAAACTGTAGAAGGCATTTGGGAAGCAAGCTACGATGAAGGTGACAATCACCGTGTGCTTAGGAAAATAGAAAACTGTGGTAAAGAACTCACTTGATGGAGCCAAAAATGCTTTGGTAGTGTTAGAAAAGAGTTGGAAAAGAAGAGAAAAGAGTTGGCTTGGGCAGAGAAGTTGGCATTACAGACTGGAAACTCACTCCGGGTTGTTCAAATTCAGAAAGAGATTAATGTGCTTATGGGGAAAGAGGAGAGGATGTGGAGACAAAGGTCTCAGACCTTATATCTGAAAGATGGTGATCGAAACACACGTTTCTTTCACTGTAAAGCCACCCAAAGGAAGAGACGGAACCACATAGCAGCTATCTGGAATCACATGGATGAATGGTGTACTAAACAAAGCCAGATTTCAGACATGTTCTTGGATTACTACAAACAGTTGTTCGCTTCATCTAATCCGATTGAATTGACTGCTAAGATAGACTCCATTCCAAGAGTGGTGACCAAGGAAATGAATGGGATTCTAACTAGTCAGTTCCAAACTTGGGAAATTGACAATGCATTGAAGCAAATGGCTCCTTTAAAAGCACCGGGTCCGGATGGAATGCCCCCATTATTCTACCAGAATTTTTGGGATTTGGTAAGAGGTGATGTAAGTGGTTCTATTCTCAATTTTTTGAATTCTGGCTCCCTTCCTAGTCCTTTAAATCATACTTTTGTGACATTGATCTCAAAAACAAAGAATCCAGAGAGGGTAACGGAGTTTAGACCAATTTCTCTATGTAATGTGTTGTATAAAATATTCTCTAAGGTGCTCGCTAATAGGTTGAAGAAGGTGCTGCCTTATATAATATCCGAACATTAAAGTGCCTTTATTAAAGGCCGTCTCATTACGGATAATATTCTAGTAGCATATGAGACCTTACACTACATGAAGAACCACAATTCTGGGAAGTCTGGCTACATGGCGCTTAAACTCAACATAAGCAAAGCTTATGATTGTGTTGAGTGGTCCTTTTTAAAAGATGTCATGGTGCAAATGGGCTTTCATGAGCGGTGGGTTGCTCTAATTATGGAATGTGTTACTTCGGTAACTTATTCTTTTTTGGTTAATGGAGAGCCATGTGGAAACATAAAGCCTAGTAGGGGGATTCGTCAAGGTGACTCGTTATCGCCCTATCTTTTTTGGTTATGTTCGGAGGGCCTTCATAGAATGATCCACAAGGCAGCAAGCAATGGAGACATCCAAGGGGTATCTATTTGTAGAAATGGTCCGAAACTAACACACTTATTTTTTGCAGACGATAGCCTCTTGTTTTGTTGGGCTACTTCTAATGATTGTCAAAAAGTGTTGGAGATTCTATCCTCTTATGAAAGAGTTTCGGGGCAAAAATTAAATCGAGATAAAACGACGCTCCTTTTTAGTAAGTCCACTCCCATTGACATGCAACAAAAAATCATGGATGATTTGGGAGTGTCCACTTTGAAAAATTATGAAGAGTATCTTGGTTTGCCATCCATGGTAGGGAGAAACAAGTGAGAAAGCTTTGAGCACTTGAAGCAAAGAGTTTGGAAGCGCCTACAAGGTTGGGAAGGAAAGTTGTTATCACAAGCTAGAAGGGTGGTGTCAATAAAATCCGTCATTCAAGCCATACCCACATATACAATGAGCTGTTTTAAACTCCCGGTTACTTTGTGTCATGAGTTAGAGACTCTTGTTCGGAAGTTTTGGTGGGGTCAAAGGGGAGATCGAAGAAAAGTCCATTGGGTGAAGTGGAATGAGTTGTGCCAACATAAAAATCAAGGGGGTATGGGATTTAAGGATCTCACGACGTTCAATGAGGCTATGTTAGCTAAATTGGCGTGGCGACTCCTCAATGATGAAAACTCTCTTTTCCATAGAGTTTTTAAGGCAAGATTCTTCCCTAGAGGATCTATCTTAGAGGCCAAAGACTCCCCTTCAGCTTCATATGCATGGAGAAGTGTCCTTGTAGGCAAGGATGTGATAGCAAAAGGAGCATTGTGGAGAGTAGGGGATGGCAAACAGATCAAGATTTGGTCTGACAACTGGCTTCCTACGAGACATAATGCCAGAATCACTACCCCAGTGATATTTGGACAAGAGCATTCATGTGTTGAGATACTGATTGATCCGGTCCAGAGGAAGTGGCAAGATGAAGTAGTTGATCATGTCTTTGAGAGAGCTGAAGCTGAAATCATCAAGAGCATTCCCTTGAGTTCCACCAGCCAACCCGATGCAATTGTGTGGCCATTTACCCCATTAGGCTGGTACTCAGTTCAATTGGGATATAGAATGTTACAAGACAGTTCTAATGCACAACAAACACCAGCTACTAATTTGGAGTTTTGGAGAAATCTATGGGGGATGGAGATGCCGAGTAAAGTGAAAAACTTTGTTTAGCGAGCATGCAAAGAAGCTCTACTAACGAAGTGGAACTTGTTTCGCAGAAAAATCACCACGTCTGCCCTCTGTGAGAATTGTGGGGTGTACGATGAAGATTGTGCACATGCTATTTTTTATTGTTCTAACTTGCAGGTGGCTTAGAGCTCGGATCCTCAATGGAGTTGGCTAGCGTCTATGCAGGGATGCAATATCAAGGAAATCTTCCAGAAGGCTTTCTCGGAAAGGAAGGATGCTGAACTCCTAGTGTTCACGGGTTGGACCATCTGGAATCGACGAAATCAAATCAGATTCAAGGAGGCCGTGTGTCCTATAAACCACATACTCCCTCTGTCTAAGGAAAGGAAAGCAGAGTTTCAGAGCCTCCATCAGGCAACAAGGATGGTACAACACAGGAATCATACGAGATGGAAGCCGCCGGAACTAGAGGTGTACAAGGTTAATTATGATGGCGCGACCTTTGCGGATCAAAGACGAGCTGGTATAGGAGTGGTCATTCATAATGCAGAAGGTGCGGTCATGGCTGCACTATCACAATTGATCCCTCTTCCAACAACGGTGGCCCAAGTGGAAGCAATGGCAGCCACGAAAGCAGTTGAATTGGCTCTAGAGACTGGCTTTACAAGAGTTGTCATTAAAGGTGATTCAGATACTATCTACAGAGAGTTAAGTAGCACTGATCCATCCTTAGCCTTACACGGGCATGTGATTCAAGACACTACATGTTTAGCTTCCTCTTTCGTTAATCACAATTTTTCAAATGTTCGTTGTCAAGGAAATAATGTAGCTCATGCTTTAGCAAGATGGACAATAAACTCACCCAATTTAATAGTCTAGATGGAAGATGTACCACCAGACATTCAGTGTATTGTTCAGGTTGATTTGGCCTATGTTGGTTAATGATAATGAAGCAGGTTTCTCAAAAAAAAAAAAAAAAAAGGATGGAGAGGCCAATTTTGTCTGAGCTATTGACTTATATTGTGTAATTTACGGATAATTTCTGGAGTTGCCTTTGTCTCTAGTTTTCTTTGAATTGAACTTATCTATTGAGCCAAATAATAATAATAATCAACAAAAGTTAATGTCACCACAAGGACATATGAATGCTGCCATTTTTGACTAGGTGTGAATGGTATTTTAGCTGTTTTTTTTATAAAAAAAAATGCATCAAAAATACTAATCTTGGGCTCCAAGCAAGGACAGAGCTAAGCTAGGACTTGGAGGGCAATGAACCCCATTTTTTTTTTTAATATTATTTTATATATAGGTATTAATTTTAGCATTTGTTTTATAAAAATTATACTTTGCCCCCCTAACAATACCATTGATTCTTTTAAGAGTAATAATATAGTCACAAATTTTTCTATAATATTTTTACAAACTATTGAGGTAGCAAATTCTTATTAGTTTGTATTTGAACCCACAACTTATATCATTTTTTTACTTACCAATAACCATTTACCACATCATTAATTTATAAAAGGTTTGTATCTTTAACATTTTTCCCCTTTTAAAGGCAATAAAAAATTTATAGATCTAAAATCTAAAACAAAATATACAAGCCCAAAAATTTAGCACAACAACAAAAAATACCAAAAGCAAAACTAAAAAACATTAATCCCAACCAACAAATTTTATCCAAAAGAAACAATTCGACCTTTTAAAAAAATTTATACAAAGTAATTTTGTCCTTACCTAGCAGCAAACACACACATAAAAAAAAATAAAAAAAATAAAAAAGAGAAGAAAAAGAAGAAACCCTCAACATCTATGAAGCAAAGTTGGAGGCCAAAGTTGCCGCACGCAACCAACAGTAGAGCCACCTCCTTAACTCCAACTCCAAGTCCTGACTCCAACTGATAAAATTTTTGACATCCAAAGATGATTTAGATCTTTGCAACTACATTAAAAATAAAGCTTTATTGTGTTAGTATGATTATAAAACTGACATCATAAATTCAAGTACTATCTTATCAATAAAAGAGAACGCACCAATATGGCTAGAAAGCTAAGATAAACAAGGACCACGTCTTGCATGTGTCGCCACTAAATTTCAGTCAACAAAGCTCCATGCCACCAACACCAAACCTTTATCCATTGTACAACCCAGAACCGTTGATTTAACCAAACTTTCCAAACAATTAAAATTAGGGCATTTATTAATGAATTATTTTTAAAAAGTTTTGATATTATTTTTATAAGGAATATAAAAAAATTGTCAAAAAAATTAATTTTTTTTTTTCATAAATTTTTTTAAAAAACACTATTTAAACCAATGTCCTTAGTATTCAGTTAACTTTTCCCTTAAAACTAATAGACTTTGAAAAAAATAATCACCTTTGGGAAATTGTGGGTTGGAGCCAAAACTACAAAAATATTCATATAGACAGTCAATGACTTTTGCCCGCGTATACAAGAAATAGCCTTTGACTGGCCTTTAGCGATGCATGCACGTATGGCGCGTAACAATTCATATATGTAACTAAGGTCTCCTTTTCCCTTAGGCATTGTTCTTAGTTCTTACACCAATGATTTTATGTTATAGCCATCCGAAAAGTCAAAGTATTCTTTTTAGGTGGGTTGAAAATTTGAGATCTACATCTACACAGAAAATTATATACATTTGTGTCACGTTTAAAATGGCAATACCACTTACCACATACCTTTTGAAATCACGTTTTTAAACATGATTTTTTATAAAATTTTATTGTTTACTAAGGAGATATATGTACAATGCCAATGAGTGTATAATAAAAAGCATGGGACTATTATTACTCTTTGCATTTTTTTTTTTTTTTTTTTTTTTTTTGCTTTCACGTTCAATAAATAGCTAACAGTTGGGATCGTTTCATAAATAGACCAATATGGCCATTCCATCTTAAAATTTTCCATCTTTTGTAAACAAAAAACAGAAAAAGAGGTTCAACTTATCCTTCTTCTCAAAAAAAAAAAAAAAGTTCAACTTATCCTGCTTTTACTTTTTTTTTTTTTTGAAATTTAGGATATTTCTTTTTTTTTATTATTATTAAATTATTCATACATCCATTGAGTCTTAAGAGTCCATTTATTGTTGCTATTCAAGGGTTATATATATATTGTAGGGACACGTTTAGTAGCCCAAGCCCAAGATGTATGGGATCTTGGCCCAGTGAGCCTGGTACAATAAATTTATAGAGAGTGGGTTGAAGAAGTATGCTCTAATAAATTTGACAACAGCCAGTATGGATTTAAAAGATGATCAAGCAAGAACAAGGAAAATAGAGCAGCATGAATTCATTGTCTAAGGAGGTATTTTTCTCATACAGATCAATAATAGTTGGGTATAAGTACAATTTTGATTGCTACAGTATTCTTTCTCTATTTTTCTGATCCCTTCCTCATGGAGAGTCTCTTACATTATATAGCTCTCTTTGGACCATCTTGATCCTACACTTGTTGGTCATCTAAGCCCTTATTTGAGTACCTATCCCATCAAACACCCTCTTTAACTTTTTGTGAGTTGTGGTAGCCAAGACAACACTGTTCAGAGGTCTTCTCCACATAAATGTGGCCAAAAAAGTAGCTGCAGTGCATTCAATGCGGTGGTAGCAGCTTTCCCTTAGATATTTTTGGGTTCCCCTCCTTCTCATATGTTCATGATGCACGTCCTTATCATTGGAGCTTCTGGAAGGTCACCTTGATTGTTGGATTACAGATTTGAGTTATGTTATCATGTCCGAGGAGATATTCCTCCTCAAACCACCCTTCCATTCATATTTTGCTCATTAAGTCCTGGGTCTGAACCATTTATTACCATTCGTTTGCCCTCAGACTACTCATGCTCTCGGCCAAGGCCAAAGGCCCAATATATGATTTGGGCCCTTAACCCTACATATATATATATTTATATATATAATTTAATTATTGCAATAACTAGAGATAAGGAATTTGAACTCTAATTCTTTTTATAAATAATTAGACCACACAATGTTACTAAGCTACAAGACTTTAAGTGTTTTTCAATGGATGTTAAAATACTTAAGAGCCTTAAAGCTCTAAGCAGAAATTGCCAAAATATCGCCAAAGTGCTTTCAACTTTAAGGTTAATAATAAAATTTAGAACTTTTAGGAGAGAAATCTAGGATTCATTATTCGTGCTTAGAACATTCTTATCAAGGATTGCAAATCCTAAAAGATGCTTTTTTTAGCATTTATAACCCAAAAATTTGCCCCATCAGAGATTGTAAATGCTAAAAAATTTACAATACTGCTACAGTGCGCACTCATTTTTGAGACCACACTGTAGCACAATGCTATCAATTTTTTTATTAATTTCTCTCTCTCTCTTCCGTGCGCTCCCATTTTTTTTTTCTTTCTTCCTTTTCACTCTCTCTCGTGCTCTCCATCCCTCTCTCCTTCTGGTGCTTTTCGTCACATGCCCACGCCGATCTCGTGCTCTCCATCACATGCCGCTGCCGATATCGTGCTCTCTGTCCACTCCTTACTCTTTCTTTCATTTTCTCTCCACCTCTCTGTTTCCCTTTCTCTCTGAATCTCGAGTTTGTGGGTCTTGGGTGTGGCCGGGATGCGATGCTGGGTGTGGTTGGGCTGCGGTGGTTTTTCGTGGATTGTGGATCTCTACGGTGGTTCATGGTGGGTCTCTGCGGTGGTTCGGTGAGTGGGTTTTGCAATTTGATATTGGTGAGTTTTAATTTTAGTGGTTTTGATTGATTTTGGTGGGTTCTTGATTTCGGTGGCTGGGTTCATGGGTTGATCGGGGTGGCTTTGGGTGCTGGGTGTGGGTTGATCGGGGTTGTTTTGGGTCTTTTGTTGTGATTTTGTGATTCTTTGATTTGGATGATTCTTTGATTTTGTGGCTTTGGATGTGGAGGTTTTTTTTTTTTTTTTTTTTTTTTTTGTGTGGTTGCGGCGATGGTGGGTGGATGTGGCAGTTGTGAAATGGGTGGGTGGATATGGTGGCCGGTAGTGCTGGGTTGTGAAAGAGAGACATAGAGGAGAGAGTCAGAGAAAGAGAGGAAAAATAAAAAAGAATAAAAAATGATAAAGAAAGAATATTTAAATGAAGTGTTAAAAAAATAGAAGTTTTGATGGCAGTAAAGTGGTGTGTTATATGTTATAAAATTGGGTTTTGAGATGGTAAATACTAAATTTTTTAGAATCCTTGATAAGAATGCTCTTATAAATCAAAAACTTTCAAGCATTATTCTTTGTAATTTTACCAAACACTCAAAACGCTATATAACTTTTTAGTTAAGAGTATATATCACAAAAACTCTACAATTAAAATCTACTTCTTACAATACCAAATGAACACTTAAATTCTCCACCTCACCTTCCACCCCATTCATGTGGAAATTCATATGAGAGGTCTATGTGGACCTTGCCTCATCAAAAATTGAACTAGACGACTTAACCTCTCAATTCTCATACTTTTGGAATCAAGGCCAAGTATGACAATTGGATTAAAATGGTGGCCATGCAACTTATGAAAAGAAAAATTGTAGCATAATAACCTTTTATTTTCTTTTCTCTTTTCCCAAGATTTATTCAATAGATTTTTTTCCACTTCAAAGTTTTGATACCAAATTTGTAAATTTCCTTCACAATTAAATCATTCAAGCCAAATTATAGGGACGTGAGAAACTATTATAATCCTAGTGTTCCACATGGAGTAAGAGTAAGCTTAATCAAGTATATATAAACTCTTGGGCACCCTCCTTTTATAAGTCGGTTTTCAAGGATGAGTTCTACTCATAGATTTGTATTATTTGGTATCAGAGCCAACTAACAGATCAAGTAATCGAACTTAACTCATTAAGTATGAGATCAAATGAGTTGTGGGTTTGTGGTCAGATCTCGAATAGGGCGACCTAGAGGCTAAATTAAAATAACTAATAGGTGAGTGGAACCGCCAAAAAGAGAAAAGGCTACTATTAGGTCAATGTCAATAAAATGAACCGTCCTAGACTTCAATTTAACCATAATGGTGCCAACTAAGAACAGACTTAGGGTTGGGGCAAAGAGCATTGATAATAGCCTTTTTCTTTTTAACTAAGTAAGGATATTAATCATTTTCCAATATTAGAAAAAGGAAAAACTAATGGGAAATCTGAAAGTTCAATTTTTTTTTTTTTTTTTTTTGGGTGAAAAAACTGGTAATAAAAGAGTTTTTCTGTAGACTCTTGCCACTAAAAAATTTTGATACCGAATTCGTAAATTTTTATAAAATTAGACAATTCAATCAAAATTATAGGGAGACTCAAGATACTGGTCAGTTAACCTTTGGCTGTAACGGTAACAACTAGGAAGTAAGAACATACTTGGGGTTAGGGCAAAGTGCATTAATATTATCTTCTTTTTTTCTTTTTTTTCCTTTTTGTCTCATAAAGATATCAATTAGTTTCAATAATATATATATATATATATATAAAAGGAAAGACTAATGAGAAAATTGAAAGTTCCAAATTTTTGGTGAAAAAATAGTAATGGAAGTCATTCTATAGATTTTTAATACAGCAAAATTCTAATACCAATTTCGTAAATTTCCTTCAAAAATTAGATAATTCAAACCAAATTATAGGGACTAGTCAGTCAACCTTTGGTCGTAATGGTCACAACTAAGAATAGACTTAGGGTTGGGGGCAAAGGAGAAAAGGCTACTATTAGGTCAATGTCAATAAAATGAATCGTCGTGGACGTCAATTTAACCATAATGGTGCCAACTAAGAACAAACTTAGGGTTGGGGACAAGGAGCATTGATAATAGCCTTTTTCTTTTTAACTAAGTAAGGATA
Source organism: Quercus lobata (assembly GCF_001633185.2). Classification (NCBI taxonomy): domain Eukaryota; kingdom Viridiplantae; phylum Streptophyta; class Magnoliopsida; order Fagales; family Fagaceae; genus Quercus; species Quercus lobata. The sequence continues at coordinate 61,091,997 of NC_044906.1, read as the reverse complement.
TTAATCATTTTCCAATATTAGAAAAAGGAAAAACTAATGGGAAATCTAAAAGTTCAATTTTTTTTTTTTGGGTGAAAAAACTGGTAATAAAAGATTTTTTTTATAAACTCTTGCCACTAAAAAATTTTGATACCAAATTCGTAAATTTTTATAAAATTAGACAATTCAATCAAAATTATAGGGAGACTCAAGATACTGGTCAGTCAACCTTTGGCTGTATCGGTAACAACTAGGAAGTAAGAACATACTTGGGGTTAGGGGCAAAGTGCATTAATATTATCTTCTTCTTTTTCTTTTTTTCTTTTTCCATTTTGTCTCATAAAGATATCGATTAGTTTCAGTAAAAAATATATATATATATATATATAAGGGACTAATGAGAAAATTGAAAGTTCCAAATTTTTGGTGAAAAAATGGTAATGGAAGTCATTCTATAGATTTTTAATACAGCAAAATTCTAATACCAATTTCGTAAATTTCCTTCAAAAATTAGATAATTCAAACCAAATTATAGGGACTGGTCAGTCAACCTTTGGTTGTAATGGTCACAACTAAGAATAGACTTAGGGTTAGGGGCAAAGGAGAAAAGGCTACTATTAGGTCAATGTCAATAAAATGAACTGTCGTGGACGTCAATTTAACCATAATGGTGCCAACTAAGAACAGACTTAGGTTTGGGGGCAAAGAGCATTGATAATAGCCTTTTTTCTTTTTAACTAAGTAAGGATATTAATCATTTTCCAATATTAGAAAAAGGAAAAACTAATGGGAAATCTGAAAGTTCAATTTTTTTTTTTTTGGGTGAAAATCTGGTGATAAAAGATTTTTTCTATAGACTCTTGCCACTAAAAAATTTTGATACCAAATTCGTAATTTTTTATAAAATTAGACAATTCAATCAAAATTATAGGGAGACTCAAGATACTGGTTAGTCAACCTTTGGCTGTATCGGTAACAACTAGGAAGTAAGAACATACTTGGGGTTAGGGGCAAAGTGCATTAATATTATCTTCTTTTTTTTCTTTTTCTTTTTTCCATTTTGTCTCATAAAGATATCAATTAGTTTCAATAAAATATATATATATATATATAAGGAAAGACTAATGAGAAAATTGAAAGTTCCAAATTTTTGGTGAAAAAATGGTAATGGAAGTCATTCTATAGACTTTTAATACAGCAAAATTCTAATACCAATTTCGTAAATTTCCTTCAAAAATTAGATAATTCAAACCAAATTATAGGGACTAGTTAGTCAACCTTTGGTCGTAATGGTCACAACTAAGAATAGACTTAGGGTTGGGGGCAAAGGTTGTCGATATTAGCCTCTCTTTTCTTTTTTTTTTTGGCTAATTAAGTTGAGATATTAATCAATTAATTATTAATATTAAAAAAATAATAATAATGGGAAAATTGTAATTTCCAATTTTTTGGTGAATAAAATGATAATAAAAGAACCACATGGGTAGTACATCCCCCTTCAACAAGACATGCATTTGGTCCAACATGTTTCAATAATTCAACATTTTGAGTGAATTAGTACTACAAGCTTGCAATTGCTTACTTGGAACCATGACATAATCCACTACTTGAAATTTCATGTAATCTGAATTAGAATGGATTTTATAGGGATTATCACTTGCTGGAAATTGTTTACTTAACTTACCTCATGGCTTATATGTTCCTATTGACTAAGTGTTCTATAAAGGGGTGAGAATGGGAGAGTATCTAAAGGCTTCCTAGGCTGGACTTCAAGTGGACTCATGCTTTCAGTGATGGGACTCTCACATGCAAGTTGGGTGACATGGAAATGGAATCCTCACTCTGTCTTTTCTTGACTACTCTCGTGGGGTTTGTTGTGACGTGGTATTATTTGAATGCAACCAAGTTTAAGATTTTCCTCACATTCATCATCTATGAGATTGATTTCATCCATGTTGGTTTCATACACTTCTTCTTCTATATCATCCTCTTCATTCTCTTCATGAATGATAAGGGCCATAGCGGGCATTTAGCAGCAATGTCACCAAAGCCTTGACATTTAAAGCATTGTAGTCCCTTACAGTTCTTAAAGTCCAATTTGAGAACAATTTATTTAGTTAAAACTGGAATTTTTTTTACTGAAAGTACTGTAAATAAAGGTAAAAGTTAGCTGAAATAGTACAATGAAACCCATGAATAGTATTAAAAAGTGCAGTGAGACCCATGAATAGTAACAAAAATAAATTGAATAGTAAAATAAGGCAAAAATAATCAATGTCAAACGCACATTTAATCTTGATGGTTGCTCAAAATTTAGTTCGTTTCTGAAATTTATTGGAATTATGAAAAGCCTATTAGAACTAAAACTCCTATATATTTTTGTTGGATATGAATTTTAAAAATCTAACTATTAAATTGCATGTTCTTTATGTTCTTAGTACACATGTCAAATTTCTTTTAAATCAGATGACATTTACTAATCATCAATAAACTTATTTTTTATGTATAATTTTAGACCACAAAAATCTAAATAAACTTATTTTTTATGTATAATTTTAGATTACAAAAATTTAAAATTTAAATATTTGATTGATGAAATTGCTATTAATTTTTTATTTTCTTGAAATTTTTTTGTAAGTATAGAGAATATAATAAGAACTTACAATCTAACTGTTACATTTTTTAAATTTATATCTAATAAAAAGCGTAAGAAGGGTTTATGCTTTTTCATCTTTTTATATATGAATTAAAATAAAATAACACCAAAAACAAAAAACTGGCTGACTCCACGCGTTACTACCCACCCCAAAATGTAATCTGTATAAACTAAAATATATGCATACGAACATCACTTCATAGCTGGTCACCGGCAAGCTACTATGTCCTTATCTGATGTTAAAAAAACACTAAAACAGATAAGCTCATTAAAAAAAGACTGGGAATTAATTATTATTATTATTATTTATATAAGATATAATTTCTACTCTAGCCTAATTTCAGTGCATATATGAATGAAGTTTCTTTTTGAAGACTTGAACTTCAATCCTTACCTCCCATACTCATATCCCACAACCCTTCAAGCATTTATACTTGTGGAGTGACCACCATACTAAGGGTGCGCGATGATATTAGGAATCAATTATTGACATTGCATTTAGCGCATAATTTTTTGACAAGAGTTGATGATTATTGTCCCTTGTTAAAGGAATGGTGCCAAAAAGATTGCTCACCTTCCCAGCATATTAATCCATTATGAACTGAAAGTGAAGACCGAGTCCTCATCCCCTGTTTTCTTCATTCACAGGGCCACAATATTATATTATAGTCAGGTTGTTCTACAGATACCATCTAAGTTAAATTGATTTAATAACATTTTCTTCTATTGGATGAATAAATTTTTGGAGAGGACAATAAAAATGACTTACTACTCATCCCAATGGCCAATACACACCACAAAATCTCAACTGAGTAAACTAAAATATATGTATATGTAAACATAACTCATAACATCGCCCCAAAATGTGCCATTTGGAAATTATGGAATCTTGCTTGGTCTAAAGACTCTAAACTAAGCGATATCTCTCCTTTGGAACTCCCTGCCAAGGAACTGCAGTAAATTGAGAGTTTGGCTCAGTCAATACAAGAACAACAGCAAGCACTTGTACATAAAGTGGCAGAAACCCTCTTTTAAATACATTCAAAATAAATTGTGATGCAGCCCTGTTGGCAGATAAGGCTTGTATAGCAGCTGTTTTGATAGATTGGGAAGGCTCAGTTGTGGAAAGATGGGCTAAGAAAATTCCAGTCTGCACTCTGCAGACCTAAGGTTTTTGAAGCACAGGCAACGATATGGAGTAAAAGCATCCACAGCTAAAAATGAGTTATTTGGCATCACAAAAAGTTATTTTTATCTATTTTACCTACACATGCTGTAGCAGTGGATTTATTTTAGCTTTCAACACAATAAAATAATATAAATATTACAATAAAATAAGATATCTACTACAATAAAATAATATATTCACTACACACAATCATCATAGTCACACACACAACCGGATAGAGAATAAAAAATTATTATTATTTTTTAACTCTAAGCTACAGTACACATCCATAGATAGATGTGCATTGTAGCAATGAAGCTAAAAAAAATAGGTTTAGCTCCACTGCTGTATGGTTTTTTTTTTTTTTTTTGGTATTTTGTATTTTGGTAGAGCTAAAATAACTATATAGTTTTTTAGCTCCACTGCTACAAGTGCTCGAAGGAGTCAAACAACTAATTGTGGAATAATATTTGAAGATATGATTTTGATGCTTTGATATATTGAAATAAATCAATAGAATTGATACCATTAAATATTTTAATTTTACATTGTAAAGAAATTTCTTATATATACCCAAAAAAAAAAAAAAAAAAACCCTCCACAAATCGCAACGATTTGCTGACTAACCCCAATGTATGTCATTTTTAAAGACTTGTGAAATCCAATTTTTAATAGAAGGGTGTCTAACAAGCTTATTACATGAGTCCTAATAATATGCGGGCTGTACAAGGTGGGGTGCAATCAACATATGGTAATCTTAAATCTTAATAATACGTGGATTCTCGATTTTTAATATCTGTTTTGATACCACTTATTGCTGAAAATTGAAAATATTGTAACAAAATAATTTTAAAATGTGTAAATAGTGTCATGGGATCCAGTTTTAAAGAAAAATTTGCTGAAATCCGTGCTTACGGGTCTTGTGAACAGTGCACGGGACCCACAGAAAAAATGTCGACTCGCATTTTTTTCCTTTTCATCGCAATCCAAACCCAGCCTTAATTAACTCAATTGATAAAGTATCTTATTGTCGAATAAGATATTTGAGATTCAAACTCTTACTTATACTAAAAATCTATTAATATTTTAGTTTGATAATAAAAGCAATTATCATAGAGTGAACGCATAAATTGAGTAAAGACTATATTAAATATGGATGATAATAGGATGGGATGTGGCTAACCCTTTGCCCTCATAGGACCTTACCTCACAAAACTCTACTACGTGTTAATCTACCTGTCCCACACTTATTATAATTTTGACATATAAAACATACTTTATTAATAAAAATATACTTGAAATAACAAATAATCTATCACATAAAATCAAACTAATCTTTAGTAAGAATTAAATAATATTATCTAAGGTTTTTAATAAAAAAATCACAACAAAAAAAAGTCTTTATATTCATGCATTAAAAGGTAATGTCATAGTGCATTTTTTTGCAAGAAGAGCAATGTCGTCTCCTGTTCTGCTGGAATGGATAGAAAATGTGCCACAAGACCATTTTTAATAGTTGGTTAGGACGATTTGGCCTCTCATGATTAATGAAGTTCTGCTTTCTTCCCAAAACAAACAAAAACCCCTCCCTCATTATAATTATATTAAAGGTCTGTTTAATAAAAAAATTTTAGCGACGTTATTTATGTGTTGTGAAATATATATAAATAAAAAAAGTACCGTAGAAATACTTGTTAGGATATTTAAATAACAAAAAAGTTTCGCAAACCGTAGTAAATTACCAAAAATACTAGTATTACAGTGGCAATTATTTGTATGAGATTAAAGATAAGAAAATATAAAAGAATTTTAAAAGGTGCTTTATAGCTGGTCACCACTATCTCGAAAATCAGTAAAAGACTAAAAGTTACTGTCCACTTGCCTTTGTTGACTAGGTCTGTTCTTTGTTTGACTTAATAAATAACAGGCCGTGAAATTGTGGATGAATTCCTCCGATCTGCTATTCCTCTACCCTTTTTGTCCCTCTTTAATACACAGAGAAAGAACACTAAACTATCCATTCATTTGCTAAAAGGCAATTACTATTTAATAGGAACTGAACCCGGCATTGTTTCAGGAGACCAAGGTTTTCGATCTGTAAGTTCTCTTTTTTCACTCTTTTATTTATTTCCTTTCACTTCGTCCTTGAATTGAAAAATCTACATATCAAATCGTCTCCAGTTTCTATTGAATTTTAATACAAGCTTAAGATTTACCAGTATATTTCCAACGGAATCCATGAGCACTCAAGGACCGTCAACGTCATCACCGTCTTCTCCTTTTTCAACCCCTCGATGGAAATTCGATGTCTCTCTCTGTTTTAGAGGCGAGGACACCCGCAATAATTTCGCGAACCTTCTACGTACTGCTTTGAAACAGAAGGGCGTTTTGGTCTTTAATGATGAAAAAATTGGGAGAGGAAAACGTATTTTTCGAGAGATCTTCGAAGCAATAGAAGGATCGAGGTTTGCGATTGTCATTTTGTCAAGAAACTATGCATCTTCAACATTCTGCTTGGAAGAGCTTTTACATGTCTTCAGTTGCAGAGGAGAGACGGGAATGAAAGTTCTGCCGGTTTTTTATTACGTGGATCCATCTGATGTGCGGAGGCAAAGAGGAACTTTTGCAGAAGCTTTTTGTAAGCACGAAGAACGGTTTAATGGGGATAAGGAGAAGGTTCAAAGGTGGAGAGCTGCTTTGACAGAAATAGCGAATCTGCCTGGTTGGCATATAGAACATGGGTAATTTCCTAACAAATTTATTTTATGATGATATTTAAAAGAAAATTTTCTTTTTTAAATATCATGAGCTATATAAATAGTTAATAGAATGTATCATGATATGAATGCATGGAAAAATATTACAACAATTACATTAGTTTTTATTGGCTGAAATATTGTTTTCGGTTAGATAAAATACATAAAGTGCATTTGGACAATTTTTTTTACAAACCAATCGTTTAAAGAATTAAAATGTTTACATAATTTTAAGAGGTAGTCAGGTAGAGCTGAACTTCAAGGACTTTTGAACTGAAATTTTTGCAGCTGCTCTGCTTCTCTCCCTATTTTGCCTCCTTTTTTTTTTTTTTTTTCTTCTTTGAGCTCTATAATTGGGAAGGCCACATATTTCGGGAAAGAATGGAAATTGTCCACATGATAAGTAATTAACAAAATTTGATGGATTTGTTTCAGTAAATATAATCATACAATTCTTATATGAATAGTTGAGTAGTTGTATCCACGTTGCCTGAGCTAGTGAGTTCATATTTGTTTGGCCAAGGAATATTTTAACCTAATATTTTTCTTCATCCCAAAGATTTTATGACTGGTTCGGACCATCATTTAATTATTGTTCTATCATCTTCACAGGAATTTGTCAGAATCAATCAAAAGCATTGTAGAAATGATATCACAACATCTGAGTTCAAGTTTCACAAGCATTACTTGTAACTTCATTGGAATAGATTCTTCAATGACAGAATTGTTCACTTTCTATTCAAATTTTAAAGACAATGTTTGCATGATAGGGATTTGTGGTATGGGGGGATCTGGAAAGACAACTCTTGCTAGAGTTTTCTATGAAAAGTTTCACAGTTATTTTGAAGGTTCTTCTTTCATTGCTAATGTTAGGGAATATTCAGAAAAATTTGATTTGCTTCAATTACAGCAGCTGCTTCTGGCAGATATTTTGGAGGACAAAGATGCAGATATAAGGAATGTTTATCACGGAGTTAACATGATCAAGAAAAGGCTATGTCAAAAAAAAGTTCTAATTGTTCTGGATGATGTTAACAAATTGGACCAACTAGAAAATTTAGCTGGAGAGCATGGTTGGTTTGGATTGGGGAGTTTGATCATCATAACAACTAGAGATAAACATTTGTTGGACCATCATGGAGTGCATAAAATATATAAGCCTAATCCATTAAACAGTGGTGATGCTTTAAAACTTTTTTGTTTGAAAGCCTTCAAAAGAGAGCAACCCGATGAAGGTTATATGCAACTATCCCAGGATGTTGTTTGCTATGCTAATGGGTATCCATTAGCTCTAATAACTTTCAGTTCCTTTTTGCTTGGAAGAACGATGGATACATGGAAAAGTGCATTAGACATATTTAAAAAATTTCCTAAAAAGGAAATATTTGACACACTTAAAGTAAGTTATGATGGCCTGGAGGATATGTGGAAGGAAATATTTCTAGATGTTGCATGTTTCTTTAGAGGAAAGATGAAAGATCAAGTAATAGAGATATTAGAGACCTGTGGTTTTGACGCAAAAATCGGAATACAAGTACTCATGGATAAATCTCTCCTAACCATAGAAAACGACACATTGCAGATGCATGATCTACTACAAGAAATGGGCAAGGAAATTGTACGTCAAGAATCACGTGAAGAGCCTGGGAAGCGCAGTAGGTTGTGGTTTCGTAAGGATTTGTTTCATGTATTGATGAACAAAACGGTAAGAACATTGGCAAGACAACATTTTATTTTAAGGGAAATAATGAATAAATACAGAACACAATTTCATTCAAGAAATTAGTTCTTTAAGGAAAAAAAATGCAAGCCAATATGTATGTAGTTACATAAGTACTTTATTCATGATATACAAAATACAAAATTTCATCTATTTTCATGTTAATATGCTTACTATTTCTTGATTTTTGAAAATATATTGTGATTGTCACTTTAAAAAAAGAATTCATCTTTCCTAAATCCTAATTTCTTACATTTTAAAAACATAATGTGATTGTGACATTGTTTATCTATTTGAATTGTAAAATTGCATGGTTTCTAGTTGCAATGTATAATTTTCAAATGAAAATAACACTTTTAGTATATTAATAATAAAAAAAATTAAATTGTTTCCAAGTGCTCAATTTGGCATTTTTTTCATCCTTCACCTTCTTGAATTTACCAATGGTCAAGAGGAGGTTATATATGTGAAAAACTCAGTATAGATATTATTTGCCTCTAACACTATAAAACTGAAAATTTCAAGTGTTCTTAACTTTTGCTGTGCAATTCACTAATCTTTGCTTTGATTCTTAGGCATCAAAAACAATTCAAGCCATAGTCCTAGACAGACCTGGAGGGGATGAGGCATATCAGCACATTGAATCCTATTCTAAAGTTTTTTCAAAGATGTGTAATCTTAGATTGCTTATAATTGATAATGTGCACATCTTAAAAGGCCTCAATCATCTTTCTAACAAATTAAGACTTCTTGATTGGCATGGGTATTCTTCAAAATGTTTGCCTTCCAGATTCCAATCAAAAGAGCTTGTTGAACTTGAACTGCAGTTTAGCAAAATTGAATATCTTTGGAGAGGTGTAAAGGTGATTTTGTTCTTCTGACTGTCTTTTTATCACTTATTATTTATCTTTTCTTTGGTAGTTTCTTCAAATACACTCCCTTTGTAATTGAGCTTCATCCTTTTGTTAAGAAAAATTGTTATTATTTAAAAATTTTCTAATTAAAAAAGTTCAATGTTTAATGGAAGCTAATTATCCCTTCTTTTTTGGTTGAACAGTATTTAGACAAGTTAAAACTCATCAATCTTGGACATTCCTTAAACCTTATTGAGACACCCGACTTCACAGGGGTTCCAAGACTTGAGACACTATGTCTTAGTGGATGCATAAATTTGGTTGAGATCAACCCATCCATTGGACAACTCAGTAAGCTTACTGTTTTAAATTTGGAATTCTGCCAATCTCTTATCAATCTTCCAAGCAGCATGGATGGTTTAAGTTCTCTTGAAAACCTCATTCTTTCTGGATGCTCAAAACTTTCCAACCTGCCAGAAAACTTGGGGAAAATCAAATGCTTGAAGGAACTGATTTTAACTGGAACTGCTATTCGAGAAGTTCCCTCTTCCATTAGTTTCTTGATATGTCATGGATGTGAAAAGGAAATTTTTAAGTCAGGGCTTGATAGTGTTCATCATGAATTTGAAAATTCAGCAGTAGTAAAAGCTACCAAAATTATGAGAACATATGATGACAGTAACATGGCAACTGAACAAGGTAACAACTATCTCACACATCCTTTTGGTTACAATTATTATCTTATTTTACTATATTTTCTTCGTAGCTGCAATATCTCATATTGCTTGTCTAGCATTTTGTGTAGATTTGGATTGTTTAGCTGTTGCATTGGAATTTACTGGGTAGATTTTGTCTTGAAAGAGTTTAGTCATGATCCTCTTGAAAATAGAAAAGCTTTATTTAGTCTTTGTCACTTTTCCTTGTGAATTACCACTGAGGGAGGTTTTGATGGTTTGAATAAACTGCTTTGTTTATTGGATGCAGGGGTGGAGGGAAGGAGGGGCAATTACCCCCCTGCCTTCTCAAAAATTCTCAAATAGTAGTAATACTGTATTGTAGTGAACGGTTATTTGCCCTTTGAGACGAAGGACAATCAACTTTTTATTTTGTTATATGTATTAGCTTGTCAACAAGAAGCCAATTCTTACATTCACATGGGAACACTTTTATTAAATAGTCAATCCCACCTATTTCTGCACATTACTTTGCCAAATAGGACTGGAAAAAATATATATTGAATAGGACTCTGAAATTAAAAATCAGGCAGTTGGCCTCCTATTTACAACTTTTTCTCTCGTTATCAAGCTTTTCAATCTCAAACAGAGTTTTTGCTATGAACCCAAATTTTAACAACTTAAAAGAGGAAGATAAAATGTTTACATAACATTTGTTTGGGAATCTATGGATTTGGTTGATCTTGTTAAATTGGGCTAAAGTTTGTTAGGGGTTTTACGTATGACTTCATTGGGGCAAGGATTTGAATAAATTGTTGGCTGCCTTGTTAATAATTTAGGGGATAATTGTTTAAGTTGGACTTGAGGCCTCCATTGAAGTTTAGGTTAACTCTTTAATTATTATAGTGTTATCTCATTTACAGTACTATTCTTACTTTGTTTACAATTGAGAAAGCTTAAGGATACCACTCTTTTTTTTTTTTTGAGCAAACTTAAGGATACCACTATTGTGCCCCAATTTTTTCCACAACTTTGATGTGGTCATCTATGAGTGGTGGAGAAAAATCCATACAAAAGTGATTGTTTAAATTATTGTAAATAATCAGTATTTACGAGTAATGCTGTTCTATTTACTGCAAATTTATAGAAATAAAAAAAGGAATTCTGTTCCTTTATCATCGTGATAAATACCATTTGAAAGAGTTTAATCATGATCCTCCTGAAAATGAAATAGAAATATTTAGTCTTATGTTATTTTTCCTTGGAAACCACCAGTGACAGAGGTTTTGAAGAAAAGTTTGTATGTATTGGATGCAGATCCATATTGGTCATTCAAAACACAAGTAGATGTAGTCCTAGCATGTTGTCATTTTAAATCACATAATAAGGGTTGACCCCATATGCTCAATTTTGGAATATGTAAACTCTGATATATAAATTGAAAATTACAAATTATAGTCCAATAATCACAAAGTGAAGTTTAGGAATAAAAAAAAAAATGGATAATGAAACACTGAGACATGCCAACATGTGCGAAGATTAGAATGTTATGGAGAACGAATAAATTTTCTTATTGTCTATGTAATTTGACTTTCTATCACTTCAATGATTAAAGACTGTTATGTCTGGATTTTTCACAATTGATTACATAAAGCACGTTTGAATTTGAACTTTCATTTTGATAATAAAATTTTTTAGTGGACATGTAATATTTCCTCGTGTCATTTTCTGTGTTTATGTGCTCAATTTTGTGTACTCTTCTTGTTCTTGTAACTCTAACAATAGACAAAACAAAGGATGAGGATAAGGAAAGTATAGGTGAGCAATTTAGGCGGTCAAATCAAATGCAATGTTTGTTACTTAGATACTTGCTAATGAGGCTACTACCGGAAATAAGCCATCCAATACATTTATCCCTGGATCATTAGCTCTAGCTGCCAAAGAAATTAGTGAGAAATTTGAGGTTAAATGCCAACCTGATCATGTGGAAAATTGTCTCCAAACTATTAAAAGCATTTGGAATACCATTACACAACTTTGTGACAGAAAAAATTGTTTTTGATGGGATGATAATTTGAAAATGATTACTTGTGAAAAAAAGTGTATGACTAAGAAGTAATGGTATGAAGCATATTTTCATCATTTTGTAGGTGATATATTAGTGATTGATCTTTCCTAACTATTTGTGTGTGTGGTTTTTTTTTTTTTTTTTTTTTTTTTTTTTTTTTTTTTTTTTTTTTTTTTTTTTTTTAAGTTGATTCTTCAAATGCAGCTCTCTCAAGCAAGTTCTCATAGGAAACGGAGTCGTGCTGAAGTCAACTAAGATGATAATTATGATAAATTTTCCGAACAACTTGGAAAGATTGAATTAGCGATAAAAACACTAAAAAAGCTCAACTTGATGTGAATGAGCTTTATGAAGAAGTTATGAGAATAGAAAGGTTTGACAAAGTTATGCTTGCATCCGCTCTTGACTATTTGGTAATTAATGAAAGGTTAGGAAGGGCATTCATGGCCAATAACACTAGACTTTGAACATTGTGGCTAGAGAGCTTTTTTAACAAAATTGGTGGAGATGGAAATTAGATAGTCATAGTTTAAATTTGTACAAAGATCTGAACTAATACACATTATTAGGAATGATATATGTGTACGATGGTTGAACATTGATAATTGATATTGGCTATTTTGTATGTTGAAGCAACTATCACTTCAAAATTTTTTTTTTTTTTGGTCTTTTACTCTCCTAACAGAAGTTGACAGAAAAGGGATTTGGAAAAATATCTATATTTCTGAATTAATGGTCTCTCTCTCTCTCTCTCTCTCTCTCTCTCTCTCTATATATATATATATAATGAGAAACTATTACATATTTTAGAAATGTATGGTTTAAAAAAAGTGTAAACTAATATTATGTATAATTTAAATTATATATATGATTTAAAAGTTAATTGGATTTAGGTTCTTCGGTTCTTTCACCTAATAATTCAATTACCACACAAAAAAAAAGATACGTGATGGAAAATTAAACTCCAATTGAAATCCAATTTAGAGTTTAATTGGATTTGGATTTTTCGATTTTTACATCCAACTAGTCGTAACTAGTGCAATGCACGGGTTTATCTCTTCTTTGAGTAGTTTTTGTTATAAAACAGGTGAGTTCAAACTTATTGAGCATGTTCTTAGCGTGCATAAAGTTGCCAATAAGAAACATTATGTACAAACCTCTACACCAAAATAGCCGTTGTTGCTAATTCTACATTACAACATCGGATAAGTAATATGATTCTAACTAATACAAAGTTAGCTAATGAAAGTTGTGTGAGATATTTATATGTTTATAGATTGAAAGAAAAGAATAAGAAGAAAGTTGATGATAAATTAGTGGGATGCGTGGGGGGTGTCTTCAAGAACATAAATTTGTTACTAATTTTTTTTATTTTTCGGAGAGAGCTCAACTTACGACATCTGCTCCTGATGATAACTTATTATTATCAAATCAAGATACCAATCAGTTTTTTGTGTAAGCGAGGATTGAATCTCAAGTCTTTTATTCAACCATCAGAGACTTTACTAGTTGAGCTAATTAGAACCCATCTGTTAGTTATTAGTAATAGTTTAAAAAATAAAAAAAAAAAGACTTTCTTATATAAAAGCCATGGTCAGATATTTCCCGTAGTCTGATATAAATCTCATTAAAGTAGTCTTAGGCTTTAACTGATATTTCTAATTTGTTGTGGCTTAAATTAATAGTAAAATCTAGTATTTCCTTTTTGATTTTGCATAGTAAATATATATATATATATATATGTGGAAAAATGTGAGCTCCAATCCTATGTGGCAAGCTATAAAGAAGTCAAATATTGGTAAGAGGACAAATCACTTGGAACAAAACTAAACATTAAATAGGACACATGATGCAAAATTGAGAATCCAATTAAAATCAAATTGGATTTTCTATGAGTTTTGGTTATTAATATATATATATATACACACACACATATACATAGATTTTTTAAATTGCAGTATGTTGTAATAAATTTGTATGTGGTTTTAGTTGTAATGGTTTTAAAACTTATCTGAGTGACATATCCATTTATATTGTTTCATAATGATACTGGTGTTAAGAAAAAATTGATTGGATGATTTCTTATTATAAAATGACATAGCAATCAACTTAGGATTCAAAATAGCTAAACAAAGCCCTATAATCAATTGAAAACAAACTAAGTATTTCTATAAAATAAAATAAAATAAAGACCTGTGTATTAAAAATAAGGTTGAAATGTAAATTACACTGTCTAACTTTGACTAAAATTAAATTTAGGTCTTTAATTTTACTTTTATTCAATTGAGTCTTCTAATTTTCAAATTTATTCAATCCAAGCATTACATTAATCTCTATTAAAAATACACCGTTAAAGATCCTTAAATTACTCTTTTACCTGGATAAAGGGAAAACACACTTGGTCACTAATCCTAATTCCTAAATTCCTAATTACTAAGAAGGAAGTTGGTTTGGGGATCTTCAAAACAAGAGCTCGAAATTTAGATGCTATTTGGTTTGTGTTGGGTGTGTATTCATTTTCACTTTTCATTCTCTTTTTCAAATCTTGTATTCATTTTCTATTTTCAACTCATTTTATGTTTGGCACAAATTTTATGATCTACATTTTTTTTTTTTTGGGGTTTTCACTTTGTATTTTTCAATAAAAATTGAATAATTAATCTTACAGCAATTTAGTTCAACTTGTCTTACACACTTAAGACACATCAACACATCCATTAGAAGTCTTCACTTCCATAATCAAGACAAACCATCCTAGTTGACATGTAATAGTCTTTGTGGATGAACGTCCAATTTTATTACTAACTACGAACTATGTTTTTGAGTTTACGAGGAATTTTTGATTTATAACTTATGTAACTAAATCACATACAATGCATTTCAAGGATTATATGATAATATCTAATTAGTTCATCTACCAATAGTCTCATATAATTAAAAATTTTAATTATTAATAACATGCCAATAAATTGGACTTTTTTGTTTGTTAGATCATTATGTATTTTGGTATTATGACTTCGTTCAATGTATTCTAAATACATCAATATATCAATCAGAAATCTTCCACTTTTATGATCAAAACAAATCATCATGATTGATAATTTGATATGTTATAATCTTTTTAGATGAAGCACCCAATTTCATTATCGATTATGAACTAATAATTTTTGAATTTACAAGGAACTTGTTATTTACTTCAGTATGCAAATCTCATTCCCAATACACCTAAATCATATACAATACATCTCAAGAACGACAACTCATAATGTCTAATATTTTATAAACATACATGTTCATAAAATAAAACACTTTTATTATTAAAAGAGAAATCATTCAATTGGGTTTTTAGGGCGTTAGTCCAAACCTATCTTGTGCCCATAGAGAACAAAAGAAAGTTTTTCTCCAAACCGATTTGGATGAATCCTTTCCAACCCATTATGTGCCAAGTCAAAAAATCATTCTCACATATTATTTAGACGAATTACATGACTCATTAAATATGTCATGTGGTCAAAATTACACATGGATAGTTTTATGAAACACTATATAGTGAGTTGGAGAAATTTTCCTCTAAACAAGCCAAAAAAAGAGAGTCAACAATCATAGTCTAAATGGCAGGCCATTTAAAAGTGATCTTACATCAATTATAATTTAGCACTTAAAAAAATTATGAAATCTTTTGTGTCTTTGTTGCTTTGGGAGAAAAGTGGTAGATACATGCGCTAAATTTATTTATTTATTTATTCATTTTTTTTAGAAGAAGATACATGCAGTAATCTATATCTATATTTTTGTATATAATATCAGAAATTGAGAGAGAATGTAGATTCCTACAATTAAAGAGGTGCTGACAAATAAAATAAGTATATATCTAAAATTCAGATACGTTTAACTTAAAAAAGAGATACATTATATCGTTTTACAAAGACAACACCGTTTGACAGATTTTTATTTAAAATACCGTACGGTGCACCGTTTTGGGAGAGTCTTATAAAAACCCAGCCCGCTTATTAAAAATAAATAAAAAACCATTAAAACCCAAAACAGACATACGCTGCAGAAAGAAAAAGAGAACCAACAAAGAGAACGATAGAGAAAGAACATCGGTCTGCGTAGATGGTGGAGAGAGAAAAATCTGAGAAGAAAGTCAGGATTTGCCACCATCAGACCACCGTACCCTCCGCTGGTATGGTCTCTGCCTTTTTGTACCGAAGGTCAGCGTACTCCCTTCATCTTCAAATACTGTTTTTGTAGTTTGAAAGATTGAAACTCCTTACCATTGCTTTTCCTATTCGAATTAGAATCTTAAATCTTCAATATTTCTATGTTTTTGAACTCAAAACCGGCAGTTCCCCTTACTTAATTTTCTAGGGTTCTTCTTTTACCCTTTCTTAAAAAAAAAAAAAAAATAGATGGGTTGATTCTCTTTCTTTGGATGCTTTGGTTCCAAATTATCCCTCTATATCTTTTTTGGTGGTAACATTAGGGATTTTGCCCTTGATTTACTGTGGTTAAAAGTCAAAAATTCATCTTGGATTATTTAAAATCTGAATGTATTAGGCGAACAACTTAATTTTTAATATGCTATTTGTTTGATAAAATTACTGATCGGTCTTTTGTTTTGGGTTTAGATTTGATTCGTTTTTGTTTTTGGGTTTTTGGGTTTTCTATCAAAATGTTTGTTTCCTCAATTTTAGATATTTGCTTTTGTTTTGTTTTGTGTAAGATTGAAATCATTGGGTATTTCCGTTTCTAACATTTATTTTCCTTCTTCAATCTTCTTTAGGCTTTTCTTGCCAGAACAGCACACACCAGATAGAGTCCGTAAGGCATACAGAGATAAGCGTATACCGTAACGGTTAAAGTTATTGTTTTTCTTTTTTTTCGTTTTCAAATTTGGGCATCAACACCGTTAGGCTACATATCTGCCACCATCAGATTGTCGGAACCGGCTCCAGTACGTTTTCTTCCATTTTTTTGCAGACCCAAAACCTAGGCAAAACGGTAAACAGAGAAGGCATGGAGTGGGGACTGGGGAGAGAGAAAAATCTGAGACCGTAGAAGAAGAATAATAGAGATTGAAAGAGAGATAAATCTCAGGGCAGCCACCACCATCACGCAGCCGGAACCGTTACAGGTAAAGGTTTTCTTTATTTTATTTTTAAAATTTCGCGATAACTATGATTTATGTTTGGGTGTTTGGTAGTTTGGTTCAATTTAGGCATTTGGGTTACATTTGATTTTGATTAAGGTTATTAAATTAGATTTGGTGTATGGTTGGGGTATTTGTGGTGTTCGTTTGGTTTTCGTTAATTTTTCAATCAAGGTAGAAAGCAGAGAGTATTTTTGGTCTCTTCAATTTCTTTACACTTCTCGAATGAGTATTTAGGTTTTTGTTTTTAACTCTCTCTCTTGGATTCAGTTGTAGATTTCATTTGTCATTGATTGATTTCAATTCCAATTTGTGTAATAAAAAATTGATGGGTTTTTCTTTAGCTTTTCTTTTTTTGGGTTTGTAGGTGGAAAGGCAAATCATTGGAATTTGTGTTCTTAATTTTAATTTCTTGGGTTTTGTTTTGTTGATTATTGTTTTTTGGTTAGAATTTTTTTCCCTGTTTGGTAGATTTTTGTTAGATTTAGTACCTGTTTCTGTTCTTAATTTTAATTTCTTGGGTTTTGTTTTGTTGATTATTGTTTTTTGGTTAGAATTTTTTTTCCCTGTTTGGTAGATTTTTGTTAGATTTTTAGAAAGTATCAAATGTTATTGCGTTATAATCAATCTTCTGGTCTCTTTTGCAGGTAGTATGTACTGCTCCTAGTCATTTAAGGGGTAATTTAATCACTGATCTCTATCTTAAGCACATATATGGTTTTGATCAAGGGCTAATTCATTTGAAATGTTCGTAGGGAACATTAATACATGCAAGCATCAGGAAGCAGGCACTTTTACCAATGCTTCAAGCTCTAGCCCCAGTTTACGCAGTTGAGATGCTCTTAAGATCATGTGTGTCCAATCTTTCTCCTCTCTTTCTAAGTAGCATTTTATATTCAGTTCTACTTTTGTTATGTTTTTTCTTCTTCTTTTTTTGATTTAATTTTGTGAATTCTTATTTGGGTTCCTGTGGCTAACACTTAGAAACTTGATTTTAGTGTATAGTTTCTCTGTAGGCATTGATTCGTGTGCTTTTAAATTCTGGATATAATTTCGAAATTCATAAGGAATTTTAGATTCCAATTCTTATTGGATTCCATTTGAGATTTATAGATTTTAATTTGAACCAAGATGGAATCACAATGGACATTGAGATTGTGTATTTGAAATTTTAGGGGAAACTAAGCTATGGGTTTGAATTTTAGAGTTTGGTCTCAGGTTCTGTCCAAACAAAAAAATTTATACCAGACAACAACAGTGGCTGCCACTGCTGCATAAGATTGGTTTAACTATCAATCTAGGCTTGCGTAACACAACCATTTGGACAAAATAATATTCTATCCAGAATAATTTGTGCATCATGAATTGTATTCTCTCAATTGTAGAGGATGAATAAGCCTTTGATTTAATATGTTGTATTGCTTGCTTCTGAAATGATGGATGGTCATTGACTTGCTATGCATGTTGCCTATGTGGAGTTTTATTTACAATCTCTCTCTCTCTCTCTCTAAAATCAAATTCTCAATATTTAAGTAGTCAAAAAAAATTTATAAAGAAATGTTTGTTGTTGCAAAGTAAACCAGCAAAACATGAAAAGGTTTTCAAATTGGTTTTAGTTGAGTTAATAATTTTGTTTTGGTGAAATAATTTGATCATAGTTCTTTTTTGGCTTTTTTTTTTTTTTTTTTCCAATTAATCATGTGTATTCCTCATGTATTGTATACTATTTTGTATTAACAATATGAAAACAACACAGTTATATAGAAGCCTCAACACTAGGAAAAGAAAATGTATTTAATCCTATGCAACACTTAAATCAAATGAAACCATGTTGAGTTCAAGCGTAAAAGCAGGGTTGTCAATGTAATAGTGTATGAAAATTGGGAAATGTCTTCATTTCATTGGATGAAAGTTAAGTTCAAAACTAAACTATCTGGCTAGCTTTTTTTTTTTTTTTTTTTTTTTTTTGGCTTACAAAGTAATATTTTTATAATCATTTGATGATTTTATGGCTATTTAATAAAATGATATGATATTTTCTTTTGTTTTGTTTAATTGAGGATTTCATGGTTTGGTAGATTGGAGTCACATATATTCCCCAAATTTCAGGTGCTTTTTTAGATAGTATGTTACTCTACTATTTTCTCTGCCTGGTTAATGGGAAATTGTGAAAAAAAGCAAAGGAGAGGATTGGGCTTTTGGGGTTTTTAAGGTTATTCGTGAGTCAATCATTTATGCAATTTACACTTCATTTGGCTAGATTTAGTCCTTACTTCTCAAATTTCAAGAACCTTTTTTTCTTTCTCCTTGGTTGGCTGGAAGTTCAAGATTGTAAAAGAATAGAATATTTCTAATATTGTTAATGTTAACGTCAAATTTGGCATAATTGATGTTATTTTGGGTTAGCATTAGGCACTATCCTTTGCCCAGCCAGTAGGCACAAAACCAACAATATAGATCATTAGATGATTGTATGAGATTAAAAGGAATAAAAGGAATTATTTGTTGAAGAAGAAGCAAATGAAGAAGAATAATGCACTTGCAATAATGGTTTTGTAATATGAATGTATATAATGAAACATTCAAATACATGTTAAAAAAACAAATTTGTTAAACATTGTGCTCTTTTAAAGTACTCTCTGCAATAATTACAATATATGTTGGATAGTACACTTTCAAAGTTTCTTATTGAATTTTATTTTCTACCATATTTAGAAGCAAAGAAATGTTGCCAATGATCAAAGCAAGGTTAAAATAAAGGAAGACATTATGAAATTGATTAGGTGGGAAATCTAGAATAAAATTTAATTTAATGGTAAATTCTAATTCTATTGAACTATCTTAGCAAAATAGAAAAACACCATTGATCTAGATAGTTTGCATTCTACCAGGAATCTCTAATGCTGTTTTAAGAGTGGAACAAATTCAGTTTTCAAGAGAATAAGTGGGGTGTATTTTGTTGACGTGTTTAGTGTCGTGTCGTTTAGGTCCTCTAAGGGACTATTTTTACGTATAGCTTTAGTTTTGAAAAAGTTGTGTTTCTGTTGTACAATTTTATTTTATTTTTTTTCTGGCATCTAGATTTGCTGTCTAAAATGCACAACACTCTCTGTTTGGGGTCGCTTCTACATCTATCTATTGACTATTAATACTTGCAATTTAAATCCCTCATGTATTGCACCCACCGCATCATTGTGCCCCTTCTGTCAATATCTGTTAGAATCTTTGAATTGTGTCTGTGTCCTAATTAAGAGATACTTTAGATCACAAGTATTTTCCTTGAGATTATTTATATACACACTGATTTTTGAGTTTATAATGTTTACATGCTAAGTTTAATTCTTTAATGCATGTATGAATTTAGTTAGTTTGAAAGTAACTAACTGATATTAGTTGATTAGTGGCATTGCTAAAAATAATTTCAAAGAAATCAAGATTGGGTTCCCCTTTGAAACAGTTAACTGATATTAGTTGATTAGTGGCATTGCTAAAAATAATTTAAAAGAAATCAAGATTGGGTTCCCCTTTGAAACAGTTGTTGGTGGTGGCAAATTAGTTGATGATGTCTGTGATCAACTTAAATTAGAATCAGTATAGACAAAGATTGGGGAAGTAAGGGAATGTCTATTGCTCTTTTATTCTATTAGTGTTTTAATTTTTTTGGTTTCCTCTCTATTTTGTGTGTGTGTGTTTTTTAAAAAAAAGTAGCATTGGGACTTCGCAATTATTGTTGTATGAAAATATGTGATTTTATTTAAGCTGCATTTTTATTTGCAAGTATAGAGAGTTGAATGCAAGAAAATTCCCAACAAATCACTTTGTAATATATGCCCACCACAACATTTAGTTTAGTCCCTTGAAAACAACAGTTTCTTGCATCTATTATTTTATTTTCTGTATGTTTGCTGGAAATTTATTTTATTTTATATTAAGGACATTGTAATATATAACTAGATTTTGTGAGAATAGTTTCATATTTTCCATCTAAAATCTTATTAGTGGTTTTGTTTATTTATTGATTGATTCTATCTCTGTCCATTGCATTTGGATCCAGAATTCAATTAACAATTTGAAGTTGTTTTGATAAGCTTGACATATTAACATGGGAAATTAACAGAGCAATTGTCATTGGAAATTGAAGAGGGAAAAAACAAAATGTGAGTTAAGGCTATGTTTTATCTCTATAAACCCAAAACTTATTATAAAAATAAAAAAAGAAATCATCCCAACATAAAAGGGCTTTAGTTTGTGGTTAATTTGCTTTGGGTTGGTGCCTTTGTGTGTTTTCAATGACATATGACACTAAAAAAAAACAACATATGATGCTCACTATGTGCTTGATATTTTGTTTCTAGATGGACACCGTTGTAACATATGATATGTATTTTTTAAATTCTATAAAAGATAATTGGTGTTGATTTTAAGTGGAGTGATATTGTATTTTATAGATAGCATTCTTGCAAGTAGGACAAATGGGACAAATGAGGCCCTTGACGAATTTTGAATTTTAATGTATTCTTATATTAAGTTGATTGTTTTTTAATTCTTTTTTTTTTTTGGATAGGTAATCAGAAATTTATTAATAAAGAGAAAAGAGAAAAGAAAAGTACAAGTTGTTCATGATGATGAACAACAAGAAAAAAAGAACAAACAACACAGCAAAACAAGAAATCAGGAAACTAAGCTAAGGGAAGACATAAACTCAGAGAGAGAAGAACAATCAGTAAAACCCCAACACCGAGACCACTCTCAAAGACTACGTTGGCATAAAATGATCTTGCGCATTGCGCGGGTTAAACGCTAGTATATATATAAAATTGAAGATTTTGAAGCTTCCACAATTTTCCACTTCAGCATAACTTAAATTAAAAAAAAATTATAATTTTACTATAAAATCGGGAAAAAAATTCTCTGCCACTTAAAACAAAACCCGATAATACTTCTTCTATAACTCTCTCTTCTCACGTCTCTTCCTTCCTAACCATTTGACGATTCCTCCTCTGTCTCTTCATTCTCATCTAAACATAGACCTTCCCCTTTCACCTCTCACTAATTCGTTTCTCTCATAAGTTTCTAATGGTGGATTCCACTGAACCAAACCTTTCGCACAACCTGGGTTTCATCCTTAGTACTTTTTTTTTTTTTTTTTCTTTCCTTCTTCAGACCAGATTCTCTCCGCAAACATTAGTGGTAAGTTTTTTATTTTGTTCTATAATTTTGGTTGTTAAATATGATTTAGCGTTTTGTTTTTGGTTGTTAAATATGATTTAGGGATTCATTTTTGATTGTTAAATTTGATTTAGGGTTTCGTTTGGGAGTGTTTCTTTTGAATGATTAGTTTAGATTGATGGGTTTGGAGCCCGTAGTGGGTTTTATTAATTTCAATTATTGGCAGCGAGAAAATCCATCTGGGATTTTAGAGTTGTTATTCTGTTTCATTGTTAATAATTTTGTTATGTTTTGTGTAATGATATTTCCTCTCCTTTTATTAGACGAGCATCCTTGGCATACCCTTGATGTTTTTGTGAGTCATCTGTTTGTGTTTGGATTTAATTTAAGTTTCTAGGTTTATATACAAATGCAAGTATATTAATTTAATTATTGAATAATTAACTTTCTGTTATAGATTATTGAATTACTTTAGCCTCATGTGGATTTGTGGTTAATTATATATACTTGGTGGTAGTATTCAGTTTTGATCTTAGCCTTCCAATTCTATAGGTTTTGCTTTCATGTGTTTCAGTTTCATGGCTTTTTTTTTTTTTTTTTTTTTGCCTATCTGGGATTTTTGGTTTCATGATTGGGCTATATTTTATACTACCTCATGTATTGTTTTCATAAACGGCTAATTCATGGTCAACTAGAATGTTTTCATTGTGAAGTGAATGTGACAGTGGTTTTGGGTTTTGAAAGTTTTCTGTTTTACTATGATATGGACATTAGCAAAAGATTTTTAAGTTTATTTTGAGAGTGATGTTATGGTTAGCTCAAAAACCCTTTAATGTTTGTACTGCCCTAAATTTATGTGGGTTATGCATTGTCTCCATTGTGAATGATTAATTTCATTAAATGTCTTTCTTATATTTGGAGGTTTTTGAAATTAAAAAAATTAACAGTTTGGAGAGTTGACCCTTTTTTTTTTTACTTGAATGAATTGATAGCAGATATCAATGTGGTAGTTATAATACACTATTTGATGTGCAATATGCATTTTTTGGCAAAAATGTTGTTGTGTTGGGGGGTTGCCATTCTTCATTACTAGGAGTTTTAAAATCTGTTATCAATTCATCATAGCTTTCATGATGTTGAATAATAATTGGTATTTGGTAGTTGATTTCATGCTTTGAATTTCTAATTTGTTAATGCACTATTTTTTTATTATAAAATGTTTAGTTGTCTTTTCTTTTCTATTTTTTTTTTTTTTGTAATCTTGATGAGTTTTTGTAATTGAAACCCTCATTGGAGAATGTTATTCATGCTGTTCATTCTGTTTTCTTTTTAAGGTAGAGAGTTGCAAATAAGATGCTTAGTGAAGTGCAAAATAGGAATTCTAGGAAGACCTCCATGAACAGTGAGCATATGTGGAATAGGTGAGGCCCTATCATTGTTGGTGGGGCATCACACCATCACTATAAATATATATAAAGGGCATTTTGTAAATTTAGTTATTGTTTAAATACTTTGAACCAGATTCTCATGTTGTAGTTGCTTTATGGTTAGAATTATTAGATACATATGTTTGATCGTTAGATATTCCCCTTTTTTTTGGTAAACAATTTCCACACCCTGCTGTTGTTGATTAGTCATAAATTTAAATAAGCTATTTGTATGTTAGTGAGGAGAACATATATTTTCATGTTCTATGGTTCCATTAGATGCTTTGTACTTTGGAGATATGTTTGCATACAAAAGAAGGCGTTACTCTACAATTCTACCAAATTACTCTCAGTTCTTGATCTGCATAACTTTTTGTCTTCCTCACTCATTTTTAAGGGTTTTAATCATTCAATATAATGTTGTGAAATAAATATCATTGTTCTTTAAATTTAAGGTAGTTGTGAATTTCCAAGGTCTTCATCATGATAATATTTGACATCATTTTCACTGTCCTCACATATGTGCAATTCTATTTTTTGGTTCAATTTCAAAGAAATAAAAACTAATTCTTTACCCGTGCATGTTTTATGTTTAGTTTAATTATTATTTCATCTCAAGTTTACCATTGTTTTTATTACTTCTTTATCTAATTTTTATGGGTATGTAGAATTTGTACTTTATCAAAGAATCATGCTATTTTTTTTTTTTTAATAAATTTGATAAGAATCTTCTTTAAGAGCAGCATCTAGATTTTTTAGGGGTTTTGTTTGATTCTTTGTTTGGTTGCAAACCCCAGCTTCTTTTCCAGTGTCCTTCTTCTGCAACCTTGGTTTCGTTGTTTATCTACAACTTTTATTTGTTAGTTATGGTAAGGTTTGTATTTTAAATTTTGGTATAACCATGGAAGCTAAGATTCGTTCCTACTACTGATTTTAATTTTCTGCTTTCTGCCATGCACAGCGAAGGACTGAACCTATAAAGTTTAGAAGCTGTCTACAAATTCCAGCAATAGCAAATTGAAAAGGTAGAGCTGTGTTATTTTTTCTTCCATATCTATTTTTGAAGCATATTTTGAGAGACTTCACTGTGATCCAAAATGATATATTGATTATTAAATCTAATAGGCAAATAGTGGTTTAAACTTCGTGTTTTTGATGAATTTGGGGATACCCAAATTATGTTTTCTTAAATTTGATGATTTGTCTACACAAATCCAATGGACTATTCTGTGCATTGTTATAGATCTTGACTCAATATTGTTCAAAATCTTAAATTCCTTGATGTGTGCTTTAGCAAATTTTCATTTGAGAGTCAGATTACTTTGAAACTTTCATAGGATTTATCAAGATGTTCAAATTTATTATCTATTACCCTTCCCATTTTGCATTTTTTTTTCTTTTTTTTTTGGGTGAATGATCTTAATCTATGTAGCAGATTGCATTGCATTGTTATTGACTACAAGTATTTTTTACGTGGGCTACTGGTGGACTCTGATTATCACAATTGGGTATTATCTGAGTTTTCTTATAAACACTCTCTCTCTTTTTGTATCATTATGTGCATGTTTGTATTTTTTGTTTTAATAATAATTTTGGTTTGGTTAATAAGAAAGTGTAGGGATAAGTTTTGGATTTTTATTTAGTATGTTTGGGATTCAAGAATCTTTATATAGTTGTTTGGGATAGAGTTTAATAGGGATGGTGAAAGCTCAGCATGCTAGGATAATGCCTTTGAGAAGAGTTGATGGATTCCTAAAAAAGATGAGAAGCTGACAGTTTACAACTTTACATTAAGCAACATGGCATTTGGAATTGGAGTCAGAATCCAAAACCTTATGGTAGGAAACATGTAAATGTTCAATTTCAATGAATAAAAACTCAAGTCATAAATTTTTCATGGTTGTCTGCAGTTGTTCCTCTGAATGATTATTTGATTTAAAGTTTTCTTTCATTCTTTTCTTCTAGGTTTGGTAAGGTCTGGGAAGAGTCGTTCACTTTTCCAAAAAAGGTCTGGGAAGAGTTGTAGACTTTGTTGGATTAATTATGTGGAAACTTTTGGAAATAAGAGGAAATTATACTTGAGCTTTATAAAGCTTTATTCATATGAAAACTATTTTATCAAATTTAGTTTGTTAAATTCTGATTAAGAGGAATGCATAATTCAAAACAATTACACTTATTTTTTATTTGTTCCTTTTAAATGTTGTTACACACAATATATTTATATATTGATTGCTACATCATTATTATGTGATAAAAGTCTTTCCATGTATCATTTGGCAACCACATCTATAAAACCCTAAAACTTAATACCACATGCAGAACATGTATAAGCTCCAACATTAATGATGTGCCAGCGGTGATTAAAGCTTGCAAGGTGTTCCATAATTATTATTAAATGAGAAAAAACTTGGTAAAATTGTTGATGTCTATGTAGGTTTTGTGCAAATGTGATTTTTACTTGATATCACTTGCTGAAAACTCACTTCAAATTGCTGATGTATAGGATTAAAATAAAGGAGGAGCATACTATGGTCAAAACTATTCGATGGAATGCCCTTATGATAGCTCTTGCAGTTGCTATTGGCTTGCAAGAATGAATGGGAGGACTGCCTTTGTTATTGCAGTGGTTCATCTTGAATTGGCTTGAGTTTTCACTTTTTATTTTATTTTTCACATATTATTAAAACTATTATAGTTCATGTAAAATTAAAATGTTTTAATGTATAAACTATACTTTCATAAGATTTTCCCGTGCATCGCACGGATTAGCGACTAGTTAACTATCAAAAATTGAATAGCTGGTTTACTTTTTAACTTTTTGTCTAAAGGGTTTTTTTTTTGGGATAATCATCCCATCTATGTTTTGGTACTTTTGTTTTTGGATAATCATCCCATTCCCATCTATCAATAATTGGTGATTTCTTTCGTTATTAAAATATTCTCTTTTTTTTACCTTGGTGCAAGTTATGGTATTGGGAATCTACTGTTTGTTCTAATAATTCCTTGCATCTCCATCAGTTCAGCCTTTTCCCACTAGAGATAAGGAAATTATATCGATTATCATTTGATTAATTTTAGGACCATGCTTTTTACCACTTTTTTTTTTTGCATAATTATTTTATGTGGAAAATTATAATTAATTACTTTTTGCTTTCACTTAAATCTACTCTTTTTTTACTATTTACATTTTACAGCCTACCACATTAAAATTGTAACAAAATTATGACACAATGTGATGTGCTCTTAATTTTTAATTTTTAATTTAATTTTATTTATTTTTATTTTAAATAATTTACCACTTCATATAAAAGCGGAAGATTCGTGAGCCCATTGACTATCAATAATTGAAGGAAAAAAAAAACTATTTTGATCCTTATATTTTAGGGTTACTTTCAATTTGGTTCTTATATTTTTGTAGCAGTCAATTTGGTTGTTGTTATTTTCAATTTACAATCAATTTGGTCTCTACTATCAAACACATATTTTCTTGCACTTTCTTGTTAACCAAACACAAATCAAATTTACCGAATTCCAACTCTAGTAGACACACGTATCAACTCAGCAAATAAAACAAATCCATATTTAAATCTATAATAACAGGAACCAAACTAATTGTAAATTGAAAATAACAGTGACTAATTTGGCTGCTATCAAAATGTACTGACCAAATTAACAAGAAGTTAGAAATAATATGGATCAAATTAATAATTAATGACCCCAAAATATAAGGAAGTATATTTTTGCTTGCTTACTTTTTAACTTTATTTTTTCTATTGTTCAATAGCTTTCTATCCCATCTATGTTTCGGTAAGTATGCAGGTATGCTTTACCAAACATTTGATTAAATTGGTGATTTCTTTTGTTATTAAAATATTCTCTTTTGACCTTCGGGTTCGGGGCAAGCCATGGTATTGAAAATATACTATTTGTTCTAATAAATCTTTGCATCTCCATCAAATGAGTCTTTTCCCACTACCAGTGATAAGGAAATGAAGATAAAATACCAGGTTATTATTGTAAGAACAAAGTTTAATTATAAACTAGTTTGTAGCCAATGGTTACAACTTCTATTCAATATCTTTTTGTCGGATATAAATTTTGACATATACACCATTAAATTACATTTTTTCTTATATTTTCTGCAAGAGTGAGATAAACCCAAGGCCCAACTCACTAAGGGTCCGTTTGGGATCCGTTCATTTTGCTAAAACTGAAAACTTTTTGCTGAAAATACTATAAATAAAGGTAAAAGTTAGTTAAAATAGTACAGAGGAACCCATGAATAGTATCAAAAAGTGCAGTGAGACCCATGAATAGTAGCAAAAATAAGTTGAATAGTAAAATAAGTTGGCAAAAATTATTTTTGCCAAACAAACACTTAGAATGGGTTAGGATAGGAACCCAATACAATTAATTTATAAAGATGGAAATGCAGACCAACACTTAGACTCCTTGAACAACGCTACTTGATGATTAAAGAAGTGGGAATAACTATAGGGATAGCTTAACATTGATGGAAATTGAACAAGGAGAAGTTAAATCTTATTTCCCACTCTCCTCAGGCAAGCCAAGAATCACTTGTGCCTAAAGGAAATTATAGCTTTTAGTATGATTCTTCTCTCTTTCTCTCTCTAAATTTTCTAATGCCCTCTCAAGTAGGATCTTCTATCCTTTTATAGCCATTTTGAAAGTTCAATTTATGTATAAAACACCAATGAAAGTTAAGATCCCCAAATTTAAAATTATCAACATAAGCTTATACACAAACAATATAATAATATGTTTAAGTTTAATAACATATTTTCAGTTTTTAAATAATATTACACGTATTTTTATACATTTTTTTACTTACACATATTTCAAAAAAATACAAACTACATTACTAGAACAATATTAACAAACAGCCCCTCAATTACCAAAAATACTAGTATTAATAGTAAATAAAAAAATGGAAATGCTAATGAGTGCCTTGGGGGCATTAGTTAACAATTTTTTTATGAAAGTTTTGACATTATTTTTATGGGAAATGAAAAAACTATCAAAATATTAATTTCTTTTTTTTCTTTTCCCATAATTTTTTTTTTAATTGGATTGTTAACTAATGCTCTTAGGGCATTAGTTAGCATGACCGTCAAAAAAATACAAGTATTAGAGCATAAGCATTGAAGAATGCTAATGCCATATCTAAGGCCTTTTTGGCATTTTATGGCTCAAAGTGTTCTGCATCAAGGAATGTTACACAAGTATTGCAAATTTTTTTGCAATACTGCTACAGTACAATTCTATCTTTAGAATTGTACTATAGTAGTATTGTAAAAAAAAATATATTTTAATCAACTTTCCCGACATTTATCTCTCCTCTCCCATAATTTCTGTTCTCTTCTCTCTCCTCTCTTTAGACCCAAACATCATCTACCTCCCAACATCTCACAGTGGTTCATTTTCTCTGGTGGGTTGCGA
Organism: Quercus lobata; assembly: GCF_001633185.2. Classification (NCBI taxonomy): domain Eukaryota; kingdom Viridiplantae; phylum Streptophyta; class Magnoliopsida; order Fagales; family Fagaceae; genus Quercus; species Quercus lobata. The sequence goes on along the minus strand of NC_044906.1, from coordinate 61,062,911 downwards.
TATGGCGGGTTCTGTGGTTGTTTTTTTTTTTTTTGGGGGCTGTGAGTGGTGCTTAAAGGAAGTGGGGGGTATGGTTGAGGTGAGTTGTGGGTCATGGAGATTGGAGTGGGTCACGAAGATCAGAGATTGGAGTGGGCTGAAGTGGGTTGTGGGTATGGCTGAAGTGGGTCACGGCATGGGTCGCGAAGATCGGACATCGGAGTGGGCTGAAGTGGGTTGTGGGTATGGCTAAAGTGGGTCACGTCATGAGTCACGGAGATTGGAGTGGGTTGTGGGTATGGCTAAAGTGGGTCACGGCATGGGTCACGAAGATCGGAGATCGGAGATCGGAGTGGGCTGAAGTGGGTCACAACGAGGTCAATGTTTTTGGGTTTCTGTTGTGAGGCTGGGTTTCTGTTGGCGAGTTCGTTGGTGCTGGGTTTCTGTTGTGACGCTGGTTTTTTTATTTTTATTTTTTATTTTAAGATGAGATTTTTGTTCCGATGGGATTTTAGAGGAACTTCTTTGTACATGTTGCCGGAATCAGTTAATCACAATGAGTACGAATCACCGGCGGATAATTGGATTGTGTGTGTGTGTGGCTCTGTTTAAGGTTTGATGGTTTGTGTTTGTGTTTGTGTGTGTGTGTGTGGTGATGGGTTTGGAAAAGCCCAGGAAAACCAAAAGTTACGGTTAAAAAAAATAATAAAGAAAGATTAAAAATAATATTTTAATAAAAATAGAGTTCTGAGATGTGAGAGGTATTATAAAATGATATGGTATAAATAATAAAGTGGTTTTTTGAGATAGTAAATTAGAATAGGATAACATTCTTTGATGCTGATGTTCTTACGGGTAATTATTTGTACGAGCTAAAAATAAGAAAATAAAAAAGAATTTTAAAAGGTGCTTTATAGCTGGTCACCACCATCACGAAAATCAGTAAAAATTACTGTCCACTTGCCTTTGTTAGTTTGTTGAGTAGGTCTTTTTTTGTTTGGTCTTGCTGATGAGATGAGCGATGACTTGACTAATAAATAACAGGCCGTGAAATTGTGGATGAATTCCTCCGATCTGCTATTCCTCTACCCTTTCATTCTCTCTCCAATACACGGAGAAAGAACACTAACTATCCTTTCATTTACTAAAAAGCAATTACTATTTAATAGGAACTGAATCCGGCATTGTTTCAGGACATCAAGCCTTTCGATCTGTAAGTACCCTTTTTTCACTCTTATTCGTCTTCTTTATTTCTTTTCTTTCCCCTCATCCTTGAAATGAAAAATCTAAATATCAAATCGTCTGTACTTTTTTGTTTTGTTTATCTGTATTATAGTTCAAGATTTACAAGTATGTGTCCAATGGATTCCATGAGCACTGAAGGAGGGTCAACCTCATCATCTTCTACTTCTTCTTCAACAACTCGGTGGAAATTCGATGTCTTTATTAGTTTTAGAGGTAAGGACACCCGTTCTGATTTTACGGACCATCTATATGCAGCTTTGGAACAGAAGGGCATTTTGACCTTTAAGGATGATAATAGACTTGAGCGGGGAAAAGCTTTTTCAACAGTCTTGAAAGCAGTGGAAGAATCGAGGTTTGCTATCGTCGTTTTCTCAAGAAACTATGCATCTTCAACATGGTGCTTGGATGAGCTTGTAAAAATCAACGGATGTATTAATGACACGGGAATGACAGTTCTGCCGGTTTTTTATGACGTGGATCCATATGAAGTGCGGAGGCAAAGAGGAAATTTTGCAGAAGCTTTTGATGAACACGAACGATTTAAGGAGAATATTGAGAAGCTTGAAGTTTGGAGAGACGCTTTGAGAGAAGTGGGGAGTCTGTCTGGTTGGGTTGCTACTGGAGATAGGTAATTTCCTAAGAAATGTATTTTATGTTGATATTTAAATGAAAATTTTCTTGAAGTATATAGAGTAGCATAATATGAATGCATGGATTGAAATATTAAAGCAAATACTTTAGTGTTTATTGGTTGAGATATTGTTTTAGGTTAGATAAAATCCTTAAAGATGGGTGTTTAAGTGGAAATACACAGAAAGATAGAATTCAAAATGAGGAAATTCACAGAGGTGCAGGTAGCCCCTATTGATCAGAGGGAGAGTCACTTAAGATGAGGGAATATTGCCCAAGATGGTTTGGTTATGTTCAAAGGAGTGTGACCCATGCACTAGTAAGAAAGAGTGGGTTGATGCATCATACAAGTTGAGGGAATAAGAAAAGGTAGAGAAAGACCAAAAATCACATTTGTTGAACTAATAAAGAAGGACATGTCAATTAAGTGTTTGTTTCGCATCAACTTATTAGCTTTCTGCTGAAAATGTACTAAAGTATACTTATATTTTGAAATTGCGAGAAAAAATGAGTTTTTAAATAGCTGTACATAAAAGCCAAAGCTAAAAATTGAACGAAAAAGCTAATGCCAGACACATGAAGTAACAGAGAGTATGGCTTTAGATAAAATAGAATGGAAGAAAAGAATACATATGGCTGACCCTAATTAATTTGTTGACGATACATAGCTGATCCCGAAATTTTGGGTCTAAGGCTTTGTTTGTTGCTGTTATTATTAAATAAAATCCTTTAAGTGCATTTTGACAATTTTATTCACAAACCACTTATTTACAGAACTAAAATGTTTACATAATTTTAAGAGGTAGAGCTTTACGGAGTTTATAATTGATATTAGTCCTCAAATGAAAATTCAAAGAACACTTCTTATATTGGTAGTTGACAAAATTTGATGGATTTGTTTCAGTAAATATAATCATACAGTTACAGTTCTTATATGGGTAGTTGAGTATTTCTATCCATGTTTCTGAGCCAATTAGTTCATTTTTGTTCTATCATCTTTGCAGTAATGTGTCAGAATTAATCAAAAGCATTGTGGAACAGATATCGCAAAATCTGAGTTCAAGTTTCTCAAGCATTACCAATGACTTGGTAGGAATAGATTCTTCAGTGCAAAAATTGATCACTTCATATTTAAACAATAGGAACAATGTTTTCATGATAGGGATTTGTGGTATGGGGGGATCCGGAAAGACAACTCTTGCTAGAGTGTTCTATGAAAAGCTTCGTAGTTCTTTTGAAGGTTCTTCCTTTATTGCTAACGTTAGGGAATATTCAGAAAAATTTGATTTGCTTCAGTTACAACAGCTGCTTCTAGCAGATATTTTGGAGGAAAGGAATATAGAGATAAGGACTGTTTATCATGGAATTGACATGATCAAGAGAAGGCTATGTCATAAAAAAGTTCTAATTGTTCTTGATGATGTTAATAAACTGGACCAACTAGAAAATTTGGCTGGAGAGCATGGCTGGTTTGGATTGGGGAGTTTGATCATCATAACAACTAGAGATGAACTTCTATTGTTCCAACATGGAGTGCGTGAAATACATAAGCCTAATGCATTATCTAGTGATGATGCTTTAAAACTTTTTTGTTTGAAAGCCTTCAAAGATGAAAAACCCAAAGAAGATTATATGCAACTCTCCCTGGATGTTGTACGCTATGCTAATGGCCATCCATTAGCTCTTGTAACTTTTGGTTCCTTTTTGTTTGGAAGAACAGTGGATGCATGGCAAAGTGCATTGGACACGTATAAAAAAAATCCTAAAAGAGAAATATTTGACTCACTAAGAGTAAGTTATGACGGGTTAGAGGAAATATGGAAGGATATATTTCTAGATGTTGCATGTTTCTTTAGAGGGAAGATGAGAGATCAAGTAATAGAGATATTAGAGGCCTGTGGTTTTCATGCAAGACTCGGAATACAAGTTCTCAAGGAAAAATCTCTCCTAACCATAGAAAACGATGCATTGCAGATGCATGATCTAGTGCAAGAAATGGGTATGGAAATTGTCCGTCAGGAATCACCTGAAGAGCCTGGGGAGCGCAGTAGGTTGTGGCTTCGTGAGGATTTGTTTCATGTATTGATGAACAATACGGTAAGAAAATTGGCAAAACAAAATTTTATTTCAACAGTAATATTGAATAGATACACAACACAATTTCATTCAAGAAATTAGTTCTTTAAGGAAAAAAAAAATCCAATATATATGTAGTTACCTAAGTACTTAATTTTTAAAATATAGAATACAAAATTTTATTTAATTTCATGTTAATATGCTGATTATTTCTTGTGTTAATGTGATTGTCACTTAAAAAAATGTCATCGTTTATGATTTCTTACATTTTGAAAACACAATGTGATTGTGACATTGTTTATTTATTTGAATTGTAGAATTGCATCCTTTCTAGTTGCAATGTATGATTCTTAAATGAAAATATCAATTTTAATATATGAATAAAACTTAAATAAAAATTAAATTGTTTCTAAGGGCTCAATTTGGCAATTTCTCATCCTTCACCATGTTGGATTTACCAATGGTCGAGGAGATTATATATGTGGAAAACTTAGTATGGATATTATTTGCCTCCTCTAACACTGTATAAAACTGAAAATTTATAGTATTCTTAACTTTTGTTGTGCAATTCACTGGTCCTTTGTTTTTGTTTCTCAGGCAAAAACAGCAATTCAAGCCATAGTCCTAGACTTATCTGGAGGGGATGAGGCATATCAGCACATTGAATCGTATTCTCAAGGTTTTTCAAAGATGTGTAATCTTAGATTGCTCATAATTAATAATGTGCACATCCCGAATGGTCTCAATCTTCGTTCTACTGAATTAAAACTTCTTGAATGGTGTGGGTATTCTTCAAAATGTTTGCCATCCAGATTCCAATCAAAAGAGCTTGTTGAACTTAGACTGCGGTTTAGCAAAATTAAATATCTTTGGAGAGGTGTAAAGGTGATTTTGTTTTTCTAGCCGTCTTTTATTACTTATTATTTCTCTTTTCTTTAGGAGTCTCTTCAAATACACTTTCTTTGTGTTGGTTCATCCTTTCTTCAATAAAAATTGTTTTAATATTTTTTAAAAAATCAATAATGGAAGCTAATTATCCTTTTTTTTGGTTGACAGTATTTAGACAAGTTAAAAGTCATCAATCTTGAATATTCCATAGACCTTATTAGGACACCTGACTTCACAGGGGTTCCAAGACTTGAGAAAATATGTCTTCGAGGTTGCAAAAGTTTGGTTAAGATCCACCCATCTATTGGACAGCTTAGTAAGCTTACTGTTTTAAATTTGGAATTCTGCCAATCTCTTATCAATCTTCCAAGCAGCACAGATAGTCTAAGGTCTCTTGAAATACTCATTCTTTTGGGATGCTCAAAACTTGCCAACCTGCCAGAGAACTTGGGGAAAATCAAAAGTTTGAAGGAACTTTATTTCACTGGAACTGCTATTAGAGAAGTCCCATCTTCCATTAGTTTCTTGATATGTCATGGATGTGAAAAGCAATTTTTTAAGTCAAGGCTTGATAGTGTTTTCTGCGTTCACTCGTTAAAATCTATATCACTATCTACAAACAAGCTTGTCTTTGCCCTACCCACAAACATCAGTCAACTTCAGAAATTGGAATCTCTTGATTTGAGCAACTGCATTCAACTTCAATCATTGCCAGAGTTTCCGTCAAATTTGATATATATAAATGCTAAAGGTTGTTCTTCCCTGGAACCGTCACCAGCACTGCTCAGTGCGAGCAATTTGTCACAACCATCAATTTCATTTTTTAATTGCTGCAAGTTGGTTAAGTATAATGAGGGTGGTGATGGTCTGGCATTTGCAATGTTGAAACATTACCTACAGGTAATCTGCCCTCCCTCTCTCTCTCTCTCTCTCTCTCTCTCTCATTGTTGAACAATATGTTTTTTTTTCTTTTTTTATACAGAGACTCATTTATCCAAAAACTGGATTGTATGAAACTTCTACCAAAAGGAAAGATAGGTCTAGAGCTGCGTTCCAGATAAGTATTCCTGGATTGGATGTTCCAGAGTGGTTAACTCATCGAAGTATTGGGCATTCAATATTGTTAGAGCGGCCTCTGAATTGGTCTAATAGCAGGTGGATGGGAATTTCTTTGTGTGCTCTTTTCAGAATAAATTGCTGCGGGTGTTCGAGCGAAAGATATAGTCTTAAAGGTCATGTGAAAGCCTATGGTGATATGCCTCACGATACTTATAAAGTTATTAAAGAGACATCCTCTGAAGTTGTTATTTGGGAGACATCCTTTGAAGTTGCTATTAGGGAAACATCCTTTGATTATAATGTGCGTCACCTTTGGCTATTGTATTGGTCTCGTGATGATTTGCTAGGTGAAGATTGGAATGATCATGAATGCAGTCAGATTAATGTTGTATTTGACAGCAATAGCCCAAGTGTGGAGGTGATCAAATGTGCAGTCCGTTTGATATACGAGCAAGATGTGGAAGAGTTCATTTAAAAAATTGCACAATGCAGCAGTAGGTGCGTTATCGCTTCCAAGGGTTTGAATTGTGTCCATAAATTTGAAAATTCAACCGTAGTAAAAGCTACCAAAATTATGAGAACCTATGAAGACAATAATGAGGCAGGACGTAGTGCAAGATGAGCTTTCCTGAGGAAACTGAAAAGCGGTAACAACCATCTCATACATCCTTCCTGTTACAAGTATTTTTTCTTTATAGCTGTAATTTCCCAGATTGCTTGTCTAGATTTTTGTGTAGATTTGGATTGTTTAGGTGTTGCATAGGCATGTACTGGGTAGGTTTTTTCTTCATAAACAAATACGAGAAATCTCAATTGTGATTGGTTATAATAGGGTATTGCATAATTGTGGCCAACACTCTCCTCAAGTCATGACAAATTGAATCACAGTTAACCTGGTAACATTATGGACCAAGCAATCCAAATCACCCTTTACTTCTGTATTCTTGAAAATTAACCTTAGATTTTGTCGCGAGTTCAATGCCAGTTGTCTAAAGAACTTGATTTTTCAGCCTCCACGTCATCATTTGTTACAAGAAGCCTACTAACTAGTGAAAGCTTAGGTAATTAATGCCTATGGATTACACAAGTCTTGACAAGTATGTTAAGAGATTTAAATGAGTAAATAGTGTGGATTTGTGTGTACCGCTGGTTTTGTCATCAGCAATCAAATTCCAATATTTTCTATTTTTTGGCCTGACCTCAAGCGAACTCATAGACCAAAACAAATCAAAGGTAATTAAGAGGAAAGAGGATCAAATATAGTTCAGTTTCTTTCAAAATCCTTCCCAAGATATGCAACACTAGCAACAAATGTGGGTTCAGCACACCTAGGACCTACGAATTCCAAGAGTCCAACCTAAGTATCACTACTCGTTGACGTTGGGCTCGTGTGGCTTGTATTGCCAAGCCCAAGTCAACATAAGATGATAGAATTCCAATTGTAATAGGAATCTCATCTAGCCGACTTAACGTATATATCCATATATATATGTGATTAGGTGCGGCAAAGTAAATTGATAAGAGATGAATTCCAAAAGACCTAGTACCGTATAAGAAGAAAAATAAGAAGAGAAGGATAGCTGTATCAGAGAAAAAGTTGTGAGTTATTTAGTCTTGTGTTTTTCTTGTGAGAGAGATAGTTAGAGTATTTGGGTTTCTTGAGAGTGTTTTTGTGCACTATTGTATCACCCTAATTTTATAGTGAAATTTCTCTGTTGTTGTCGTGAAGGTAGGCAGTTTGTCAAACCACGTAAATTCTTGTATTCTGTGTGTGCTTGTTATATAATTTCCACGTATTTACTGTTATTGATTTGAGTCTTGGGGTGCTATTTGCACAACAAGTGGTATCGAAGCCAGGTTAGGATTCAATCCTTTGAATACAGTAAAGATGTTAAGCACAAAGTATGATGTAGAGAAGTTTTGTGGTAAGAGAAATTTTTCCCTTTGGCAAAGGTAGATGAAGGATCTCTTAATTCAACAAGGAATTCATATGGCCTTGCTTGGGAAGGAGAAGAAATTGGAAACGATGAAGCATGTGGAATGGGTAGACTTTTGTTCAAAACAAGCAGCAATGTAATACGCATGTCCACTACAAAAAGTTCATTTACGTATCCATCACTATGTACAAAATGATCATTTATGAATCCATCACTATCACCAAAAGCTTTTACAGTTGATCATGTACGAATAAAATATCTATATTAATCTTGTTACTTCTCTTGTTTAGAATTATCATGAAACCAATTTGTTTTACTTTGCTCAGGGTGAGTCTCCACTTGACTAAACTCTTAAGGATTGTGGAGTAACTCCTTAAGAATATTTACTCTAAAGCCTTGTGGGAGTAATATCTCAAGTGTTAATCCAATTACTTTATACGTTTTATACCGTTTAGACTCCAAACAGCTTTTGTTCTTACTTTCCATGATGTCTATTAAAGATAATAATGGACTGTTTTCAAAGGCCATGACTCAAAGCCACCTAAAAAATCAAACACTATTGGTTTAAGAATAATTTTTCAAATTACCACACAACAATCTATACTCCCACTTTCTCATCTTCATGTTTTACAACAAAATCATCAATCTAAACCTCATCTTCTTCTCTATTTTCACATTCCACAACCCCAAAATTGGTATCTTTCCACAAGGCTTCCACCGCTGGGGCTCAGTGGTTTCTCCCTATGGAATGGTTTAAAGCATTTGGGTATCTCACAAAACCCCTCTCACTAAATTGACACAATTTTTCAATTAAAAGTATAAAGAAGGAAAACAACAAACTTGTTACAAAAACCCATTAACAACCAAGGTCAAAGTGTTCTTCAAACCTGGATTTGTAGCAAGCTCGTGGGTTTTCGATGGTGAAGTGGGACCTTCTTCCCCTAGCTTTGGTGGTGAGCAAACCCTTGGTTGTTGCTAGGACGTGGACTGTTGATAGTGGAGACTAGATTTGAAATAAAGTGAAGCCCAGCTGTGGATTGTCATTTGCATCAATGGAGATGGGGAATGCGAAGGTGTGGGGTTGGTTGAAGATGAAGGAATGAGAAACTTCAGAGGCACAAAAGGAAAAAGAAGGTCTGCGAAACTTCAGGCAATTTTCTTCTCTCCTGAACATTACAGATTTAAAATTTGTACCCGTTGTCAGCTTTTTAAAAATTAAACACACACATACCAAACACATAATTATTTTTCAAACAATGAAATTTTTTATTTGAAATATGGTACCAAACACATTTTTTGCTTTATGAATACTATAAATACATGTTTTTCACAACACTTTTTAAACCACATTTTTCACTTCATTTTAAACAACGTTACTCAAACATCTTTACCAAACGGACCCTTAATTTTGGAGAAAAGATACGAATGAGAAGATAGAAAGTGGTGGGGGTTTGAAAATTTTTCAAGGTAAAATTGTCATTTGTGTTGGTAGAGTGAATTGCAGTGGCTTATTTTTTAATAGTTGTCAATTGTCTTTTGGATACAAAATACCAAATAAGGTGCTGACTTGGTAATACCGAAACACTATATACTTTCTCGTTTATGGGAGGTTTTTTGCTGAATTGTCTATAGGAGGTTGATGGAGGATATTTTTGGTTTTGATGAACTTTACAGATTTTATAGGTCTTAAGTTTAAGATAAAGTTTAGTTACAAAATTAGCTATAGCCTAACACTATGTTTGGATGGGTGGATTTTAGGGAGGATGGAAAAATTTGGAGAGAAAATGAGAAAGGGTGTAGTTTGGTAAGGAGGGAGGGTGAGGAAAATTTTTAGTGGGGCCAAGGCATTTTCCACCCGGGCTCACCTAAAACTTGTCTCTCCAAAATTGAGAGAAAATAGTGTGGGAGGAGTTTTATGGGTAAATGACAAAATTGCCCACTGCACTAATTTCGTCCCATTTTTTTTTCTTTCCTACCTGCTTTCCTGGGCGTTTACTCCTTTTAAGGCATTATTTATTATTATTATTATTATTATTATTATTATTATTATTTTCACTTTCTGAGAACGATGCCTACTCTTTTTTTTTTTTTTTAAATCCTTTTTTCTTTTGATTTTCTGGGCTGTACGTAGTGTTATGTTTTTTTTTTTTTTAATTAGACATGATTTTTTTTCCTGGATATAATTTTTATTGTTTATTAAATTTAGGTGATTTTTTTTTTAATTGCTTGTCATTTTTTAACAAGGGTATATGAGTAAATTTATACAAACTCACTTTTTCCATCCCTCTACTTTTTCACACCCAACCAAACAAAAAGGAGGGAAATTAAAATATTTTCTATCCTCCCACTTTTCTATCCTCCCACCATTTTTTATCCTCCCACTTTTCCACCCCTCCAACCAAACACACCCTAAGTCTACAACCTTTCTCAATATCTTTTTATTGGAGGTAAATTTTTAGAAATTTACAATTGGATTACATCTTTTTTTTATATCCTCCAAGCTTAAAAATTTCTAAAAAATTAAAAATCAATAGCTATGTTATCAATAAATTGTTTAAATTACAAGTTTTTGTAGTTTAAAATTATGTATAATATATAAACTTATAAATTATATAGTAAATAATATCTGATTGACACAAAATTTGGCATGTGTATTAAGAGCATGTAGAATATGCAATTCAACAGTTAGATTTTCAAAATATGTAGTAACATTTATTTTATTGAGTAAAGTTATAGCCTTAGGTTATAACCAATTTTTAACTAAACTTTGTCCTTAAGTTTTTACTTTTTTTGTCACAAAATTTGCTTGGCAATTGATTAGTGGTTAATACTTAATAGTGTAGCAAGTATTTAGTTTTGGGTTTTATATATCTTTTTTTGAATTTATTAGAATAGTATTTTAACAATAGTTTTTAAAATTTGATAGTTTAATTCATCTTGTTTGGAATCTTTGGATACTATTTTCCCAATGCATTTTCATCTTGTAGGTTGTCTTTGTTTTCATTAATTAGCTAGACTTGTTGACTTTAAATATCTTTAGAGTATTTGTTAATGAACCATTTGAGAAAAAAAAATTTAATACTGCTTTTATGGGAAATATAAAAACTGTCAAAATAATTAATTACTTTTTTCTTTTCCTATATAAAAAAAATATATAAATATTTCCTAAACCAATGCACATCCCTTAACTTTCCCTTTTAAATATTCATCTAAAATCAAAAACCTAAATCTAGGTTGTTTTAAACAGTCAAATCGAGATTTTGATGATTTAGGGATTTTGATTTGATCCCAATTCCCAAGCACTTGAGGTTTTCATTTAGCAGCTGTATGGGTTATTTTGTTTTTGTTTTTGTTTTTTTATATTTCTTTATAGGAAAATAATAAAATTACTAACTTTTTTATAACTTTTTTTATAAACTGCAAGTGTGGTGTGATATTAGTGGTGGTTCTAGATGAGAACCAGTAAAAGTTTGACACATCAACAATTTGTAAAAATATTATAATATAGTATGTGCCTATACGTCTATATCATTACTCTTCTTTTATTTTTTATTTTTTTATTTAAGTTTAATCCTAGTTAGCATTAAATGTGGGAAGAGTTGGCATTTTTTTTTACACTAGAGACCATTTTGATACAATATCAAAAAATTGTGAATTAAATTGTCCAAATTGACACACAAATACAACCTAAAAAGTTATGACCAAATGGGAAATGTACCTAAAAAAACCTGGTAGCGATGCACTTTGATGGCTTGTCCAGGTTTATATGCCTTTACTTTTGTCCAAGCATGGCAAATAATGGGATCAGAACTTAGCGCTACATGTGAATCATTGATTGATTATTCAATTTTTAAAAAAAATTTTTAGGAAAGTTTTGACACCCATTGTTATCAAAATCGAGATCTGGATTGTAAGATTGGCACAATGATCGTAAGATCCTACTTTTCGATTAAATAAATACTAAAAAAATACTTATAATTCATAATATATATTAAAGAAATATTGAAAAAAAAATTTTGATACACATTAGTGAAATTACTAATAAAATGCAAAATACCAAATTACAAATTGTGGGGCCAGAGAATCTGTGATCCCGACTCACTTTACATTAGGGCCCAAGGCCCGAGCCGAGGAAAGACGTTACCGAGGACATGCAACAAAAGTCCATGTGGCCTAGAGGTGTAGCCGAGGACGATCCTGTCCTCGGCATCCCAAAACTTAGAAGGAAAGAATGGCACGCCATCAAAGGCGGCCCCCAGAGCACTCCTAGAAGAAAGGGCGAGTACAATGTAAGAGCGGTTCAAGTGAAAGGCTGCCAATACTGCAATTAAGTACTCTGCGCTTGACAGGGTCATGCTCTTCAGCTTTTACAACCACCCTCAACCACTTTGAGTATGGGCTGAAAAGACAAATATCAGCCCTATAAAGCGGAACCTACAAGTGGACGCATGAGAGAGGGGAAAATCTAGTATAAAAGGAGGAGGAAGCAGCCAAAAGAGTGGGGGACATATCGTCTCCAAGGCCATTGAACCCTAAAAAAGGGAAAATAATAAGAGCATGAAGCACATCGGACGAGGTCTAAGGACCGGAGGCACTCAGGCCGTGCCGGGGAAAAAGTCTTATTAGATATGCTAAGTTAACCCCTGTGTAAACATCATGAACACCATGACTAACGGTTGTCCGTTCACCAAGACCTAACCTTTTAGCCCACTCTCTACAAATTTTATTGTTAGAGCTTTTAACGTTCGAACCCAACACACCAATTTGGGGTCATTACAAATTGAGTCCTTACAATTGACGTCGTCTGTGGGGAGGTTTGTGCGTTGGCACAAGCGGTGGTTAGTTATGGTAGGATCAATCTCCTGTCAAACAAGGGTCTGCGAAAGCTCTTCCATCATTTCTAGCAGCACGGGGTTGTCGTTCTAACTCAGCTCCCACTTAAGGCTGCACTTCGAAGTGCTAGTCGCACAGGTAGTTCTAGGGGCTTTCACCATCAAGTTTATGCCCCACACACCTTTGTCAAGGGGCTAATCCTCGCGGGTAGCCTGATTTACCGAATTCATATAAGTCTTGGACAGAACCAAGGTATTACATGGTCCTCGGACTCAAACCTATGGTGAAACCAACTACTTGAAGAAAATATAAGTTTTGGACAGAATCAAGGTCTTGCATGGTCCTTGAACTCAAACCTATGGTGAAACCAACTACTTCAAGAAAATATAAGTTTTGGACAGAATCAAGGTCTTGCATGGTCCTCGAACTCAAACCTATGGTGAAACCAACTACTTCAAGAAAATATAAGTTTTGGACAGAACCAAGGTCTTGCATGGTCCTCAGACTCAAATCTATGGTAAAACCAACTATTTCAAGAAAATATAAGTTTTGGACAGAATCAAGGTCTTGCATGGTCCTCGGACTCAAACCTATGGTGAAACCAACTATTTCAAGAAAATATAAGTTTTGGACAGAACCAAGGTCTTGTATGGTCCTCGAACTCAAATTTATGGGGAAACTAACCACTAGAAAATGGCTTAAATCCTAGGCAGAATGGAAATCCTGCGCGGTCCTCGGACCCCCAGCTCTAAGGAAACTAACGCAACTGAGTGTTTAGATCTGGTATAGTTATACCTCGGTCCTCGGACTAGATGCCCAAAACAACTTAAAACTATGAATATCATCTGAAACATGGCAAAGTACCCCAGTGCCTGGTGACCCGCTCGGACAGTTCATTTTAGGTTACACGTTCTCGGGCGATCATCCCATATACGATGCAGAACATTCAGCTTTTATCCCGATTAATCTCATATAGTTAACCCACTTGAAGTTGGCATTATTGTGCCCGTCAGTTTTAATAAGTTCAAAGTGATAATACTTTGTTAACAACGGCATCAGCCCTAAGTACTGTTCGAAAGAAAAGGGGCATCAGCACATTCATTCACAAAATAATTATTGCAGAAAAGAAAAAACATGCAAAATGGGATAAAGTCATCTTTTATTAGACAAAGAAGTAGTACAACGTACAATAAGGGGCTTAAACAAGCCTATGCTAGAAGCTAACTACAGAAGCAAAAAGAAAAAAAAAAAAAAAAACATGGGAACGATAAATCCTTCAATTTTGCTCTAGTAGCCATTGAGCACGTCCGGATGGTACCAGTGATGGAAGAGAAAAAGAAGCGGAGTCACCTAAGTGGCACTAGTGATGGAAGAGAAGAAGAAGCAGAGGCGCCGGGATGGCACCAGTGACGGAAGAGAGGAAGAAGCGGGGGTGCCAAATCCCCGTACCAGCTTTGACTGCAATCGAGCAGGCATCATATTAGCAGCGCTCGAGAGAGAGCGGATGATACCGACGATGAGAAACCTTAGTGCTGTCGCACCAAAAGTCTGATGCGACCTCCACCTACTTCGGATTTTGGCTGAAGGAAGAAGAGGCTCCTTTCTTGCCTTATCAAGGGGAAAAAGTGTCTTGAGTCTTTGTCTCCCTTGCCCTGACCGGGCCATCTTGAATCTCGGGGAAACCCAATGCTTTTGGAGAGGGTGTGGTCCCTTTGCCCTCATTCTGGACGTGACCATATCACTCCCTTGGGCTTAGTCACACTGGTAGTGGGGACTTTGAGCACAGCTGGAGGTTTAGGGATTTGAAAAGATTGAGGGGTCTGTACGTAAAGGAAATGACCTCCCACCGTGCTTCTTATATGGAGGGCAAACCTGGTGGCATTTAATCTGTACAAATCTCCAAGAAAAACTACAAACGAGATAAGTCCCGCTCAATTTCCAAAACCGTCTTCAGCCGTTGGATTTGCATCTCCTCGTAAAGAAACCTTATTAAAGACGCGCTTTGTGCATCGAAACGACAAGAGCGCTGCGTGGGTAAAGCTAAAAGAATGTCTCATAACCAGGAGCATGTCCCAGGTAAACGAAGAGGCTTCGGTATTGATGAAGGATAAGACTTGGCAAGCCATGACATAGGCTCGATGTCACCAAAACCCTCCTCTTTGTCCGAGGGGCCGGACAGCAAGATTTTGAGGGGCTATTGTGGGGCCAGAGAATCTGTGATCCTGACCCACTTTACATTAGGGCTCAAGGCCCGAGCTGAGGAGAGACATTGCTGAGGTCGTGCAACAAAAGTCCATGTGGCCTAGAGGTGTAGCCGAGGACGATCTTGTCCTCGGCATCCCAAAACTTAAAAGGAAAGAATGGCACGCCATCAAAGGCGGCCCTCAGAGCGCTCCCAGAAGGAAGGACGAGTACAGTGTAGGAGCGGTTCAAGAGAAAGACTGCCAATACTGCAATTAAGTACTCTGCGCCTGACAGGGTCATGCTCTTTAGTTTTTACAATCACCCCCAACCACTTTGGGTATGGGCTGAAAAGACAAGTATCGGTCCTAAAAAGCGAAATCTACACGTGAACGCATGAGAGAGGAGAAAAGCTAGTATAAAAGGAGGAGGAAGCAGCCAAAAGAGTGGGGGACATATCATCTCTAGGGCCATTGAACCCTAAAAAAGGGAAAATAATAAGAACATGAAGCTCTTCGGACGAGGTCTAAGGACCGGAGCCACTCAGGCCGTGCCGGGGAAAAAGTCTTATTAGATATGCTAGGTTAACCCTTGTGTAAACATCATGAATACCATGACTAACGGTTGTCCGTTCACCAAGGCCTAGCCTTTTAGCCCACTCTCTACAAATTTTATTGTTAGGGCCTTTAACGTTCGAATCCAACATACCAAAGGTTTGTGCGCATGAAGGATTATTCCTATACCGGAGAGAAGCAGATCATGATCATAGAAATGATTGCTACCACTCCAGTAGCAATGATAGCTTTTTCAGATTCAATTTAGCTTAGAGGTCTTGTATTTGCTCACTATTATTTGTTATAGGAACTATAGATTTCTAAAAATGTTTGTAACATTAATCATTTATGCACAACAAGTTACCGTTGTATATAAATTGTTAGTGTTCATTCTAAACAATATAGAGAAATCAATTTTTAATTAAAAAATTATGAGAGAATCATAATATTATTTAGAACAAAGTTTAGTTATAAAATTGGTTATAACTTAAGATTAAAACCTTACTCAATAAAATAAACATTACTTCATATTTTGAAAATCTAACTGCTAAATTGCATGTTCTTTACACTCTTAATACACATGTCAAATTTTGTATTAATCTAATATTATTTACTATATGATTTAAAAACTTATATTTTATATATAATTTTAAACTACAAAAACATGCAATTTAAACAATTTATTGATGATATAACTATTAATCTTTAATTTTCTAGAAATTTTGTATGCATGAAGGATATAAGAAGAAGATATAATCCAATAGTAAATTTGTCAAAATTTATCTGTAATAAAAAGATATTGAATAAGATTATAACTTAAGACTCTAACAAATTTTATAGCTAAACTTTGTTATATTATATGCTATTTAATATTCTCTGATAGTAATTTACGCGAGCGTTGCACGTGCTTTAAAACTAGTATTGTAATAAAAGAGTCCCGCACTTTCCTCTCTCTTTACCAGAGTAGTTGAATAACAGGAGTAGTTGACTTGACTGAAAGCAGGGTACATGAATCACACACACTGTCCTCTCCCTCTTTACAATCGCTGCTGCAATTTTAATCTGTGAGTTCTCACATTTTAACTTATTTTCCTTTTAATAATTTTCTTTCAGTTTTGACTGAATGTACTTATTTTATCAATATTGTTGTTCAAGATTTACTAGTTTCCATGAACCCTCAAAGAGCCTCATCGTCATTATCATCTTCGTCGTCTTCTTATTCTCATTCAATACATCGGTGGAAATACGATGTTTTCCTAAGTTTCAGAGGCGACACCCGCTTTAATTTTACAGACCATCCATATGCTGCTTTGGTACGAAAGGGTATTTTCACCTTCAGGGACAATGAAAAACTTGAGAGAGGACAATCCATTCGCCGAAAACTCTTGGAATCAATAGAGCAATCAAGATTCGCTCTCGTTATTCTATCAAAAGACTATGCATCTTCGACATGGTGTTTGGATGAGCTTGCAAAGATTGTCAAATGCGTGAAAGTAATGGGAATGGTAGTTCTGCCAGTTTTTTACTTTGTAAACCCATCTGATGTACGGAATCAGAGAGAATCTTTTGAAGAAGCCTTTGATGAACACGAAGCAAATAACTTAGAGGAGGTGGAAACATGGAGAGCTGCTTTGAAAGAAGTGGGCAATCTTTCCGGTTGGCATATACAGAATAGGTAATTTCCATGAGAAATTTATTTTTAATTTTATGTTGACATTCAGATGGCGTTCTTCTTTTATGTCCTACTTGATTCAAGAACTTCACTTTCTGTGAAATATAAATCTGCTGACATTGTTTATCATTTTCCTTAATCTTTTCACTTGCTTTGGTCTATCCCAAAAGTAAGATAAGTTTATCTACAAACTTCTCTTGTTGAAGTTCACCTATGAAAATGGTTGATACATCATATATTGTTATGTGGAAATTAATTATACAATGAAGAGGCAATCCGTTATTGAGTTATTTACGTGAAGGCTTACATGGGTGTCAAGTGTCCTTTGAGCACCTAACTATTCTCCCAGGTGAGAATAATCCATCCTCCCACAAACATTAGCTAATTACAGGGAGGATTGCGTGGGGGTGGCTCCAAGATGGGGCAGTGCTTGATTTTCCTTCTTCATTTTATAAAATAAGCATATCCAGCAATTATTCTAGCATGGCCACTTAAGAATTAGAATTTAAGTCAGTAGAACTCCAGTTTTTTAATTTTTAATTTTATAGTTTTTGCTCTTTTTTATTCCTTAGTACACTGCCTGTGTGGTTTGGTTTCTTGTATTGTTTTCTATTTTCAATGAAGTTATATTACTTATCAAGAAAAAAAGTCCAGTTTTGGAAACATTTCACTTTTATAATCGACATGATGCTTTAGTGATCCAAAATAACCTTATTCCATGTTATAGGTTGGATTAAGTTCATGCTATGCATTCAATGGTTTTCATAAAGATTTAGTTATGGCTCAATCATTGTTTTGGTTAAAAAAAAAAAAAAAAAAAAAATCCATATAGCATAATTAAAAAAATTTATTCCCAAACCAATTGTTTACATTTTTTGTTGAAGTAGAGCTTCGAGGAATTTATTTTGATATTAGGGTGCCTTTGGGGAGTTTGTAGATGAGGTAATGCATTTCATGTGTAACAAATGAGGTGTAAACATGCACAACTCTGCAGAAATAGAAATTCAAAGGACACACGTCTCTTCACATGTCTTGGGCAAGAATGATAATTGTCAGTTTTGAATACCTGCTTCTTATTTCTTACTTATACCAAAAAAAAAAAAAAAAAAAAACCCCATTTCTTATCACCCCCATCCCAACTCCTCCCCCCCACCCCCTCTCCTGAAGAAAAAAAAAATGCATGGAAGTACACCTACACCTAAAGCGACAGGATTGGATAAAAGATTGAATTGGAGAATCTGAGAAGCTTCAAAACATGGTTATATAACTAAGAAAAATTGATGTACTTAGTAAATCTGTTCCTACCAAGTCTTTGTCATGTCACATGTACAACTGATACGATACAATACTTATATGGATAGTTTTATCAGTTGCATGAGCCAATGAATTCATATTTGTTTGACCATTACCTAATATTTTTCTTCCTACCCCCTTCCCCCCTGCAATTTATGACTCATTGAAACCACTGTGTAATTATTGTTCAATCTTCTCCACAGGGAATATGAGTCAGAAGTTATCAAAAAGATTGTGGATGATATACTGCACAGATCAAAGTCAAAATTCTCAGTCATTACCAAAGACTTGGTAGGAACAGATTCTCCAATGGAGGAATTGATCACTCGATATTCAGATCTTGGGAACAACGTTTGTATGGCAGGGATTTGTGGTCTGGGGGGGCTGGGAAAGACAACTCTTGCTAAAGTGCTTTATGAAACAGAACGTAACCATTTTGAAGGTTCTAGTTTTATTGCTAATATTAGGGAAGTTTCAAAAAAACATGATTTGGTTCGATTACAAAAGCAGCTTCTTGCACAAATTTTGGAGGACGGAAATATAGATATATGGGATGTTCATGAAGGAGTTAACACGATCAAGAATAGATTACGTCGTAAAAAAGTTGTTCTTGTTCTAGATGATGTTGATCAATTGGACCAATTAGAAAACTTGGCTAGAGAGCCTCACTGGTTTGGGTCAGGGAGTTGGATCATCATAACAACTAGAGATGAACATTTGTTGGTTCAACATGGAGTCCATAATAGATCTACGCCTAACACATTGAATGATCATGATGCTCTAAAACTTTTTTGCTTGAAATCCTTCAAAAATGCGCAACCTATAGAAGATTATATGCAGCTCTCCAAGGATGTTGTATACTATGCTAAAGGCCTCCCATTAGCTCTAGTAACTTTGGGGTCCTTTTTGATTAAAAGAACAATAAACGAGTGGCGAAGTGCTTTGAAAAGATTAAAAAATAACCCTGAAGGAAAAATATTTGATACACTTAAAGTAAGTTATGATGGTTTAGAGGAAAATTGCAAGAAGATATTCCTAGATATTGCATGTTTCTTTAGAGGGAAGTTGAAAGATAGAGTAATAGAGATATTGGATAATTGTGGTTTTGCTGCAGAAATTGAAATAAGCGTTCTTAGGGACAAATCTCTTCTAACCATAGAAAACAACAAATTGTTGATGCATGATCTACTACAAGAGATGGGTTGGGAAATCGTCCGTCGAGAATCATATGAAGAGCCTGGGAATCGCAGTAGGTTGTGGCTTCGTAAGGATTTGTTTTGTGTATTGACAGAAAAAAGGGTAAGAACAGTGGCAAAACCAGTATTTTATTTTAGGGGCACGATTGAATAGATACACAGTGCACACACAATTTAACTAAAGAAATTAATTCTTTAAGAAAAATAAAAAGTTACTTATTACTTAATTCATAAAATTTAGAATACAAAATCTCATGCTAATATGCTGACTATCTCTTATATTTTGAAAACATAATGTGATTGTTACATTAATTTATTTATAAATTTGAATTCATATATTTTTTTAATTTCTTACATTTTGAAAACAATTGTTATAAGTTTGATTTCTTCTTTCTTGATTTAGTCAACCAATCATTCATCTTTTAATCCCTTGGGTGCATGAGCACTTAGGAAAAAAAAATATTTTTCAAACTTCCTTTATAGGCCTCGTATTTATTATCATTTGTTTTTTTTTTTTTTTTCAATAAGTTATTTAATTTAATTTTATTATAACTTTAAAAACATCCTTCTAAAATTTAGAATTGCATCCTTCCTATTTGGAATGTATGATTCTCAAAAGAAAATAACATTCTTAGTATATAAATTAAACAAGATTTTACAGAGAAAAGTTTAACAAATGATGTTCTGTTATGATCTAATAGTTAAAATTCGGTTTCATCATTATAGTATTTTTTTCTATTTACTGTTGTTAAATTTGAAGTTGTAAATGGTGCAATTTCTCACCCTCAGCCTTCTTGGTTCCACCGATGGTTAAGAGGAGGTTATATTTGGAGACAACTTAGAGAATGAATATTAGTGTCTCCTCTGACACTGGAAAAAACTGAATAATTCTAGTTTTCTTATTTTTTGTTGTGCAATTCACTGATCTTTTTTTTTTTTTTCGATTCTTAGGCAACAAAAGCAATTCAAGCCATAGTCCTAGACTCATATGAAGGGGATGAGGCCTGCAGGAACCTTGAAGTCTGTCCTGAAGCTTTTTCAGAAATGTGTAATCTCAGATTGCTTATAATCGATAATGTGCGCATCTCGAATGTCCCCAATCATCTTTCTAATGACTTAAGATTTCTTGAATGGCATGGGTATTCTGCAAAATGTTTGCCATCCAGTTTTCAACCAAAATATCTTGTTGAACTTAAAATGTGGTTTAGTGAAATTGAATATCTGTGGGAAGGTGTAAAGGTAATTTTGTTCTTTTGTATTTCTATTATTTATTATTTATCTTTTCTTTAGGAGTAATTTCAATACACTTCCTATATATTTGAGCTTCATTTCTTCATTAATAGAATTATTTTAAATTTAAAACTATATATGTGTTATTTTAAAATAGATCAGTGGAGGCTAATTATCCTTTTTTTTTTTTGGTTGAACAGTATTTAAACAAGTTAAAACTCATTGATCTTCAACTATCCAAAAACCTTATTAGGACACCTGACTTCACAGGGGTTCCCATACTTGAGAGACTATGTCTTAGAGGTTGCATACATTTGGTTGAGATTGACCCATCTATCGGAAAACTCAGTAGGCTTACAGTTTTAAATTTGGGATTTTGCCGATCTCTTATCAATCTTCCAAGCAACATGGATGGTTTAAGATCTCTTCAAAAACTCATTCTTTTGGGATGCTCAAAACTTGCCTGCCTGCCTGAGAACTTGGGGAAAATTGAATGTTTGGAGGTACTTGATTTGACTGGAACTGATATTAGAGAAGTTCCCTCTTCCATTAATATCTTCATATGTCATGGATGTGAGAAGCAAATTTTTAAGTCAAGGCTTGATAGTTTTTTCTGCATTCACTCGTTAAAATCTTTATCACTATCTACAAACAAGCTTGTCTCTGTCCTACCTGCAAGCATCAGTCAACTTCAGAAATTGGAAGCTCTTAATTTGGGCAACTGCATTCAACTTCAGTCATTGCCAGAGTTTCCATCAAATTTGAGATATATAAATGCTAAAGGTTGTTCTTCCCTAGAACCATCACCAACACTGCTCAGTGTGAGCAATTTGTTGCAAGCATCTATTGCATTTTTTAATTGCTTAAAGTTACTTGAGTATTATGAGGGCAGTGATGGTCTCGCATTTGCAATACTGAAACGTTACCTACAGGTAATCTGTACTCTCTCTCTCTCTCTCTGCTTGTTATTTATTTATTTATTTTCCTGGTACAGGGACTCATGTATCCAAAAACTGGATATAAAACTTCTAACAAAAGAAAAGATAGATCTGGAGCTGCATTCCACATCATTATTCCTGGGTTTGAAGTTCCACCATGGTTAACCCATCAAAGGTTTGGGAATTCAATAAGCATAGAGCTGCCACTTAATTGGTGTAATAGCAGGTGGATGGGATTTGCTATATGTGCTTTTTTCAGAATAAATTGTTCTTGCTATTCGATTGAAAGATATAGTCTTAAAGGTCATGTGATAGCTCTTGGTGATATGCCTCACAGCCCTCACCATATTTTTGAAGTTTTAATTGGGGAGACATCCTTTGAGTATAGTGTGGGTCACCTTTTTCTATTGTACTTGTCTCTTGATGATTGGCTAAGTACAGGTTGGAATTATCAATGCAGTCGGATTAAGGTTGTATTTGACACCAATAGCCCAAGAGTGGAGGTGATTAAATCTGCAGTTCGTTTGATACATGAGCAAGACGTGGAAGACTTCAACCTAACAATTGCACAATGCAGCAGTAGCTGTGTCAATACTTCTGAGGGTACTGAAAGAGGTAATGAATATCTCACACATCCTTCTTGACAAGTCTTATTTTATTTTACTTAATTTTCTTTATTGTCTGGATTCTTTTTGTAAATTTGGACTGTATAGGTGTTGCGTAGGAATGTACTAGGTATATCTGGTATATATAAACAGATACAAGAAATCTAAACTGTGACTAGTCATAATAGGATTTTGTGTAAATGTAGCTAACATTTTCCCCAGATTGACAAATACTACTAGATGCGACCTGGTAACATTGTCTATCGCACGCAATCCAGATCACCCTTTGCTTTTGTATTCTTGTAAATTAAACTTAGATTCTATCACTTTAGTTCAATACTAGTAGTCTACAGAAATTTATTTTTTGGTGTACATCATCATTAGTTACATGAAGCCTAATAACTAGTAAAAGCTTAGACTAATAACACTTGTGGGTAACACAAGTCTTGACAAGAATGTTAGGGAATTAAGTGAGAAGATTGTGTGGATTTGTGTGTATTGTTTGTTTTTTCTTTTGTAGGCAAGCACAATCCAATCTTTTCTATTTCATTTTTTTTGCTCGGTTCCAAGCAAACTCACGGGCCAAAACAAATCAAAGATAACTTCTCTCTAAAACCCATTGTCAAAGGAATAAATCAAAGATGCTCATATTTTCCAAGCTAACAAACCATGTATTTCACCATATGCATCTTTTAGTGTAATGCAGTTTCCTTAAAAAAATAAAATAAATAACAAGGTTGATGATACACACAGTACTTTAATTAGGAAAAGAAAAGCTTCATGAACAATGTTCCAATTGTGTTAACCCAAAAAAAATGCTTGCATGAAATAAAAGATTATATTCTTTTTTCTAAAAATCCCATCAAGTATTTATTTTCCTTGCTACTACACCCAAGTCAAGAATTTCCCTTGAATTTCTCAAACGAGCTCAACTAGAGCCTTACCAACAATAAGGTCAAAGTATCAAAGTCCAACTCCAACTGGAGATACTTCTAACCAAACTATAAACTAGTTCTTCTAGGGCCATTCCATTTGTCACAACTTGCTTAAGTGGTTGATTGTGAGTTTTAGACTAAATCCCCCTAACCTAGAGACATCATTTAAAACACAAGAATCATGTCCACACATGGTAGTAGTTCGCAATGAAAAGTGACATAGAATGAATAATTCTATTTCGTTTTTAGGAGGATCATGACTAAACTCTTTCAAATGGTATTTACCACCATGATAAAGGAAGATAATTCCTTTTTTATTTCTATAATCAGGATCACCAAGATAATATTTACTTACAAATTTACAATAAATAGAAAAGCATTATGGGTAAATACTAGTTATTTTTAATAATTATAAATTCCTCTAACCTAGAGATCACATTTAAAACACAAGAATCATGTCCACACACACATAGCCAATGCCACCTTCACTCCCCACCATGTTATCACTAAAGAAGCATAGTCACAAACATGACATGAGAATTCTTGAAAAATTAGGACACGGCACTATGGGAAGACATTAATTAATTAATTAATATATATTTAGGTATATTTTGTACATATCTTATGTTTATTTTAGTTTTTAGAAATGAGTAACAACCATCAAAATCTTTAAAAACATATCTAAAAATTATAATAAGTTTCTCTTTTTTTTTTTTGGGGGGGGGGGGGGTGTAAAATACTATTTTGGTCCCTTAACTCTTACCAAAAGTTTGTTTTTTATCTCTAAATTTTAAGAAGTTCGTTTTTTAGTTCCTAAACTATTAAAAATGTTTTATTTTTGTCTTTCAACTTTAAAAAATATATTTTTTCACCCTTAAACTAGTGAAAAAGGTTCTTTTTCCTTCTCCATTTTTGTCTCTAAACTATTGAAAAAACTTTGTACAAAGTTTAAGAATGAAAAAGAACTTTTTAAAGTTTAGGGATCAAAAACAAAATTTTGGTAAAGTTTAAGAACCAAAATAATATTTTACTCTTTTTTCATAAGAAAAATATGATATGATTTCTTTGTTTTATTTATTTTATTTTTAATAATCAATTTAATTATTATGATAGTTGTAGTTGCACGATTTTCTTGGCCCAAATTCTATTGATCAGGCCTTAGCCCAAGGCGCAACCCATAATAAATATTTGTAGAGGATGGGTCAAAGAACTTAGTCTCAGTGAGCCTATTCGGTCTGATACATGGACAATATTGTTGCAGAAAAAATAAAAACACAAGAATGGATTTCTAACGTATGATTCTATTTCTTCAGTTCCGAATACAGTTTTTCGTCCCTCCTCTTTGAGGGACTCCACTACATTATATAGTTCTCCTCTTCTCATCTCAACCTTACACTTGTTGATCATCTAAGCATCTACTTGAGCACCTGTCCCATCAGACGCCCTTGTCACTCCCTTTGTGAGTTGCAGAGGCCAAGGTGGTACTGTTCAGGGGTCTTTTCCTCATTAATGCGGCCAAGAGGGTGGTTGGGGCGCAATTAATGTGGTGGTGGCAGCTTTCCATGAGATATTTTGGATTTTATTCATTTTATATGTTGGGAGGATGAACTGAAATGGTTGGAGAGAGTTCCTCGTCTGGGTTTCGTAATGTCCGAGGAGGGGTTACTCTTCGGACAGGTTTACTTGGCGCTATTGGGACTGAGTAATGCTTTATCTGTGGTTTCTCTTCGGACAAGACGTTCCTCGGACGGGCCTGAATTAGGACTAGCTCATTATTTTTGGGCCGGGCCCCACAATAGCCCCTCAAAACTCCGGTTTTTATCTTCTTTCGAGGAGAAAAGCGGGGTTTTGATGTTTGTGAGAGGGTGGAAATAAGGAGAGCGTGGGGCGCGCGTGCGGACAGTTACTTTTGACGCGCTACAATTTACGAGGCGCGGCCATTAACTTCTGGAGGCGTTATGTTCCCCTCATCCAACGGTGTGGCGTGGATCGAACGGCCATCGTTTTTTCTCGTATTTTTAGGCAGGAGTGATCTTTTCTCTCTCTTCTCGGCTATATAAGACGTCAGAGGGGTTCAGTTCCTTCTTTTTATCTGCATTTCATAAACCTCAGAGGCTTCTAGAAAACTCCATCGAATCCCAGAGATATACGAATACTTGCGTCCGTTACGCCACTGTAGCCGTTTTTCGTGAAGCGTTTCCTCCAAGAGAGATTTCCAGGCGTCCCATTGAGCGTTTTGTGAAGGTACCAGTAAATTTCGTTCATCTTACCGTTTCAATTCCCTCCTCGGACTCTACCTTTCTCCTCGGTCTTTACTTTCATTCCCCCAATTCAGCTCAGATGGGTAGATTCGAAAAATTAGTAAAAACTCCGGCCGCTATGGAGACCTTTAGGGCAAAATACCACATTCCCCCGGGGGTGGGGCTGCAGTACTGTCCTCTTGAAGGAGTATTGACAGAGAGAGGTGAGGGGGAAATTGTTATCCCCATGATTGCTTTCATAGAGGGGAGGATGACACTTCCCATGCGTAGGATTACAAGGGAATACCTGTCCAACCATAGATTGACGCCGTATCAGTGTGCCCCGAATATGTTCAAGATACTAGGCTGTGTAGATGTCTTAGACGAGCGGATGAACCTAGGCCTTACTTGGCACGATGTGGCTTATCTGTACGAGTGTCACCGCCTCGGGGATGATGGGTATTATCTTAAATCCCGGAACGAGGACGTTAGGTTGATCTCTTGTCTCCCAATATCCAATAAGACTGTGAAGAATGACTTCCTTATTGCTTCAGGGGAGTGGTTCGACGGTATTCATTGTCCAACTCGGGTAGGAAACCTAGGTGCGGCGTCTTTAGGGCCAGTCCTTTTTGGGGAAGGATTTAGTATTGAGGGGTTATTTTTCTCGCTTTCTTTGTAATTGGAAAGTTTCATGAACTAACCCCACTTTTCTTGGTTGTTTGCAGATAAAGTTCACGTCGCTCCTCGGATAAACTTTGTGAACGTGCCAGCGTTGAACTACCTTCTTAGGTTGGAGATTTACGTTACCGAGGACGGACAGTTGCGTGCGGCCCATCTGGTTCTGGGCTATCAACCTCTGAGCAGCTCTTTCCAGGCTATCGGTCACGCCATAAGGGCTGGTAGTCCGAGGCTGGCTAGGATTGACGTGTCCAAGGACGGGTTCCTAGCTCAACGTGATCTGCCTCCAGTCGTGCTACCCGGCGTTAGAAATCCCTACTTAGCAGAGCAGCTACCTCCGATAAACGAGCCTGGCGCTGCTGTTTCGGTTGAAGAAGAAGCTGAATCATCTCGTCTTTCCCTTGAGGAAGAGATAGACGAGTTTTATTTCGAGGAGGAAGTTCAGCAAACCCCCTTGGTGGAACTTTCTGATCCTGAAGGAGAGCAGGACCAACATTCCGCAGTTGGTGTTCCCTCAATCGTTATCTGCTCGAACGATACTTCGGATGAAGAGACAGAGCCCATGGCAGGAAAGGGAAAAACCCTAAAGGAGCAGATGGCCTCCCGAGGGAAAGGTCAATCATCGAAGGGTCAGTCATCGAAGGGACCAAATCCATCACAGGTCAAAACCCTTCCTCCTGTGGTCCCTCAGGGCATCTCGGACCCTGGCCTTAAGGTTAATCCGGACCTGAAGAAGAAGAGGCCGGTTGACACCCCTGAGGAGGGTGAGGTAATTGCCCAGCCGACCAAGCAGCAAAAAACCACTCGGGCGCCCAGGAGCAGAATGGGCAACTTCTCGGAGAGCCGAGATGAGGAGAACCTTGCTGAAGTGCGCGCTACCCCACGTGCATGGAACCTCAAGTTGGAGCTGGATGGGGTTGCCATCCCCTACAATGCTTCGGTCCGAGAGTATAACCGAGGCCGGGCAGGGTACGTGGCGGATGCCTTAGAGCAACCCCTACTCCTTCCTCGGGACATGGAGGCCTATAGGCGGTTCTCTCAGCCCGAGATCTTCCTATCCCTTAAAAGGGATCTCGCGATGGTAAGTAATCCTTTTACTGTTTTATTAATTTATTTAACCTTGTTAGATTTTTGAAACAATCTTGTTTCGTTCGTAGATTACTCAGCAGGTGTTTGTGGCTGAGGAATTTTGCCGTGATAACCGCAGTCAGGCTGATGCTGAGACCCAGACTCGATCGGAGATGGAGAAAGCCTTGGGGTCCCTTAAGCACGATCACTTTGAACTCACAGAGAAGTTCAAGGATTCGGAGCAATGGCGCAAAAGTGCAGAGGTTGGTTTGAAAAGTGCCGAGACCCAGGCGGAGGACCAGCGCAAAGAGTTGTACTCGACCCAGATCAACCTCGCTACCGAGAAGCAGGCAGTGCTGGATCTCAAGACTGCTCTGCAAAAAGTCGAGGATGAGCTGAGACGGGTCAAAGAGGAGGCCCAGTTGATTTGAGAGGCCTCAGAGGCTGAAAAGAATGCTGCTCGCCAGCTCGGGGCCCAAGAAACGGAGGCCAGGTTATCCGAGGAGATTCCCGAGGTGTGCAGGGACTACTGCAGTATCTCATGGGCTCATGCCCTTGATGCTGCAGGAGTTCCTGTCGATTCGGTGCTAAGACTGCCCGAGAACATTTTCTATCCTGCGGAGATCCGAGAGAATCCTGATGACGTCCAAGTGGTTTCAGAGCAGGATCTGGCGGTGCCTGATGTCGTCCCTGTGCCTGATATGGCGAAGGATCCCGCCACGGACTCTACCATCGAGGTTCCTCCCTCCCAGCCCGAGCAAAATGAAGATCCTCCTGCTAAGGCTTAGCTTTTTAGGCTTTTAATTTTTGTATTCCCTTCTTTTTTTTTTTTTTTTTTTTTTAAATGAGAATCGTCCTGTTTTTGCGCTCTTTTGTAAGGACCTTTCCTTGTATTGCCCTCGGAATATCAATATAGAATGTTTGCTTTGCTTTCTGTGGATGCATGCCAGTATCGCTTTTTTTTATGAACATTTACAGCGACATAGATAAATGTAAACGGTCAGGATAAAAAGGATTGTTGGGCAGCGCATTTGAATGAGGGTTGCAATGGTGCTAGACTGCGCGCACGCCTTAAAATGATTTCCTTTAAGTAATAATCTCCCACTCTACCATAAGTAATAATTTCCCCTAAGTCTGTGGTCCGAGGAGACATGCATGACTTAGGTTCTGTTTAAAACTTGTATGGTTGCTTTAAGTAATAATTTCCCCTAAGTCTGTGGTCCGAGGATCCATGCAGGACTTAGGTTCTGTTTAAAACTTGTAAACATTGTCATGAGTAATAATTTCCCCTAAGGTTGTGGTCCAAGGAACCATGCAGGACTTAGGTTCTGTTTAAAACTATAAATGGTTGCCTTATCTAATAATTTCCCCTAAGTCTGTGGTCCGAGGAGCCATGCAGAACTTAGGTTCTGTTTAAAACTTATAAAAATGTCATGAGTATTAATTTCCCCTAAGTCTGTGGTCCGAGGACCATGCAGGACTTAGGTTCTGTTTAAAACTATGAATGGTTGCCTTAAGTAATAATTTCCCCTAAGTCTGTGGTCCGAGGAGCCATGCAGGACTCAGGTTCTGTTTAAAACTTATAAAAATGTCATGAGTATTAATTTCCCCCAAGTCTGTGATCCGAGGAGCCATGCAGGACTTAGGTTCTGTTTAAAACTATGAATGGTTGCCTTAAGTAATAATTTCCCCTAAGTCTGTGGTCCGAGGAGCCATGTAGGATTTAGATTCTGTTTAAAACTTATAAAAATGTCATGAGTATTAATTTCCCCTAAGTCTGTGATCCGAGGACCATGCAGGACTTAGGTTCTGTTTAAAACTATGAATAGTTGCCTTAAGTAATAATTTCCCTTAAGTCTGTGGTCCGAGGAGCCATGCAGGACTCAGGTTCTGTTTAAAACTTATAAAAATGTCATGAGTATTAATTTCCCCCAAGTCTGTGGTCCGAGGAGCCATGCAGGACTTAGGTTCTGTTTAAAACTATGAATGGTTGCCTTAAGTAATAATTTCCCCTAAGTCTGTGGTCCGAGGAGCCATGCAGGACTTAGGTTCTGTTTAAAACTTATAAAAATTGTCATGAGTATTAATTTCCCCTAAGTCTGTGGTCCGAGGAGTCATGCAGGACTTAGGTTCTGTTTAAAACTATGAATAGTTCTAAATAGACCAGTAGGCACAAGATAATTACGAAACAAAACGTGGGCTAAGCCATTTTCATTAATAATAATATCTTCTGAGGTTATTTACATTCCATGGTCGAGGTACAGTTTTTTCATCCAAATCTTCTAGATAGTAGGCGCCTATCCCGGCTATGGACGTTATACGGTACGGTCCTTCCCAATTGGGCCCCAACTTGCCCCAAGAGGGGTTCTTTGTGCTGCTGAGAACCTTCCTCATCACGAGATCACCTGGACCCAGGGGTCGCAGTTTAACATTGGCATCATATCCCTGCCTTAGCTTCTGGTGATAATAGGCCATATGAATCGTTGCTTTTTCCCTTCTTTCCTCGGCTAAGTCTAGACTTCTTCCCAACAACTCATCGTTACCGTCTGGGGTAAACGAGATAGATCTTAGCGTGGGAAATTTGTTCTCGATTGGGAGTACGGCCTCTGCCCCATAAGTCAATGAAAAGGGGGTCTCACCGGTTGACCGCCGTGGCGTTGTCCGATAGGTCCATAGGACGTGCGGGAGCTCTTCTACCCATCTCCCCTTTGCCTCATCCAGCCTTTTCTTCATTCCGTTCACTATGACCTTGTACACGACCTCAACCTGCCCATTTCCTTGGGGATAGGCAGGGGTGGAATATCGGTTAATGATCCCAAGCTTGTGGCAATACTCCCTAAAGCCCTTACTGTCGAATTGAAGACCATTGTCGGCAATGAGTGTACGTGGAGTTCCGAAGCGGGTGATAATGTTCTTCCAGATGAATTTCTGGGCATCCACTTCCCTAATGTTGGCCAAAGGTTTAGCCTCCACCCATTTAGTGAAGTAATCGGTTCCGACTATCATGTATCGCTTGTTCCCCGCGGCTTTGGGAAAAGGTCTGACAATATCAAGACCCCACTGCGCGAACGGCCACGGGTTAGAGAGGGGGTTGAGAACCCCTTCGGGTTGGTGGATATTCGGGGCAAATCTTTGGCACTGATCGCACTTCTTGGCGTACTCTTGGGCCTCTCTTTGCATGTTCGGCCACCAGTATCCTTGGGTGAGTGCCCTATGCGCCAGCGACCTTCCTCCGGTGTGACTTCCACAAATTCCCTCATGTAACTCCTCAAGTAGAGACTCGGACTCTTCTGGATGTACGCAGAGTAGGTACGGTCCAGGATAGGAGCGCCGATATAGTTTGTGATCCTCTGATAGCCAGAACCGAGGAGCGTTCCTACGTATCTTCTCGGCCTCTAGTTTTTCCTCTGGTAAGATGTCGCTTTAGAGGAAGTTCCTTATGGGGTCCATCCAGCTGGGACTCTTCCTGATCTGATGGACTTGGGCTGGGTTTTTGCTGATGGGACCTGCTTGGGCTAGATTTTCAACAAGGATCAATCGCGGAAGATTATGCGCCGAGGACGTGGCTAAAGTGGCCAGCGAGTCTGCATGGGTGTTTACACTTCTGGAAATGTGCGTCAGATTGAAGGACTCGAAACCCGTCTGTAGGCATTTGACCTGTCCTAGATACTCCTGCATTCTAGCATCTCTGGCTTCCAGCTCACCCATCACTTGTCTAACGACCAACCTGGAGTCCGAGAATATCTCTATCATTCTTCCGCCCAATCTTTGAACCATCGTCATTCCTTGAAGTAGGGCTTCGTATTCGGCTTCATTGTTCGTAGCCGAGAATCCAAGTCTCAATGATTTTTCAATGGCAGCACCGTCCGGCGATATTAAAACTATTCCGACTCCAGATCCTCTTTGGTTGGCCGCGCCATCCACGTAGACCTTCCAACGCAAGGTTCCCCCTGTTGAAATTGCGCCGACCGTTTTTCCATCCATGTCTTTCTTTTCGGTTACTGTTTCTATAGAGGGTTCGGCGAACTCCGCTACCAAGTCTGCAAGGACCTGACCTTTGACGGAGGATCTAGGCATATATTTGATATCAAAGGCCCCCAAAAGCGCACTCCACATGGCGATCCTTCTTGTGTAGTCAGCGCTTCGAAGCACTGCTCGAAGGGGAAGCTGAGTTAAGAGGATGACCGTATGCGCCTGAAAGTAATGAGGGAGCTTCCGTGTGGCATGTACTATCGCCAGGATTGCCTTTTCTAGAGGTAGGTATCTCACCTCGGCCTCATGTAAGGATTTGCTCACATAGTAAACCGGTCGCTGCACCCCATTATCATCCCGTACCAGTACCAGGCTTACAGCATGGGGAGCTACAGCGATGTATGCAAACAGCACCTCGTCTGCCTCAAGGCTGGACATGATGGGTGGTCGTGACAAGTATTCCTTAAGCTGCTGGAAAGCCCGAACACAATCCTCCGACCATTCAAACCCTTTCCACTTGTTTATCAGGAGGTAAAAAGGTCGACATCGGTCCGCTGATCGCGATATGAACCGGTTTAACGCTGCAATCATACCAGTGAGCTTCTGCACTTCCTTCGGGTTCCGAGGAGCCTGTAGATTGTTAATTTCCTTGATTTGGTCGGGGCTTACTTCTATTCCCCTGTGGGTTACCATGTACCCCAAAAATTTCCCCGACCCGACCCCGAATGAACATTTGGAAGCATTCAGCCGCAACCGATGTTCCCTCAAGATAGCGAAGATTCTTTCAAGGTCTTTCACATGCTCGGACACCCTTTTACTCTTCACAACCATATCGTCTATGTAAACCTCAATGATCTTGCCCAGCTGTGGCTCGAACATCCGGGCCATCATCCTTTGGTAGGTTGAGCCGGCGTTCTTCAGCCCAAAGGGCATTACCTTATAGTGATAATTTTCGATGGGTGTCATGAAAGCTGTCTTCTCCTGGTTTTCTAGCGCGAGGGGTATCTGATGATAGCCCTGGAAGGCGTCCAGGAAACTCATTCGAGGGTGGCCCACGGTTGCATCCACCAATCTGTCGATTCGAGACAGGGGGAATGGGTCCTTTGGGCACGCCTTGTTCAGGTCCGTGAAGTCCACGCAGACCCTCCATTTCCCTGTCTTCTTCTTTACCACCACAGTGTTTGCCAACCATTCAGGGTAAAAGACCTCTTTAATAGCCCCCGCTCTTTTCAGTTTTGCCACTTCGTCTTTTACGGCACTAGCATGTTCCTTTGAAGGGCGTTGGGGTGGCTGCTTCTTCGGAATGGAAGAGGGGTTGACGTTCAGGTGGTGACAAATAAGGCTAGGATCAACTCCCGGGGCGTCGTAGGCGTCCCATGCAAACACATTGACATTCCCTCTGAGAAATCTGACCAGTTCCTCTTTTTCTTGAGAAGGCAACTCAGAGCCGATCTGGAAAAACTTCTCCGGGTTGTTGACATCGATCTTATCTAAACTTTCACACCTTATCTCCTCGACTAGTCCATCGTCTTGCTTTGCCGAGGCGGCTGATTGCTATAAACTTTCAGGGGCCGAGGACTCGGCATGGGGCCGATGTAAGACGGCGGCCACCATACACTGCCTGGCTACGGCCTGATCTCCTCGGATCTCTTCTACTTGTCCTCTGGATGGGTATTTTACTTTTTGGTGAAGTTTGGAGGTCACGGCCTCTAGGGCATGGATCCATGGCCTTGCAACTATTGCGGTGTAGGGTGAATAAGCGTCGACCACGATAAAATTTACCTCCACTATCTCCGCCCCAGTCTGTACGGGTAGTCGGATTTGCCCTTTTGGCGTAACAATCCTTCCTTCGAAGCTGAGAAGGGGAGAGTCATAAGCTGTCAAATCTTCCGGCTTCAGGTTCAGCCCCTTGTATAGGTCAGGGTACATTATCTCCACCACACTTCCCGAGTCTACTAACACCCTTTTCACATCGAAGCCCCCAATTCTTAACGTAACCACCAAGGCATCGTCGTGGGGTTGGATAGTCCCTCTCTTATCCTCGTCCGAGAATCCCAGCATCAGAGAGCTTCCCTTTTTTGACCTCTTGAGTTCCCTCTGCCTGCCCTCGAAGGGGAGCCGATCAACAGCTAGCACCCTAGGAAGGGGTGGCCCAGTTCTTCCTAGTGCAGCGAGGATGACATGTATCGTTCCGGTGGGGGGTCTTAGGAACACATCCTTTCGAGACTCTTGTACTACCTGCCCGGGGTGGCCGCTCGAGGGGTGCAGAAGGTGATGTAGCTTTCCTTCTCGGACCAACTGGTCTAGGTGATTCCACAGATTCCTGCAATCCTCAGTGGTATGCCCATGGTCCTGATGATAGTGGCAGTACAGGTTCTGGTTACGTTTGGAAGGGTCTCCAGCCATCTTTCCTGGCCATCTGAAATAGGGCTCGTTCCTTACTTTTTCCAGTACCTGCTGTACTGGCTCCTTGAAGACGGCATTTACTGTCTGCGGGTTGCTTTGCCCAGCCTGTCGCGAAAAATCTCTCCTCGGCTGACTAGGGTTATATCGTTAGATCTAAAATCATTTGCTTTGGGGGGGATGACCTTCTCCTTTCCCCTTCCTTGCAGCTGATCTTCCTCCACCCTTTTGTATTTATCGATCCTATCCCTCAACTGATCAACGTTGGCAACCGGTTTACCAGTGAGGGATTTCCTTAAGCCATGTTCGGTGGGGAGCCCGCTTTTGAACGTGCTGATAGCGACAGCATCATGGTTGTTATCCAGGTCGTTATACACCTCCCAGTATCTATCCGAGTATGCTTTCAGAGTCTCTCCCTCGTGCATGGATAAGGACAATAGCGAACCGAGGGGCCTGGGGACTCTGGTGTTGGTGATAAAGCGGGAGCAGAAATCCCGAGTGAGCTGCTTGTACGAGCTTATGGAATTTGTTTTCAGGCCGTTGAACCCCCTCATCGCCATTGATCCCAAGCTGGACGGGAAGATTTTGCACATAAGGGCTTCATTTTGCGAGTAGATTGCCATCTTTTGGTTAAATTGACTCACATGCTCTACCGGGTCTGCTCGGCCGTTATAGATGGCGAATGCCGGTTGGTTGAAGCGTCGAGGCAGCTTAGCCCCTTCAATTCTATACGTGAAGGGGGACCTTGAAACCTGGTCCAACGCCTTCTTCATGGCATCGTTTCCCGAACCCTTGCTGGATGCGCTCTCATACTTCCGCACAGGGCGTGGTTCCTTTTCGTAGGAAAATGTTTCACTTGGGGGGGTCCTTGACCTCCGTCGGTAACTCGCATCCTCCGCATTAGAGGACTCGTCTGAGTCGGAAGGAGATTGTTTTCGCTGCACCCGTCGTAGCTTCCTTTTCAGATCATCTATCTCTCGCTGCATGGCCTGGTGACTATTTCGCCTCTGGGACACGTGACTACCTATCTGAGTGTGACTCTGGCTTGTCCGGATAGTATGCACACTTCCCTCACGATTTCTCCTACCGCCTGGGTTGACGGGGTTATTTTGCCTCTGGGACTCGGCGGGTTGTGTCTGTTGGGAGTTAACCTGGTGAGGATTCTCCTGGTGCGGACCTAGTTCTGCCATGCTCGACCGTTGTGCTAGCTGATGCCCTAGTTCTTCCTACAGACGGCGCCAATTGTAGTTGCACGATTTTCCTGACTCAAATTCTATTGATCAGGCCTTGGCCCAAGGCGCAACCCACAATAAATATTTGTAGAGGATGGGTCAAAGAACTTAGCCTTAGTGAGCCTATTCGGTCTGATACATGGACAATATTGTTGCAGAAAAAATAAAAACACAAGAATGGATCTCTAACGTATGATTCTATTTCTTCAGTTCCGAATACAGTTTTTCGTCCCTCCTCTTTGAGGGACTCCACTACATTATATAGTTCTCCTCTTCTCATCTCAACCTTACACTTGTTGATCATCTAAGCATCTACTTGAGCACCTGTCCCATCAGACGCCCTTGTCACTCCCTTTGTGAGTTGCAGAGGCCAAGGTGGTACTGTTCAGGGGTCTTTTCCTCATTAATGCGGCCAAGAGGGTGGTTGGGGCGCAATTAATGTGGTGGTGGCAGCTTTCCATGAGATATTTTGGATTTTATTCATTTTATATGTTGGGAGGATGAACTGAAATGGTTGGGGAGAGTTTCTCGTCTGGGCTTCGTAATGTCCGAGGAGGGGTTACTCCTCGGACAGGTTTCCTTGGCGCTATTGGGACTGAGTAATGCTTTATCTGTGGTTTCTCTTTGGACAGGACGCTCCTCGGACGGGCCTGAATTAGGACTAGCCCATTATTTTTGGGCCGGGCCCCACAATAGTTATTAATAAGTTTTTTTTTTTTGATAATTCGACATTAAAAAAGTAATTAATAAAATCAAATCTCAACAACCATTAATGAAAATATGAATTTTTCTGATGATAAATATATTTTTATTAAGTATTCTTAATAACAAACCTTTCTTTACTAACAATGGAACATCTTTTTATTCATTTTTTCTAAACAAACCAAAAACCATTGGCCTACCAAAATAGGACCCACTTGATTTTTGAAGTTTTCTAACTAGCCGAATAATCTCAATTTGTTTAGTGCTTGGTATTTATGTTCATCGTATGATGTTAGTTTCCCTTGAATCTCTTTTTTTGAAATAAAGTTTCCCTTGAATTCTACTATCAAAATAGTAACTATATTTGGGAGTTTGAGACTTTGATTACAAAGAATTAATGCTGGTCTATAAAATCAATAAAAGTGTTTCATTTTTTAAAAGGGAATTTCTGAAATTGGGGTCTTTGGTAAATCTTAGTTACAATGCAACATTGGTTTTCAATTATTAAAGGTGGATATTAAGGGCTAAAATCTGATATTAATGATAGTATTTAAAAAAAGTGCTGGTTGTGTTGAGAATTTGCGATTTTGAAAAGGAAGTCTTTGAGGATTATAAAATCTGTTTTGAGGGCCATATTTAATGGTGAGAATATGTAATTTGATATCAGTCCCATTAAATTTAAGTTTTGTGTTCATTGTATTTATTGTAGTTAGATTATATACACTAAAGATGGGATTTTTGCTAAAACTTGTAGAACCATAAAACTTATTTGAACTTCTAAAAACATGTTTAAAGATTTGTTTGATATCTTGGGTAGTTTGAATGAATTGGGGATGTAAGGCACCTTATTTTGCAAATTGATAGTTATCAAGAATTTGTTTGGGAATCTTGGTGATGGTTTAGCTTGATTTTGTTAAATTGGACTACAGTTTGCAAATTGGCAGTTATCAAGAATTTGTTTGGGAATCTGGGAGATAGTTTAGCTTGATCTTGTTAAATTGGGCTAAAGTTTGTTAGGGAGTTTAGGTATGACTTCACTGGGGCAAGAATTTGAATAAATTGTTGGCTGCCTTGTTAATAATTTAGGGGATAATTGTTTAAGTTGGACTTGAGGCCTCCATTGAAGTTTAGTTAATGCTTTAATTATTAAATTTACAGCACTATTCTTACTTTGTCTACAATTGAGAAAGCTTAAGGACACCACTTTTGTGCCCCAATTTTTTCCACAACTTTGATGTGGTCGTCTATGAGTGGTGGAGAAAAATCCATGCAAAAGTGATTGTTTTAATTATTGTAAATAATCAGTATTTACGAGTAATGCTGTTTACTGTAAATTTATAGAAATAAAAAATGGAATTCTCTTCCTTTATCATTGTGATAAATACCATTTGAAAGAGTTTAATCAGGATCCTCCTGAAAATGAAATAGAAATATTTAGTCTATGTCATTTTTCCTTGGAAACCACCACTGGCAGAGGTTTTGAAGAAAAGTTGTGTGTTGGATGCAGATCCATATTGGTCATTCGAAACACAAGTAGATGTAGTCCTTGCATGTTGTCATTTAAAATCACATAATAAGGGTTGACCCCATATGCTCAATTATGGAATATGTAAACTCTGATATATAAGTTGAAAATTCCAAATTATAGTCCAATAATCACAAAGTGAAGTTTAGGAAGAAAATAAAAAATGGATAATGAAACACTGAGATATACCAACATGTGCGAAGATTTGAATGTTATGGAGAATGAATAAATTTTCTTATTGGCTATGCAATTTGACTTTCTATTACTTCCATGATTAAAGACTGTTATGTAAATTACAAGTCTCAACTAACCATTCATTCAAATTGTCAATTTTACTATTCTCACCTAGGGTGAGTCTTTCTTCTCATTCTGGGTGAGTGCTCCATCTCACGCTGTGTGAGTTCAGTTCTTTTTTTTTTTTCAGCTCTTGATTTTGTTTTCTTCTCTTTTCTTACACAATCCAATCCTTTCTTTTTGTGTCAGTTAGTTTTCTTTTCTTTTCTTTTTTCAGCTCTGCGTTCGTTTTCCTTTCTTTTCTTACGCAATCCAACACCCCTAGATATTATTCTCTTTTCACCTAAACTATGGACTCTGTTTTCATAGATAAGTTACAGAGTATCACGTTGACTGAGGAAGAAGGCCAAGTTATCACTGTGGGGGCTGCTCATAGGGAGAAAATTCTTGAACAATGCTCACTTAGTCTCTTTGGGTGTTTCCTTACAAAAAGGCCATATAATCAGAGAGGTGCCAAAGAGCTTCTTCGATCCGTATGGAAGTTTGGTACGGACTTGAGGATTGTGGACGTTGGGGATGGCTTGTTCCAATATAAGTTTACTTTGGAAAGCCAACTAAAGTGGGTGTTGAACAATGGCCCTTGGAGTTTCGATAATCATCCACTGGTGCTTCGTCGATTGGAGAGGGGAATGACAGCGAACTCAATTACCTTTACCGTGCTTCCTATTTGGGTACAGGTATGGGGTTTACCTTTCAACTTGATATCCAAAGAGGCAGCCAGGGACATAGGTAGGGGCCTAGGACAAGTGGTGGAGATTGATCATAAGGCTTTTACTTCGGAACAGGCCCGGTTCATCAGGATTAGAGTTAAGATTGCCATTGACAAGCCGTTACGTCGAGGCGGTTTTGTTGTTAATCCTGAAGGTGATAAGGTATGTATTGGCTTTAGATATGAAAGGCTTGTTGGGCTATGTTTCCAGTGTGGCTGCCTGGGTCATGAGGCGAGAGATTGTTCAACTCCTAGATGCTCAACTCAGAGTGAACTTCCATACTTTGATTGGCTGAAAGCAGGCTTAAGGAAGTTGGGCGACAGACCAGATGGAAGAAAGAAGAGTCCTCCTCGACGTGAACCACCACAGGGTGAGGCAAATGGGTTTAAGCTTCAAACACACTCATCCAATACGGTGGTGACCGCCGTAATTGATGACCAGGATGGTGCCCGAAGTCCAAGTGGAGTGGAAGGATCAAACCCGGATATTCAGGGAGTGCAAAATTCGAATATGGATAGCCACAAAACAGCAGGTCCTCAAATTTTGAATTTGAAACTCACCCACTTCTCAACAACTCTATCCCACGTTGATAGCATTCCTGTTGAAGATAAGGTTGACATAGCTAAGGACTTTGAGGCAATGATAATTGTTGCCCCTGAGGAAGCCGAAAATTGGGTGAGTGTCCCAGTGGATTATGCTAGTGAAAAGTTCATGCACTTAAGGAGTATTAATTCGAGGCAAGATGAGCAAATATCTTCACCGGGTTTTGAGGGATCAGAGATATGTTTTAAAGTTGGTTGTGGTAACATGCAAGGAAACAAGTAGACTAGTAAGGGCCGGCACAAAAGAAGTGGTAATAAAGATAAAGGTGGGAGTCAATCCTTGCATAGCCCAAAAGAAGTTGGGCCCATGGAGAAGTCTACAATTGGAAGCCCGAAAGTAATGAGGAATTGGAAGAGGCTTATCACAAGACCTCAAACTCTTATTAATTTTTCAATTGTTGATGTGGAACCTGGGCAAAAAAGGAAGCAAGTAGAAACCATGAATAAGGAGACTACAGCTATTAAGGGAGAAAAGAAACATAGAACTGTGGAAAATGAGCAATGTGTTGTGTCAACTATGGGATCGATGGAGGGTGCATGGCAACCATGCTGGGCATGAAGACACTCCTAAGAAGGGGGGGAAAAAAATTCATCACTTTGATGTCCATGTAAATCAAGGTGTTGTTTGGCAGGTTTTCTGGGCATTCAAGTGAAGATTTGCTTTTCTTACAGTAGTTTGGATTTTGAAGTTTTTTCTTTGTTTCTTTTCTTTTTTTACGATGTAATCATGCTACTCTAGCGAATGCTAGTGTTGCAAAAGAGAAAAAGGGGTCATATGTGCCTCTTTCTCTTCCCTAGTGTATATCATATTTCTCAATTAATAAAGTCTACTATCGTTTCCTCTCAAAAAAAAAAAAAAAAAGACTGTTATGTAATGTCTTGATTTTTCATGATTGATTGCATAAAGCACGTTTGAATTTGAGCTTTCATTTTGATAATAAAATTTTTTAGTGGACATGAAATAGAGTTTTCACGTGTCATTTTTTGTGTTTGTGTGCTCAATTTTGACTACTCTTCATGTTCTTGTAACTATAACAATAGACAAAACAAAGGATGAGGATAAGGAAAGTATAGGTGAGCAATTTAGGTGGTCAAATCAATTGCAATGTTTGTTACTTGAGATACTTGCTAATGAGGCTACTACCCTAAAATAAGCCGTCCAATACATTTATGCCTGGATCATTAGCTCGAGCAGTGATGTGCATGAAATATATTCAATAAAGTACCATCAGATTTGCATAGTTAGCCTTGCTTTTACATTATTTTGTGACTAATTATATATTTTATTTGTTTTATGGAAAATAAAGGCTATTCATGTTGAGAGGCTGAACAAGTTACAAGTTGTATGCTACGTGGGCCAAGCCGATTATAAAGCTAACTTAAGAGAATAGAGCTTGCAATGAAGTAAAGATTCAGCCCAAAGAAGTAGAACACCCAGCCCAGGCGTGTATTCAAGAAGAAGCCAAGATGCAATCCAACATGGATGAAGTTTGCTAGGAAAGAAACTCTTACAATCAAGCCATGAGGTGTCCGTACCACAAAAGAAATACAAGTTAGTGTGTAGGCCACGGAGTCCCTTGCATATGCGTGGCTTGGAAATATGAATTCCTTATTCTGATTGTATTAGGAATATAGCATAGTGTAAGGCGGCTATTTTCATATATAAGCCTCTAGGTTAGTTTGTTTAAGTGCTATGGTTGGGGGCTGAACATAGAGAGGCAGCTACCTCTTTGGTTTTTTTTCATGACAATTAGTTTTATTTTATTTGTCTAATTTAATGTTTAATATTTTATTTTTGTGTTTTCTTTCAATTACTATAAGTAGCTAAATTTATAATTAAGGTTGAGGATGAAATCTTGTTAAGGATTATTAGTATTGTTTATGTTATTTGATTTTTCCCACAATAGTTATTCTTTAATGATTTAAATTGTTCTTGTTTTATATTAATTGACTAAAATGAGATTTTTGATATGAGTTCAATCATGTTTTTCTCATGATTTAGGATTTGTCTTAATTAATTGAATGCATGTTTTATTATTTCTTGACTTTAAAATTGGATATCGTTTGTGATTTGTTTGTCAACGGATATAATTGATGATTAGATTTTATACTTAAGAAGCAAAGAAGAACATTCTTTAGATATTTAAATATAAGTTTTAATGATAATATTTTTCATGGTTGCAATATTGATTTCTAGATTATCATGTAGTGGTTGGGAAAAATTAATGATCATAAATATATGCTGATATGAATTAACAAGACGGATTCCAAAACCTTAATTCATTTCTCTAGATTGTTTATATCTCTTTACTGCTTTATATTATATCTTTGCTTAGTTTAATTATTTGCTTAGTATATTTAATTGTAAGCATCCAATTTTTATTAAACTAGATTAGGATTAGTTTGTTTAAGATTTGATTAATTTTCCCACGTTCATTCAAGTACATGTGGGTTAGATCTCGTTCTTGTCAAATTATACTTTGGTACAGTTCGTACACTTGCAAGTACTTTAAAATTTCACAAGAAGTAGCCAAAGCAATTAGTGAGAAATTTAAGGTTCAATGCCAACCTGATCATGTGGAAAATTGTCTTCAAAGTATCAAAAGCATTTGGAGTACCATTACACAACTTCGTGATAGAAAAAATTGTTTTAGATGGGATGATAATTTGAAAATGATTACTTGTGAAAAGAAAGTGTATGACAAAGAAGTAATGGTATGAAGCATATTTTCATCATTATGTAGGTGTTATATTAGTGATTGATCTTTCCTAACTATTTTTGTTTTTTTTTAACAGGCACATCCTGATCATGACCAGTATTTGAATAAAAAAATTGAGATGTACGATGAGATGGCTTTGCTTTTTGGTAAAGACATTGCAGCATGGAGTTTTGTAAAGTCTTTTGGTGATATGGTTTCAGAAAAAAAGGATTTGTGACTTTTGAGTCCCATGATTTGGACAAGTATTGATTTTGAGGAGGCATCAAAAGGGAAACAAGTTGGTTCTTTAAATGCAACTTTCTCTAAAGCAAGTTCTCATAGGAAACGGAGTCGTGCTCAAGTCAACCAAGATGATAATTGTAGGGGTAAAAGGCCCAAAAATACACATCCACATATTTGGTGGGCCTGAGGCCCAGGCCGAGGATAAGGAATCATCTTAGGATGCGAAGGTGCTATAGAAAGGGGCCCATGATAATAGGTGAAGAGAACAATGTTGGTCATAGTAGTCCGGGAAGCTTTGCCGAGGACGAGGTCCTTCTCGGCAACCCAACGCCGAGGTTCGAAGATATGATTTACTGACAAGAGCAGCCTTCCAAACCATTCCGTGGAGGAAGATAAGTACTAAAGATAAATATAGAAGAGTATAGCCATGAAATATATCCAGGAAAAGCTACTGCTTCCGCATTCAATGCCTCACAATCAACACTCTAGCCGCATTAATGAGGAAGTGATGCCTGAACAGTGATTTCCAGCCTTACAGCTATTACCTAAGAGCTTTGGGGGAGGGGGGTTGATGGGATAAAGATCAACACCAGCAAATCTGACCTACACGTGGATGGTAAAGATGAAAAGGAAATGTAGTATATAAAGTAGAAAAAAGAATGAAAGAGAGGATGGGAGAGAAAAAAGAAAACAAAACTATTTTTGTAACTATTATCATCCAATATATATAAGAATAGAGTTCCTCGGACTGTGCCGAGGAAAATTTTTTTTACTCAAACATACTCTTGTTTTGTTCGATTGACTTATAAACCAAGTCTAACTGTTTTTTCATTGATGAGAACCTAGTTCTTTGACCCACTTTCTACAAATTTATTGTCTTGGGCATATTAGGCTTGAATCCAATTGCTTTTTGGGCCGGGGATCCAAATCTAGTCCTTGCAATTGGCGTCGTCTGTGAGAAGAACTAGTTGATCAGCGAGTGCAACGGTGAACTATGGTAGGATCAGGTCCACACTAGGAAGATCCACACCGAGCAAAATCCGTGAGTTCTCAACGCCAAGATGATTTCCTTAATCTTGAACATGAAAGAGACTGTGAGCGTGAATGACATCGAGAAGGTAGCGTGCACACCATGCATACTAGCAAAAGCCGTTCTCGAGTTGGAAGTCATGTTTCTTAAAGGCAAAACAACAACAGAGACATGCAGGCGGAGATTGACAATTTGAAAAAGCAGTTGTGCCATGCACAGCGGAAGCAAACTCCATCCAGTTCTAACATGTCCTCCAATGATGAGGAGGACGATAATTACAGACGGAGGTTAAGAACCCCACCAAGCGAAACCTTCTCCTTTGAGGAAGAGCACCCTTATAGACGTAGATACAAGAGCCCACCTCGTAAGGGTTTGAGAAATGATGCTATGGGTCAAGCGTTGAAGCAAATCTCCAAGTCACCTTTCACGCATAGGATAGAGGGGGTAAGACTTCCTCGACAATTCCATCAACCCACGTTCACCAGTTACAATGGTCGGACGGACCCTATTGAGCATGTGAGTCAATTCAACTAAAGGATGGCTGTTCATTCTAAAAACGAAGTATTGATGTGCAAAGTATTCCCATCCAGTTTGGGACCTGTAGCAATGAGGTGGTTTGATGGTTTGATGCCAAATTCCATTAACTCCTTTAAAGAGCTCACCTTAGCATTTGGCTCACGTTTTATCACGTGTAGTAGAGTTTCTCGTCCTTTGGATTCACTATTGTCCTTGTCCATGCGAGAGGGGGAAACCTTGAAAACATACTCGGATAGATACTGGGAGATGTTTAATGAGATAGATGGCAACTTTGACGATGTGGCCATCAGTACTTTCAAGGTCGACCTCCTCGTTGAGTATGATTTAAGGAAATCTCTGACTGGTAAACTTGTCACTAGTGTTTGTCAACTCATGGATCGGATTGATAAGTATAAAAAGGGTTGAGGAAGACCAGCAGCAAGGGAAAGGAAAAGCTAAGGTTATCCCTTAGGAGAGGAGGGATTTCAGGTCGGACCGATACAACAACAACCGAATTCGGATAGACTTTACAAGGCAATCAAGCTTTGCCAACACTCAGTCGGTTAATGCTGTGTTCCAAGAACCAATGCACCAGGTGCTGGAGAAGATTAAGAATGAATCATTCTGCAAGTGGCTGAATAAGATGGCAGGAAATCCTATGAGGCGTAACCAAAATCTTTATTGCCAATATCACCAGGATCAAGGGCATACCATTGAAGATTGCAGGAATCTGTGGGATCATTTGGACCAGCTAGTCCAGGAAGGGAAACTAAAACATCTTTTGCATCATTCCAGT
Source organism: Quercus lobata (assembly GCF_001633185.2). Lineage (NCBI taxonomy): Eukaryota > Viridiplantae > Streptophyta > Magnoliopsida > Fagales > Fagaceae > Quercus > Quercus lobata. Next base: position 61,018,950 of record NC_044906.1, on the reverse strand, counting down.
GGTCAGCAAAGCCAGACGAATCCAATGCTCACGAGAGATACGTCCTCAAGGCCTCCTATTGGCACGATAAATGTCATCTTCACTGCTCCAAGGAGGACCGGTTCATATCCTTTAAGGGTGATGTCTGTGGCTCAATTGCCGTTTGAGGAGTCCGATTCGGAGCCAAAGAGGGCCAAGTTGGATATCCAGCCGGTATTAAGTTTTTCGGAGGACGATAAAGTTGGAACCATACAACCCTATGATGACGCATTGGTGGTTACTCTTAGGATTGGAGGATATGATGTGAAAAGGGTAATGGTAGATGATGGTAGTAGTGCTGAAATCATGTATCCTGACTTGTATAAGGGGTTGAACTTGAGACCCAAGGATCTGATCGCCTATGACTCTTCTTTGGTAAGTTTCGACGGGAATGTGGTCACTCCGAGAGGTCAAATTAGATTACCTGTACAGGCTGGCACAGCGGTGGTGGAGGTGGACTTCATTGTGGTGGATGCTTATTCTCCATACGCAGCCATTGTGGCCAAGCCTTGGTTTCATGTCGTGGGAGCCGTATCTTCTACTCTGCATCAAAAGGTGAAATACCCGTCCGAGGGTCGAGTTAAGGAGATCATGGGGAACCAGTCCACGGCTAGGCAATGCCTGGTGGCTGCCATATTACATTGGCTTGAAGTTGAGTCATCGGCCTCTACTGAAAAAAGCTTATAGCAATCAAAAACTCTGGTGTCGCCTAATAATGGAGCAGCCAAGGAGGCGAAGTGTGAAGATCTAGAAAAAGTTTCTATTGGTGATAATCCGGAGAAGTTCTTTCATATTGAGGCTCAGCTGCCTCTTCAAGAGAAGGAAGAGCTGATAGAGTTTCTTCTAGGAAATGTTGACATATTCGCATGGGACGCCTATGAGGCCCCGGGAATAGATCCAGGCTTTATATGCCATCATTTAAATGTCAACCCATCCGTTACTCCCAAAAAACAACCACCTCGGCGACCATCCAAGGAACATGCTGATGCTGTTAGAAATGAGGTGATAAAACTCAAGAAGGCAGGAACTATCAAGGAGGTTTTCTACCCCGAATGGCTGGCTAACACTGTGGTGGTGAAGAAGAAGAGTGGAAAGTGGCGAGTGTGTGTGGACTTCACCGATCTGAATAAAGCTTGCCCAAAGGATCCTTTTCCTATGCCTCGGATAGACCAATTGGTGGATGCAACTGTGAGCCATCCTCGAATGAGCTTCCTAGATGTCTTTCAGGGGTATCACCAGATACCACTAGCCCTGGATAATCAGAAAAAGACAGCCTTTGTCACTCCCATTGGAAATTACCATTACAAAGTGATGTCTTTTGATTTGAAAAACGCAGGATCTACCTATCAAAGGATGATGACTAGAATGTTTGAATCACAATTGGGCAAGAATATTGAAGTCTATATAGACGACATGGTGGTAAAAAGTAAGGTAGTGTCCGAGCATGTAAGAGATCTCAGAAATATTTTTGGAATTCTGAGGAAACATAAATTGTGCCTCAATGCTTCCAAATATTCGTTTGGCGTAAGGTCAGGAAAATTTTTGGGCTATATGGTAACACACAGGGGAATTGAGGTTAGCCCTGATCAAATCAAAGCTGTTCACAGTCTACAACCACCTCGGAATCCCAAGGAGGTCCAGAAGCTCACCGGAATGATTGCTGTCCTGAATCGGTTTATCTCTCAGTCAACCGATAGGTGCAAATCTTTCTTCCTTTTGATGAATAAATGGGAGGGATTTGAATGGACCGAGGAATGTGCATTGGCCTTTAAGCAATTTAAAGAATATCTATCTCGGCCACCTATTATGTCCAGTCCTGAAATGGACGAGGTTTTATTCGCTTATATTGTTGTAGCCCCTCATGCTGTAAGCTTGGTGTTGATACGAGTTGATAGTGGGATACAACGGCCAATTTATTATGTGAGCAAGTCATTACATGAGGCCGAGGTCCGTTATTTGCCATTGGAGAAGGCCATTTTAGTGGTGGTACATGCTACACGAAAACCTCCCCATTACTTCCAAGCACACACAGTTGTTATCCTAACCCAGCTTCCGCTCAAGTCTATACTCCTAAGTGTTGATTATACAGGGAGGATTGCTAAATGAGACACGGTTCTAGGAGCTTTTGACATTAAGTACATGCCTTGGACTCCAATAAAGGGCCAAGTCCTTACCGATCTAGTAGCCGAGTTTACTGAACTCAAGTTAGAAGTAGAGGCAGCAAGGTAAAACATGGATGGCAAACCGGCTGGCACGATCTCCTGACAAGACGCTTTATACTGGCAAGTATATGTAGATGGTGTAGCCAACCATAGAGGATCTAAAGTGGGGCTAGTTATAGTATCACCTGAGAAAATTACCATTGAAAAATCATTAAGATTGGGATTCACGGTCACAAATAACGAAGCCAAGTATAAGGCTCTACTGAAGGGAATGACTATGGTTCAGAAAATGGGTAGAAAGACAGTAGAGATGTTATCATATTCAAAGTTAGTTGTGGGCCAAGTGAAGGGTGAATTGGAGGCTAGAGATGTGAGAATGCAAGAATATTTGGGTCAGGTGAGACGCTTACAATTAGGGTTTGAATCTTTTAGATTGTCACATATTTCTAGAAGTGGAAACACATATGTAGATTCCTTGGCTACCCTCGCTACCTCTTCGACACAAGACCTGCCTCGGGTTATACTACTCTAAGTATTAAACAGAACTTAAGTCTTACGTGGCTCCTCGGACCACAAGTTTGGAGGAAATTAATCACTTCGTATTTTTACCTAAGTATTAAACAGAACCTAAGTCCTGCGTGACTTCTCGAACCATAGGCTTGGGGGAAATTAATCACTTCGTATTTTTACCTAAGTATTAAACAGAACCTAAGTCCTGTGTGGCTCCTCAGACCACAGGCTTAAGGGAAATTAATCACTCAGAAAGGACGCAAGACACGGGAGAAGAATCTTTTTCTATTGTTTGTACTAAGATATATTACTTGAACTACGAATGATGAATTGGAAATCTAGCAACACAATCTGGATTCATTCATGATGACAATAGAGTTAGAACAGTAAAAATAAATACCAAAGAAGAAGAAGTTCTATCATTCATTAAACTAAAAGGTAAATTATCTTACAAGCACTGGCAAAAGCCAAGTAAATGAAAAGATAGAAGGAAACAATTACAAAAGAAAACCCTACACCTAAAGTTCTAAGCTTTATCTTTGATTGGGCCTTTTGTGGGGTCATCAGTCTCGGGATGATCATCGCTGGCTTTGGACTTAGATTCGGCATCCTTGGCCTACGAAACGTCTTTGATTGTGAGGGTGTCCTCAGGCGACTTGTCCTTAGCCGGTGGTAGAGCCTCCTCATCCACTCTTTTCCCCTTAGGAATAATGGGATCAGGAACGGAAATCTAGGTAGAAGGGAGCTTCTCAGGAGGATCCGAATCAGGAATCTCTTGAATATCCTCGGGGAAGAAGATATTCTCGATTCTCCTGAGCTCGGAGTCTGCAGGGACTCTCACCCGGTCAATGGCTACTCCCTAGGACTTGGTGCAGTAGTCCCTGCAAACCACAGCCACCTCCTCGGTTAGCTTGGTCTTTGTGTCCTTCACCCCATGCTCATAAGAGGCTGCTACCGTAGCTTCAAATGCCTCCCTGGCCACCAGAGCCGCCTCTTTAGCCTGTTGCAATTGCGCCTTGAGATCCAGGACTAATTGCTTCTCGGTGGCTAGGTTTATTTCAGTTGTGTGCAGCAGCTGACGCATGTCCTCGGCCTGCCTTGTTGTGGTCTTAAGGCCTACTTCAGTGCTGTCCCGGGCCTTAATGGTCTCTTTGACCTTCTCATTTAGGCTCTCTTTCTCCAGCCTAAGGGCACTGACAGCTTTCTTAGCTTCGAGGCAGGACTGAACCTCAGCGTTCACTTCATCTTAGGAGTTCTTCACCTACTCCTTGGCCACGTAGATTTGCTGAGTAACCTGTATAAAAGTAACAGAAGAATCGTCAGAACGTAGATGACAAATAGATAAATATAAAACCAGGAACTTGAACAATGGGGAGCCTTTGCTTTACCATCGCGAGATTCATCTTCAATGACATAAAGAGGTCTGGTTGCCACGTAGTCCGAAGCCCGTCCATGTCACGAGGCAAGAGGAGGGACTACTGCAGAGCCTCAGCAAGATGCGACGCTTGCGCCCTCTGAGACTCCCAGAGGGTCGCGTCCCAAGGGATGGGAGTGCCATCAAATTCGAGCCGAGGGGACCAAGTGCGTTGCCCCCCTCCTCTGTGCAACCTCATCCCGGCTGTCTATGGACTTTGTCCTTTTGTCTTTAGGCTCCTTGCCTTTCTTTTGCTGTTTGGCCTTCTAAGGGTCGACCTCACCCTTCTCCAGTTTGTCAACTAGCCTTTTCCTCCTCAAGTTTGGAATGGGTTGCAGTGCGAGGTCAGTAGGAGGAGGAGGTGGACGAGGAAGACTGGCGGGGACTTGCTCCTTATGGACATCCTCGGAAGATTTCCCTTCATTCCTACTAGACATAAGGCCTCTCAGACCAGATCTCGACTTTAGATCCATGCCTTCCTCTTCAGCGTCTTGGCTTGTATCGATCCGAGCAACTATTAGTTTTGGGGAGTGAGCCGTCGAGAAGCGATCTAGATCCGAGCCTGAGTTTGAAAGCTCTATGAGCCTTGCTGACACCTCACCCTCTTGGGCGAAGCAGAAGTGATCGATTTTAGCTTCGAGGGATGAGTGCGTAGAGTCAATTCCCTCCCCCAGAGTGGCTACCTCCTGGGGAACACGATGAGCGGGCGGCCTGACAGGTGGCAAGTCTCTCCAAGCTAAAAACCTCAGTATAGAAACGTCGATACGAGCTAATCGGGGACTCCCTGTAATACCCCGATTTTGTCATCATTATTAATATTATTATTTTAGCTTTGACAAGTGATGTGAATAAACATGTAGTGTCATGATAGGATTATTTACATAGTTAGTTTTTGGATATGCTGCATGTGAGGTGTAATTTTGTGGCCAACAAAGATTACTACCCAAAGAAAGAGATGAAACAATAGACTACACAATTAGGTAACGTGTAGTCCTCATTTATTTTGTTTCAGTTATAGAAAGATTAAGGAATTAAAGCATTGTTCTCCTTATCAGTTAAGGAAAAGGTTGAGAGAATAAAAACCTTTTTGGATAACAAGTCTAAGAGTTATTGGAATCCCTTGGAATTCTAGCTTACCTAAATAGGTCAGTAGTTAATAATACCTTAAATTGAGGTTTATTAGAAGCTATAAAATCTTGGAAGGCTCTAGGGTTTCTTCATTATACGCATTAACCAAAAAAAGAAAAGAAAAGAAAAGAAAAGAGCATGGACGGCTGGAGACATCATCTATAGACTATAGTTAGCACTCAAAGATTGATCTCTCATCAGGTAATCATTCCCTAGTCTTGGCAGGGGCAGATCTATAGTTTTTATTAGAACTATTGTCATATAGTATTTGGCCTGTTATTAAAGATGAATAGAATATCTGTTCAAGTGTATCGTTGCCATGATTAATTTGGTTATTGTACTTTAGTGCGTGAAAGATTTGGTATGAAGGACTAGACTAGACTTTGAATACTTCGATTATATTACTAGTTTAGGATTGACCCTAAAGATAAGGTGGTTTTCAATAATAACATGAAGTCTTGTAGTTGGTTTAATATGATATTTGATATATTGGTCGATTGTTATAGAATAACTAATAGGTATATTCGGATTAGATGTTTCTACGTATGGGAAATAATTCTGCCTATATTATGACTCTAGGAAAAAGAGAAGGTTATGGAGGATTATAGTGTTTTTAGGAAGTAGTTTATGATAATGAATTTTCATGCTTATTGATTAAAGTAATTTTCTGTTTAGAGCTTACGGAAGACTAAAAGTGCTCGGCTGTGTTCGGATATATTAGCAAGAGAGGTAAGTAATTATGCATAATATGCACAAGTTTTGTCCATTAGGTTCTTAGAAGTTAAAAGTTTTCAAAATTTTTGTATTTCAAAATTATATTTTCTAAAGTTTTTCAAAAGTATTTTTGTATCATTGAAAGAGAAATTTCAACTATGAAATAATATTTTAAAGAGATACTTTGAATTTTAAATAAGTTTCGAATGTCCAAATCTCATTTTAAAGGTGATTTCTAAACTAAACTATTTTCCGTAAATAATTGAGTTTCAATGTAAGTTTTCTAAAAAGGTTCTTGTTCTTTAAATTTGTTAAAACCAAGTGATTTCAAGGTCATATTCCTATTCTCCAAATGATATTTAAAATGTTTCTTTTAGCAAATTTAATTTTAAGATTTACTCAAGAATTGTAATATATTTACATAAACTCCTCAGTTCTATTCGTTCCCCATGAGAGTCAAGCATCTTTTGATTTAGGGATAATTACACTTTGCCCACCTGTGGTTTACCTCTAATTCTATGTGCCCACCCGTGGTTTAAATTTTGACACTTTGCCCACTTGTGATTCTCACCGTTACCCAGCCGTAACCCACTTCTCCAATTTCCGTTATTCTAACATAGAAAAGGTAAAGAAGAGAACTCCATACGGATCAAAACTCACTCTCTTCCAAAACTCACTCACTCCCATCCAACCCAATGAAGAACCTACACAATGCAATGCAATGCTAGTACGTGTCAAGTGCTTCTTCAAACAACTTAGTAAATCTGAAGCAACAAAACCAAATTAAATCCAAGAAAGAAAGAAAAAAAAAATCCAATAACCAGCAAGTGAGAATCAGACCCAGAAATGAAAAAACATCCAAATTTCTAAATTTCAAATTGATTTTCTAATTTAATCAAATACCCACAAAAAATAAAAAAAGAAACTTCAGGTTATTAATCCTCCTGCACAATTTACAAACCATTTGATGTTTGGCAAGATCTATATTTTGTGAATCAAAGCGAAACCAAGTTCGTGTCCGTTTGTAAAGCCAAGGACGACGTGGTCGTGTTGGACAGTCAGATCAGTCCGGTTTTCTCAGTCGTTAATCGCGACCTCCTTCTGTCTGATCAGAACCCCACCAAAAGTCAACAAATTACTGACGGCCAAGATTTGAAGAACAGAGAAGGAGAAGAAGATGAGGATGTACGGTGTCAGTTTTAATTTGATAGAGATGCTCCCTGCGACGGTCCTTCTATGCGGTTAGGCAACACCGATGGCTGATGGAGAGAAGTTGATTCAGCCATGGCTATGTTGTCATGGGTCTTGGCTTGGTGGGTTCGGCCTTTGTGCTTTGTAACTTGGGCAAGGCGTTTGAGTTTGAATGGGGTTCTGTATTTTTGGGAAGAGATGGGTTTGGTGGGCTTTTGTTTTGTGGGTCCTACTTGGCTGTGGCCTGTGGATTTGTGTAGTTACGGTGTTTGGGTTTTTGCTAAGGTTGTGGTTTGTTCTTGGTAGATTTTCGGAGTTTGGCTATGGATTTATGTGGGTAAGGTGTTTGATTTTTGGATGTTGTGGTTTGGGTTATGCTTGGCTGTAATTAGTTTCTTCTTCTCTTTTCTTTTCTGGCTTTATTTCTTCGTGCAAAGTGTAACTCTTATTTCTTAGGACCCTTTTGCTTTGGCAAAGCATTGATACAACCAGTCAGTCCAGATTGGATCAATCTATGTTTGTGCATGTTCATCATATTTGTGCATGTTCTTCATGTGAGGAGTGTTTTGATCCATTTAGGGTTTTGTTTTTTACATTTTTTGTGTTAGAGTAACGAAAAGTAGAGAGGTGGGTTACGGCTGGGTAACGGTGAGAATCACAGGTGGGCAAAGTGTCAAAATTTAAACCACGGGTGGGCACATAGAATTAGAGGCAAACCACAGGTTGGTAAAGTGTAATTATCCCTTTGATTTATGTTCTATTCGATATTGTGATCTTTGATATGCCTCTGTATTTGAAAAGAAATTGTTAATATCAAGTAAATTATTATATTTTGTATAAACTTTGCTTTGTGATATGTGACTCAAAATAAGTGTTTTTAGAATTGATCAAATATATTGGATATATGTGTAAATCCGCTCACAGGATTGTATGTGAGAATATGTATTGATCCCTCACCAGCAGGGGTTAGATGTTGGTATCCGCTCACAGGATTATATATAGAATATATGATGTGTATATGTGACACTGTGCTCTGATCAATTATGTGTATGTGATTTCAAATGACTTTAAGATGCGATTATATATGTATTAAGTGATTCATTATATGTTTTGGAATAATTATTTTTGATATCATTGAATGAGTTTGTGAAAAAAATCAAAATACTCATGCTTTGCTTGACTCTATTCCGTTGTGTATTCTATATAATTACTTACTGGATGTGTGGCTCACCCCATCAATTACAATTTTCAGATTAACGTTTACTTGGGGAACAGAACCTTTGGATTGCTTTGTAAGGTGCAAGGTAGAGCGTGGAAGTTTAGGAGAAGTCAATAATACTTGAAGTCTTAAAAGATTATTAGTTATTTTTTTTATTCCGCTTTAGATTCCACAATATTTTGGAGATTATTCTAAATTTGTGGATTTTAGTTATTGTAAGAGATTTATCAATAGCATTGTTTATTTGGAGTTCTGAATTATGTTTAAATTAATCATGTTTATTGAGCGATATAAGTTCAGCAAGTTAGTCATGCATCTAAATTCATGTTCCATGAATTTGGGTCATGACACTCCTGGCCCTTATTGCTTGGCCCACGTCCATGAACGCAGGGGATAAAGGCTCATAGTCCAAAATGAGGTGAGCGGCTCACAACTGCCCATCCTCGCTCACAAAGATCTCCAACCTCAAGAGGTAGTTGAGAGCTTGGACGTTGTCCGGGCTGATCCTCGGAGTGGTGTGCACTTTGTCTGCAAAACATCCCGAAGAAGGGTTACATCAGTCCGAGAGAACGAGCAGCCAAAACCAAGACAAAAACAAATAAAAGGAAAGCTCAGAGGACTAAGATCCCCACCTAGGGACCTAATCCTAGAGTGTCCCACCTGGTGTTCCTGCTATAACTGGGCAGTGAAGACTGTCGTGCCACTCCCTGGAGACGACCAGATAATCATCCTTCAAGCATTTGTTGGACTTGGGAAGGCAAGATATCAGTCTCACCTTGTCGAACTTGGATTTCAGGTAATACGTCTCTGAAAGGCAGTGGCACTCGTACAAGTGAACAACATCGTGCCATGAGAGGCCGAGGTTCATCTAGTCATTCAGAGCGTCTACGCACCCTAGGATTTGGAACATTTTAGCGGTGCACTGGTGGGGGGCCAGCCTATGGTTGCGCAAGTAATCCCTAATTATCCTACCCATAGGAATTGTTATTCCTCCTTCTATGAAAGCGATCATAGGATTGACGACCTACTCCGTTTCTCTGTCGGTTAAGATTTGTTCCGAAAGGCAGTACTCTAAACCCACTCCTCGCGGGATATGGTACTTGGCCCTAAACCCCTCCATACTGACCAGAGAATCTACTAAGCTGTTAAACTTACCTATCTATGTAACCCTAAAGGGCATGGAGAAAGATTTATAAATGAAAGAAGGCCGAGGAAAGCAAAAATTAAATGTGGGTAAGGAAATATGGGAAATGGAAACTTACGGGAATACGAGTTCTAAATCTCTCAAACTTTAAAAGATCCGCAGGGAATCTTTACAGGAACGGCTATGGAACTCAGGAACTTGGAGTATTTCGTGAGAGAAGATGCTGAAACGCTCTGGGACACTTGAATGTCTTTTCTAAAAAAGGGAAAGTAATCTCCCTCAGGATCCTTTTATAGCGAGGGAAAATGGACGGGATTAATCCCGCCCAAAATTTTAGAAGAATATTTGCCGTTGGTTCAGCGCCCCACCGTTGGATGCGAAGGGATATAGAGTCGTCTGGTGCAATTAATGGCGCCTCGTGGGCTATGAAACATTAGTAGCAGTAATGAGGCACGTGAAACGGTGCTCCCACACGTGTGAATTAAAGAATTGGAGTGACTTATCCATTAAATATCAAAATTCCGCTCTTTTCTCCTCGGATAAGAGGGAAAAACCGGAATTTTGAGGGGCTATTGTGGGGGCAAAGACCCTAAATCGTGTAATGGGCCTGGGGCCCCACCCGGGATGATTAGCGGTGTTCGAGGAGAGGAAATGGTTGCTAAAGGGATTTCCAACTTAGCTCTTGTAGACAAGGGGTATTTGGAGGATGGTCCGAGAGGAATGCCTCCTCAGACGTGATAAGCATGGCTCAAACATGCACTTTGGCAACTAGAAAGACCTGCCCAATGGGCATTAGTGGTGGGGATGTGCCCCACAGACCCACGAGAAAGAAGGAAATGCAAAATATCTAAGGAGAGGCTACTGTTACCGCATTAAATGCGTTGCAGCTACTTTTCTGGCCGCATTAATGTGGAGAGGACCTGTGAACAGTGCTTCCTTGGCCACCGCAACTCACAGAAGGCTGAAAGAGGGTGTCTGATGGGACAAGCACTCAAATATGGATCCAGATGATCAACAAGTGTAAGACCACGATGGTTTCAAGAGGGCTACATAAGATAGAGAGTCCCTGTAAGGAAGGGGGACTGAAAAAAGAGAAAGAAAGGGGGTAGCAATAGAAAGGACCATAGTCTTCAAACATAAATTGAGATATATTGATCTATCCTTCTCGGACTGATGATCTATGGATGTTAACACGTTTTACTTATGTTTAATTGTTGTATAGCCCAATACTAACCGTTGTCCATTTGTCTAGACCTAGTTCTACAGCCCACATATTTCGGGAAAGAATGGAAATTGTCCACATGATAAGTAATTAACAAAATTTGATGGATTTGTTTCAGTAAATATAATCATACAATTCTTATATGAATAGTTGAGTAGTTGTATCCACGTTGCCTGAGCTAGTGAGTTCATATTTGTTTGGCCAAGCAATATTTTAACCTAATATTTTTCTTCATCCCAAAGATTTTATGATTGGTTCGGACCATCACTTAATTATTGTTCTATCATCTTCACAGGAATTTGTTAGAATCAATCAAAAGCATTGTAGAAATGATATCACAACATCTGAGTTCAAGTTTCACAAGCATTACTTGTAACTTCATTGGAATAGATTCTTCAATGAAAGAATTGTTCACTTTCTATTCAAATTTTAAGGACAATGGTTGCATGATAGGGATTTGTGGTATGGGGGGATCTGGAAAGACAACTCTGGCTAGAGTTTTCTATGAAAAGTTTCACAGTTACTTTGAAGGTTCTTCTTTCATTGCTAATGTTAGGGAATATTCAGAAAAATTTGATTTGCTTCAATTACAACAGTTGCTTCTGGCAAATATTTTGGAGGAAAAAGATGCAGATATAAGGAATGTTTATCACGGAGTTAACATGATCAAGAAAAGGCTATGTCAAAAAAAAGTTCTAATTGTTCTGGATGATGTTAACAAATTGGACCAACTAGAAAATTTAGCTGGAGAGCATGGTTGGTTTGGATTGGGGAGTTTGATCATCATAACAACTAGAGATAAACATTTGTTGGACCATCATGGAGTGCATAAAATATATAAGCCTAATCCATTAAATAGTGATGATACTTTAAAACTTTTTTGTTTGAAAGCCTTCAAAAAAGAGCAACCCAATGAAGGTTATATGCAACTATCCCAGGATGTTGTTTGCTATGCTAATGGGTATCCATTAGCTCTAATAACTTTCGGTTCCTTTTTGCTTGGAAGAACGATGGATACATGGAAAAGTGCATTAGACATATTTAAAAAATTTCCTAAAAAGGAAATATTTGACACACTTAAAGTAAGTTATGATGGCCTGGAGGATATGTGGAAGGAAATATTTCTAGATGTTGCATGTTTCTTTAGAGGAAAGATGAAAGATCAAGTAATAGAGATATTAGAGACCTGTGGTTTTGACGCAAAAATCGGAATACAAGTACTCATGGATAAATCTCTCCTAACCATAGAAAACGACACATTGCAGATGCATGATCTACTACAAGAAATGGGTAAGGAAATTGTACGTCAAGAATCACGTGAGGAGCCTGGGAAGCGTAGTAGGTTGTGGCTTCGTAAGGATTTGTTTCATGTATTGATGAACAAAACGGTAAGAACATTGGCAAGACAACATTTTATTTTAAGGGGAATAATGAATAAATACAGAACACAAGTTCATTCAAGAAATTAGTTCTTTAAGAAAAAAAAATGCAAGCCAATATGTATGTAGTTACATAAGTACTTTATTCATGAAATACAGAATACAAAATTTCATCTAATTTCATGTTAATATGCTTACTATTTCTTGATTTTTGAAAATATATTGTGATTGTCACTTTAAAAAAAGAATTCATCTTTCCTAAATCCTAATTTCTTACATTTTAAAAACATAATGTGATTGTGACATTGTTTATCTATTTGAATTGTAAAATTGCATGGATTCTAGTTGCAATGTATAATTTTCAAATGAAAATAACACTTTTAGTATATTAATAATAAAAAAAATTAAATTGTTTCCAAGTGCTCAATTTGGCATTTTTTCATCCTTCACCTTCTTGAATTTACCAATGGTCAAGAGGAGGTTATATATGTGAAAAACTCAGTATAGATATTATTTGCCTCTAACACTATAAAACTGAAAATTTCAAGTGTTCTTAACTTTTGGTGTGCAATTCACTAATCTTTGCTTTTGATTCTTAGGCATCAAAAACAATTCAAGCCATAGTCCTAGACAGACCTGGAGGGGATGAGGCATATCAGCACATTGAATCCTATTCTGAAGTTTTTTCAAAGATGTGTAATCTTAGATTGCTTATAATTGATAATGTGCACATCCTAAAAGGCCTCAATCATCTTTCTAACAAATTAAGACTTCTTGATTGGCATGGGTATTCTTCAAAATGTTTGCCTTCCAGATTCCAATCAAAAGAGCTTGTTGAACTTAAACTGCAGTTTAGCAAAATTGAATATCTTTGGAGAGGTGTAAAGGTGATTTTGTTCTTCTAACTGTCTTTTTATCACTTATTATTTATCTCTTCTTTGGGAGTTTTTTCAAATACACTCCCTTTGTAATTGAGCTTCATCCTTTTGTTAAGAAAAATTGTTATTATTTAAAAATTTTCTAATTAAAAAAGTTCAATGTTTATTGGAAGCTAATTATCCCTTCTTTTTTGGTTGAACAGTATTTAGACAAGTTAAAACTCATCAATCTTGGACATTCCTTAAACCTTATTAGGACACCCGACTTCACAGGGTTTCCAAGACTTGAGACACTATGTCTTAGAGGATGCATAAATTTGGTTGAGATCGACCGATCCATTGGAGGACTCAGTAAGCTTACTGTTTTAAATTTGGAATTCTGCCGATCTCTTACCAATCTTCCAAGCAGCATGGATGGTTTAAGGTCTCTTGAAAAACTCATTCTTTTGGGATGCTCAAATCTTTCCTACCTGCCAGAAAACTTGGGGAAAATCAAATGCTTGAAGGAACTGATTTAACTGGAACTGCTATTCAAGAAGTTCCCTCTTCCATTAGTTTCTTGATATGTCGTGGATGTGAAAAGGAAATTTTTAAGTCAACGCTTGATAGTGTTCATCATGAATTTGAAAATTCAGCAGTAGTAAAAGCTACCAAAATTATGGGAACCTATGATGACAGTAACATGGCAGAACATAGTGCAAGTTGGAGCTTTCCTGGGGAAACTGAACGAGGTAACAACTATCTCACACATCCTATTGGTTACAATTATTATCGTATTTTACTATATTTTCTTCGTAGCTGCAATATCTCATATTGCTTGTCTAGCATTTTGTGTAGATTTGGATAGTTTAGCTGTTGCATAGGCATTTACTGGGTAGATTTTGTCTTGAAAGAGTTTAGTCATGATCCTCTTGAAAATAGAAAAGCTTATTTAGTCTGTCACTCTTCCTTGTGAATTACCATTGAGGGAGGTTTTGATGGTTTGAATAAACTGCTTTGTTTATTGGATGCAGGGGTGGAGGGAAGGAGGGGCAATTGCCCCCCTGCCTTCTCAAAAATTCTCAAATAGTAGTAATACTGTATTGTAGTGAACGGTCATTTGCCCTTTGAGACGATGGACAATCAACTTTTTACTTTGTTATATGTATTAACTTGTCAACAAGAAGCCAATTTTTACATTCACATGGGAACACTTTTATTAAGTGAGCGTTTGGATAGGAATTATCTGCGTCTGGCATTTTGCTTTTTGCGTTTTCCTCTTCTTCTTTTTTTTTTTTTTTTTTTTGGGCACGTGTTTCAGGAGACAAATTTCACTGTTTATGAACTGTTCACGGGACCCACAATCACTTTATTAAAAAAAATTAAAAATGTGTCTTACGGTACTATTCACATATTTAAAAATTATTTTACTACAGTGTTTTCAGTTTTCAACAAAATAAACTGTATCCAAACGGACTCTAAATAGTCGATCCCACCTAATTTCTGCACATTTCTTTGCCAAATAGGACTGGAAAAAAAATATATTGAATAGGACTCTGAAATTAAAAATCAGGCAGTTGGCCTCCTATTTACAACTTTTTCTCTCGTTATCAAGCTTTTCAATCTCAAACGGAGTGTTTGCTATGAACCCAAATTTTAACAACTTAAAAGAGGAAGATAAAATGTCTACATAACATTTTAGAAGCATTCATGGCATTGGGGCATGTATTCAACTTCATAGGTATTGTGGGGCCCAAATAATTTATGGGCCAGGCCCATTTACCCGTGGGAAGTCCAAAGGCCTAAGCCGAGGAGGGCTATAGCCCAAGCTCGATAGTATAAAACCCAAGATAGCCTTGGGATACCGCTGAGGACAGTTCAGTCCTCGGCAGACCCAAAATCCCACCAGAAAGAGGGGTAAAAGCGGTATAGGACTAAGCTTGAAAGAAAATCTAAAATATCCAGGGAAAGCTGCCCTTACTGCCATTCAATACTCTGCACCTGACAGAGCCGCATTCTTTGGCTTTTACAACCACCCCCAACGACTTTGGGTATGGGCTGATGGGACAAGTATCAGTCTTGGAAAGGTTGACCCTATACGTGGACGAAGGACAGTGAACGTAGGCGGATATAAAAGGAAAAATAAGTAACCTAGAGAAGAGGCTGGGAAAAATGGCCAAAAACCAGAGCCTCCCAGCCCACCTCCAGGAGAAAGACTCCAGGGGTGAAGAAAACTTAACCACGCATGAACACCACGAAAAACCCACCACCTGGTGACCAAGGCCTAGCCTTTCAAACCCACGCTCTACAAATGATATTGTTAGGGCCTTTTTACGTGCGAGCCCAGCACCGTTCCGGTTCGTTACGAATCGTGTCCTTACAGGTATATTGCTATGTTCGTGATATTTTTACATTAATTTAATTTCTCAATTTATTTTAAAGAGTCAAATTACATGTTTATATTGTGTGTATTTAGATTAATCCCTTGATTTTATTGTTGTTTGCTATGAATTGATATTTTTATTTTTATTTTTAATGCTATGAAATATATATTTTAGTTAATTAAAATTATAGAGAAGCCTGATCATAATAATGAGTTCAGGCCAAATTCTAAACAAACTCATATCGAGGTAGATTTTGCAATTGAGTAAATCAAACTAGGTATGAAAAAATGAATTAAAGTTCACATTTTATATTAGATTTGTGTATGACAATAATATTAGCATATAGTTGTTTATCTATTTTGTCATTAGTATCACTTAATATTTCTTAAATTAATTTACATTAGCATATATTTCTTAGA
The DNA here is from genome assembly GCF_001633185.2 of Quercus lobata. Lineage (NCBI taxonomy): Eukaryota > Viridiplantae > Streptophyta > Magnoliopsida > Fagales > Fagaceae > Quercus > Quercus lobata. Next base: position 61,003,189 of record NC_044906.1, on the reverse strand, counting down.
CTTAAATCTTGGCATGGCCACTAATCAATTCACAATCTGTAAAATTCTACTAAATACAATACAAAATAAAAAAATAAATTAGTAGAGGATCATCATGATATTTTCTTTCATAGTAGCTAATTTTCTTAGAAGCTAAACAAAGAAAAATAATTTTTAAAAAATAAATGGTAATTCTCTCTATTTTCCTAACATTTTTTCCAGCATCCAGGCAGCCCCTAAAAGGAAAAGGAAAAAAAAAAAAAAAAAACTCATAACCAATTGAAAACATAAAGACCCACAACCTGAAAAGCTTAAAAATCAAAACTTGCAAAGAAAATTAAACATACCTATTAAGCCAATATGCTCAAATTCCACATCCAATTTTGAAAGGTTTCCATGTGGACATTCTCCCCTCCCAAGTCAAAGATTAATTTATTGGTCGATAAAAGTTTAGCGATTATATTACAAATCAAAAGCAAATCTTACGCGAATACCCATAGCAAAACTAATTCTAACTTAAATACCTTAATTACAAACAAATCTAAATGATTAAAAATAAATAAATTTAAACCAAATACCTAAATCAAAACCCATCCAATTAAAATATCCAAAACCTAAATGATATTTAACACCTAAGAGATTAGTAGTTTATAAAAGAGATGAGATGAATAGTAAGTCAACTACTAATGGCTAACCTTTGTACTGTAAAAAAGGTGAGACAAAAATGAATTTAGTTAGAAAATTGTTAAAACACAAAAGAAAAAAAAAATCAATTTTCAAAAGAAGATTTACATTTAAATCATCATTGATCCATGTATATTGCATACGGTATTACAAACCTTTAAGCCCTTTGAACATTTTCCGTAAGATTTCTATAAACCTTGAAGATAGAAAAACTACTAAGCAGTACGGTTACAGTCCCAAAAAATGTATCCAAGACATTTCTTTTGCCAACAAATTTTTATGTACAAAATATAAATGTCTACACTAAGCCAGCAAGTCTCATATGTCTTCCATCATAATCATAGCTATTTATTTGCTGAGGCAGAGCCCTTTTCTTAGAAATATCTCCCCATTAATCTTTATCAACAATTCAGGAAATGATTTAATGGAAACCTCTCAAAGATAAAGATTTTAACTTTTTTTTCTCTTTCAAATAAAGTTAAAACAAAGAGTTATCCGGCAGCCTAGAAAACAAAAAATGTAATAATGATCTTAAGCAATTCCTGTGAGTTTGGGCTAGTTTGTATATCAAAAGAAAAATATAAGTAAAACTACCGAAAAGCACAGGAGGCAGCATGTCAAACACACATGTTTCTATAGGCCTTCCAAGCATCTTTGGTGTCTCTCTCCACATGTTGAACCAAAACAGAAATTCCTGCAGTAAAATTCAAGGCATCAATGTTAATTTGTTTTAAAGAGGGAAAAACGAAACCCCTAATTAAATATTCCCAGCAAGAGTAGGGAGAAGTTTTGCCAAACAAATGGCGTGCATGTTTCAAATGGAAATGAAGAGAATGTTATTAGCTATTAATTTATAAACAACTCCATACTCATTCTTACATCGTTCAGAACAACCCCAGACTCACAATAGAGGTTGTGGATATCTGCAACGTTATAGGGCATATATACTTCATCTTGTAGAGAATTGTGCTAACAAAAAAGACCTCAAAATTAGGGGAAAAAACGAACAAAATTGCAAAGAGGGATGAACCTTAGTGAGAATCATATCCAAAGATTCAACCATGTTTTTGAATCTCCGATCACTGTAAGAAGGCTCGAATTTTAGAAGGATATAAAAAAAAAAAAACCATAGATCTTTTGAAAAAATCACTTATTTTTAAAGTGGGGTAATAAGCGCATAGAATAGATTAATAGATCTTCACTCAGCAAGAATTAGTAAAAAAAATCATAAAAAAACAAAGTGACAATGGACAAAAATGACAGACCAGAAGTAGTGATGGTCATGTAAGTCTCAATTGCGTGGACTTGCCATTGCCATTGCCATCGATGTTTCGAAAGAGATAGTTGTGTGTAGTTAGTAAAGAAAAACTATGTTAATTTCCACTTTGTTTTTTTCCTCTAGAATTTTCTCTCTTTGGAACGTCGTTTAACTTAAGAGGATAACGCCTGCTCCATTCCATTAGACTCCTTGGTTCTTACATTCATATAAATAATTTGCAGCAAAATTTAGAAAATTAGTAGTACAGGTAGTGCAAAATTGTACTCCAATTACAAGTTTTAATTAGATATTCTCTTAATGGTCTCCACATAAATTTAGACACAGGACACAAAATTGGACTTTAATTTGGAATTCTAATTTGACTTTCTCTGAACTTATATATATATATATATATATAGAGAGAGAGAGAGAGAGATTTCTTAGACTTAAATCTTGGCTTGGCCACAGGCCACTAATTGAATGCATATCCATATTGGTCATTTGATGTAGGATCTTTATGAATTCAGCACTATTCTAGGTTTCTTGATGAGTTCTTGAGTAAGGATTGATGTTTAAGAGTACTAGTCTAGAAAAGAATGAATATTGATGGTTGTTTTAGGCTAAAACATGGGATAAATAGAAAATAAAATAAATAAAACACTAGGAAATCGCACCTAGGTCTTCCTAAGCATCACACTCCAGAGAAGTTTGCATCACACAAAAAAACTTAAAATAAGCTGCTAAATTTTATAAATCAATCACCATATGAAATAATATTGACTACATCAATCCTTACACGGGGCTGTTTGGTAAGGTGTTTTGAGCAACAGTTTTTAGTATTTAAACGATATTACACGTATTTCTACACACTTTTTCACCGACACTTGTTTCCAAAAAATACAAACAACGTTACTAGAACAACATTATCAAACGGCCCCAAATAACCTATTCCTAAAATGAATAGGAATACTAATAACCAAAAGTCTTAGGCTTCGTTTGAGAGGATGGAATAGAATGAAGAGGAATGAAAAGAATAATTTTAGAATATTCTCCCCCTTCCCTTGTTTGAGAATTTTAATGGAGGGAATGGACTTTCTATTTTCTTGTTTGAGAGTTTAAGTGGGAGGGAATGGAATGGGTAAGAGGGAACACTCATTCTTATATATTTCTTTAAAACCTCAAATTTTTATTCTTCCCAAAATTAGGAGGAATGAGAGGGAATGAAATTAGATTTAATGATTTTTTTTACTAAAACTCTCAAAATACTCATATATATTCAATCATTTATTTTAAAATAGGGGTCTAATGGTAATATTGTCATAAAATGATTCCATTTCATTCCTTCCATGTTACTCCCAAACAAGATTACTTACATTCCATTTATTTTCATTTCTTTCCATTCCTTAATTTTAAAACATCTAATCAAAGTTACTTAATTCCATTTCATTTCATTTTTTTCTATTCTTTTCCCTTACTTAAATACATTTCATTTTATTCCATTCTATTCTATTCCATTATAATTATTTCATTATATTCCATTTCATTCCCTTATGAACTCCTAAACGAAGCCTTAATAACTCCTAAACCAAACAGGAGGACTTGAAACATAAAATAAGACTCATGGGCCTTTAGGACAACCAATGACAACCCATCCTAGAAAATTTTGGAAAATTACACTTTATCACCCTAAATTATATCTCATGTTACATTTTGCACCCTAAACTTTTCAAATGCACGTTTTGCATTCTAAACTATTACACTTGTTATACTCTGATGTAGGGATGGACTCAAGATTTTAAGCTAGCGGGGGCCAAAGTATAAAGAAAAAAAAAATCCAAATAGGCATTCATATAGCATTAAAAAATTATAAATACACAAAATCGTTGTTTCTAAATACATTAAGATGCAATCATTTACCAACAAAAAAAAAAAATGTTTTTTTTTTAATACTAGGCTGGCTATGTTTTATTTATTTATTTTTTTGTTGAAATTAGAGTATTCACAATGGTGGTATTAAAAATTTTAGCTTTTGGCACTTTAAAAATCTATTTTATCTATATTACCATCGCATTTTACAATACACCTAATATCAAATGTTTTATTTTTATTTTTTAACAATTTCATTTAAAATAAGATAAACGACTTATTAAAATAATAAAGGAAGAGAGATAATTTGAGTTTTTTAATTGAAAGAAGAAATAATCTTAATAAAAATTATATTTTATTTTTAACAACTTGTTACAGTCGATTGGTATTTATAATAGTTTATTGTAGTTGTAAAAAATTTAGTTTTAACTTCTCCAATAACACACGATTTTTTGGTTCTTTGGTGGTAAAATAGTTTTTCTTTTTTCTTTTTTTTTGGCTAGAATACAATCACCTTTGTGAATGCTTTTATTGTTTTTGTTAAGTTTTGGGTTGGATGGTTGCTATTTGGGTGAGGCTAGCTAGGCGAAGGGGGGCCAGCTGCAAAAATAAAAAATATATTAACTATAAATAAAAAAAATATATTTGGACCTAGGAGGGGCTCGGGCCCCCTTGGGCTCTCACTTGGGTCCTTCCCTGCTCTGATGTTAAGTTTGTTGTTAACTTGGATGAAAATTCAAAGTTTAGAGTACAAAGTGTAATAAAAAATATAGTTTATGGTGGTAAAGTGTAATTTATTTTTTGTTTTTAAATCATTGAGAAGAGGGACAATTAGGTTTTTTCATGTGGTGCTATATTTTCCATCGAAATTAACAGTAAACTTAATGTTGGGATGCAAAGTGTAACAAAGATAATAGTTTAGGGTGCATAACGTGCATTCGAAAAGTTTAGAATGCAAAGTATAATCAGAGGTATAATTTAAGGTGGTAAAATGTAATTTTCCCAAAAAAATTGAAATTACCAAATTGCCCTTATTCTAGTAAACCTAATTAAAACTGATCCAATAACTTTCCAACCTAAAAGACTTGAGAATAACTAAAATAACCTATCAAAGGTGCTAAAAGAAGGTCCAACATCAAAACTAGACCACAATTCTTGAAGCTTTGTATATATAATCTTCTTTTTTCTTGAGCTCTTCCTTATCCTCATCATTCTCCCTTGGTTAGAGAAGACTTGACCTCGAGTTGTACAATAAGTGACTTTTTTTTTTGATAAGTAACGTAAGAAATTTTATTAAGTAAAAAAGCCAACCAAGTACATTGGAAATGTACTATAGTGGCACAAATCAAGAACACAAATTACAATGATCAAGAAGATCAAGAGATCAGGAAAGGATAAATAAGAACAAGATAGCAAAACTAAACTCCAATCAAGGAGAGTATGGAAAAAGAAAAAATTTAAGTTAAGAATAGACTTATAGACTGTTCACAATCCTTAAAGCATCTAGCATTTCGCTCCTGTCATAAGCACCAACATAAACAATGCGGTGGCAGAAACCTCCATATATCTATATTTCGATGTCTACTGAACTTGCCTTGCCATAAAGTTAACAACTCACTAACTTTATACGGCATAACCCAATGGATACCAAAGAAACAAAATACTATAGACCATAAATCATATGCTATAGGACAATGAAGAAAAAGGTGATCCACCTACTTCCCACACCTTTTACACATATAACAGTAATCTAGCAGTGCAATATGCCTCTTCCAAAGATTATTTGTAGTTAAGATCTTACCTAAAGCGGTAGTCCAAGAAAATAACGCTATTCTAGGAGGAACCTTTGATTGCCACATCATTTTCCAAGAAAAAGAAAGGACAGAAGGAGGAGATACAAAATGATAGAAACCTCGAACCTCAAAACCTCTACTCATTGTAGGCTTCCAACAAAGTTTGTCAGCACCAACACCTCGCACATCTCTTGCATAGCCATGGAATAAAGTACATCAAAAAGCAGAGCCAACGCTTGCAACTCCCAATCCTGCACTAGACATCGAAACTGAATGTCCCAATGAAGCCTCCCATTAGAGAAGTGCATGACCACATAGAAGACTCCCTTGCTCGACTAATACTATGCAATTTTGGAAATACTTCTTTAAGAGAACAATCCATATACCATACATCCTCTCAGAACTTTACACTAGTACCATCACCCACATCAAACTGAAGAAATTTAGAAAAGTCCAGCCAACCACTTCTAATGGATTTCCACACACTAACACTATAGGGTCTATGACACTAGTTTTGTTCCCCGACCATTCCATTCGTCCCTATTTTCACCTCAATTACCCTCCTCCAAAGGACATCTCTCTCTTCGTTCCATATCTCCACAACCATTTTCCTAGCAAAGCAAAATTAAATCTTCTTGGACACCTAATCCCTAAACTACCATTCTGCACCAGCTTAAAAACCTTAGACCAATTCACTAGAGGTACCTTAGGAGCATCAGTACGACTCCAAAGAAAGTCTCTCTGTATTTTCTCCATAAAATTAGCCACTTTACTGGAACAAGGAGGAGAGATAGGAAATAAGTAGGCAAACTGGAAAGAGTACTCTTAATGAGAGTTACTTTACCCCTTTTAGATAAAGACAACCTCTTCCATTTAGCTACAAGCCTCTCCATCATCTCCAAAATAGGGTTCCAAATTGTCTCCTCTTTATAAGTAGCACCCAACAGAAGGCCCAAGTATTTCAAAGGAAGTGAAGACTGCTTACAACCCAAAATTTCCACTAATTCCTCCATATTAAGCATGTTACTAATTGGAACCAATTTTGATATCAAGAAATTAATTTTTAACCTTGAAACCTCTTCAAATTTGTCAAGAATTCCACACAAAGCAGCTAAATTATGGGAATCAACATCACAAAAAATAAGTGTATCATTTGCAAATAAGAGATGAGACATTGTTAACAACATACCGGCTGAATTACCTATTGAGAAGCCCAAAAATTGTCCCAAAGTAGCAACCGCATCCAACATACAAGTCAAGGCCTCCATGACAATATCAAAAAAGAGTGAGATAATGGATCTCCTTGTCAAACACCCTTAGTGCTTCCAAAAAAATCAACTGGGTTACCATTGATCAAAATAGAGAATTTGATAGTTGATATACATTACAGAATCCACCTTCTCCATTTTTCTGAGAAGCCACCCTGCTTAAGCGAATATATGAGAAAATTCCAATTCACATGATCATAAGCTTTCTCAACATCCAACTTGCAAATAACCCCTAGCACCTTTGTCTTCATCCTACTATCTATACTTTTAGAAGCAATCAAAATAGAATACAAAATTTGCCTACTTTTGACAATGGCATTTTGGAGAATCCAAGATAAGACTATGTGTCACCCTTCACAAACAATTAGTCAAAAGCTTAGATACAATCTTATACATCCCTCCAACCAAACTAATAGGATGAAAATCCTTCACTTCCACAACATCAGTTTTCTTGGGAATGATGGCAAGGAATGAAGCATTAAGACTCATTTCAAACACACACAGTTTACTCAAGGAAGTTATGAAGGACAACCATAATATCTGATTTCAAAGTGCTCCAGCAAAATTGAAAAAAAGCCATGGAGAAACCATTTGGATCTGGTGATTTATCTCTGTTGAACCCACTAATCACCCCAAACACCTCATGCTCCTCAAAAGGTCTATCCAACCATAGCATTTTCCTCAAAAATTCTTTCAAATTTCACATCATCTAATATAGGGCGATGAACCTCATTTTCAGAGTAAAGTTGTCTATAAAAACGAGAAATACACTTCGTAATGGAGCCCTAGTCGAAGGACATCACCCTATCCACCATAAGCATATTAATGGAATTAAACCTTTTGTGAGAGTTGGCCATACGATGGAGGAATTTTGTGTTCCTATCTCATTCTTTAGTGCAAAAAACTCTTGTTTTCTGTCTCCAACAAATTTCTTCCGACTGTGTCATTTTATGTAATTTTCTAGTAATTCTTTCCTTATCCTACTTTTCCTCCACTATAAGAATACAACTATCCTCAACAGTCTCCAACACTCAAAGATCACTCCACAACTTTTTCCCCTTTTCTTCTACATTACCAAACTCCCCCACATTTCATCTCTTGAGATTAACCTTCAAAACCTTCAACTTATTTGTTAAAAAAAAACTAGGAGCTCTATGAAAATGATAAGACTCCCACCAGGAAAGCTTCCTTTCTACAAAACACTCATCCTTTAGCCACATATTATTAAACCTAAAAGGCATCCTTCCTCTATGAAAATTACCTCCCTCTAGAAGAATCGAAAAATGGTTTGATAACAACCTAGACAATCATTTGCTATCACAATTTGCTGTCATAAGAAATCTATCCAACTTCGACCTTGAAACATCCTCATGAGAATTAGACTAAGTGAAATTACCCCCTTCTAAAGGAATACCAATCAAACTGTGCTCAGAGATAAAATCAAAAAACTGATGCATAACCTAAGTAAAGAGACAGAGCCCGAGCATTCAGAGGGAAATCACACAACATTAAAATCACCTCCCACACACGAAGGCACATTCCACCAATTACACAAACTGGATAGCTCTTCCTATAACAATCTTCTGTTTCTGTCAGAATTAGGCCCAACTCTAATAAATGTCCATTCAAATTGATCAACCACATTTTTAAATCTACAAGAAACGGAAAAATGACTCACTACTTCCTCCAAAATTTCCACAACCTTCTATCCCACATCACAAGCACTACTCTAGAAGCACTCATAGAACCTAAATAAATCTAGTACACATGCTAACCACCCCACAAACTACGGATAACTCATCTAGTTATAAGCTTCAATTTAGTTTCCTGAAAACAAACAATATCTGTCCTCCAATTCCTAATCAAATTTCTTACTCGAAGCCTTTTTTTTCCCTACTCATTCAAACCCCTAACGTTCCATGAAAGAATTTTCAAATTAATTGATCTACCACAACAACCCAATCCCTACTAACCCGTGTGCCTCTAGTTGAGTACTCTAGGAACTCACCAAATTTTTAAGTTTCCAGTGACCTTTCTACCCCACCTTGACCATTTTCATTTGTAAACCTTCTTCACGCAACTCTTTTTTTTTCCTACCTTCTAGAGCAAAGAACAAACCCATAACCTATTTTTCAAAATCCTATAATGACGTCCCCACAGATTTCCTGGAGGCTTTGATCCTATTGATTGTTTATAGAGATAACTGACTGTTATCAATTTTTTTCGAACCCCCAACCTCTTATGGTTTCCTCTCAAACACCTCCATATGGTTACTCTCAGACACCGCAAGATTTTCTGTTGCCAATGGAACCATAACCAACGGCTCACCATTACACTCAAAGGGCAAAATACCCTTATCAGACTCCCATAACTCACACTCCGAACCCATATCAGCATAAGCAATATCCACTGCACCATCACACTTATCAGCCCAACTAGTAATTTGCCCATCAATATGAAAATAATTCGTACCTATGACAGCTTCACCCTCTAAGACTGAGTAATGCAACAATGACTCCAGAGATCGGTATGGAGAAAGTGGAATTGCTATATGCCTCCCATCACGAAGCCCAAGCACCCAATCTTTAGAATTCCCCATACTTTTCCCAAATCGCCAACATAATATCTAATTGATGGGCATTGGTTATCTAACCATCATCGGAAACATGGTCAAGAGGCTCTGAACTATTAGTTGACGCTACCGAAACAGCCTCACCCTCCTCTAAGTCTGACCCCGACAATGTCGCTGGTGCGAAGAGTGTAGGGAAGCCACCTCCTTCACAATTGGACCAAAAGAAATCAGAACAGACTCGCTAACACTTCTAGCCTGAAGAAAACCCAAAGAAGAATTCCCAATAATCGGAGAGACCAACTCTGAAACTTTCCAGCTGCGTCGGAGCAAGACATGATACACTCGGCTGGGTTGAAACACTCTTGGGGACACACCTCTGGTCTTTTATAAGAGTTTAGAAGCTGGTTTTTGGGCTTAAAAACAAGCACAGACTGTGTCGTACCTATAGGCTTCCAAACAACCTATTTGGGCTTCAACCCACTTTCTTTAGGCAGTGAAGATAGTTCGGACTTCAGCCCGTTGTCTTTAGGCAGTACCATAGTAGCTGGTTCAGTCCCAGTAGGATTAAAAGAGTATGAACCCACCTCACCAACTTTAGAAGAAATCACGCCCCAATTTCCTTCCTTCCACTTTCAAAACGCAAATAGACACCGCGTATCTTTGATACCACAACTCACAACTCACAAGACCGTTAATGACAGATAACTTCTGCCCCGAATTGAGCCTTCACGTTCCTAGACTTGTCTTCAAGGGACATATGATCTCCATAAAAAATGAGTAATGCTGTAGGGCACCGAGACCGCAAAGCCCATATAGGCCATTGGGCCCAGGCCTAATGGGAACAACCCCATTGCCCTAAGCTCTTCTTGGAACTGCCTTAGCGTAAAAACTAGTTTTGGGCCTTGAATTCTGATAAGTGCTCGGCATAAATTTTCCCGATCAAGCGTATGAACCGTATCCAGGAAAACCATGATATGCCCGGTAAACTACATTACCGAGCATTATCGACTAAGCTGGAACCAAGTTCCAAGGCCATAATCGTTACACCCCACTCTCACCTAAATACCCACTTAAATCAGATAATATTGGACCTCCAATTGCACTAACAATGGCAGTAATTATGACCTCCCCACTAAATTGAGGCTATAAATAGAGGAAGTTGGGGAAGAAGAAGGGGTTCAGAAAGATAGAGAGAAAACAGCCAAGTGAGAAAAAGAAACTGAGTGTTACTTTGAGTCTCTCTGCCGAGAACGACCCAGAGTAGGAAATCCTTAAGCCCACTACAAATAAATTGTGAGCTCAAGTGAGTTAAGGCCCAACAGTCTCATCCTTGGTTCCCACAATTGGCGCCCACCGTGGGGCTCTCCTACGAAGCTGTGGTTCGACTGAGACTCAAATAAAGGAAATGTCAGAGGAGCGCACAGGAGGGCGTGCGCCAAGTAGTTCCATAGGATCTTCTTGGGGATCGACGTGGAGGGAGCGAAGGCAGAAACAGCGTAAGGATAGGGAGCACCCCAGAGGAAAGGAAAGGTCCGGATTGGGAGAAGGGTCGGCCCAGACACACCGAACGGTTTCAGGCGTCTCGGCGCATCGGCAGTATGATGACAGAGACCGAGAACTGGAGCGGTTGCGCAGATTGGTAATGGATTTGGAGCTGGAAGCAAGGGGTCGACACCAAGAAAGGAATCGCAACCCCCAGCAAAGGAGAAATCGCGACGAGGAGGGTTCCAGCCGATCTGGTACGTAACGATTCCGAGACCGATCACGCTCTCAAGAGTCACACCACCACTCCCGGGAGACACGCCATCAACGAGACCGTTCACGGTCGCATGAATACGGTGACCGAGGGTCAGAATCGCCGGAGGAACGACAACACCACAATGCCGCCATGGACGCCATGAGCCGAGCCTTACGGATGGCTGCCTGGTCGCCGTTCTCCGATGAGATTGAACGGGCCCCTATGCCGAGCAGATTCACGCGACCGCCATTCAATTCCTACGAGGGGAAGACGGACCCCGTGGAGCATGTCAGTCATTACATCCACATGATGTCTTTGCATGCACACAATGATGCATTGATGTGTAAAGTATTCCCCTCTAGTCTCGGCTCAACGGCCCTGAGATGGTTCAATGGGTTACGGAAAGGCTCCATACGTAGCTTCGCTCAGCTGATTCAAGAGTTCGACAGCAGATTCGTGACATGCAGCCGAGTGCAACAACTGGTTGACGCGCTACTTTCCATGAAGATGAGGGTCGGAGAAACCCTTCGGAGTTATGCCAGCCGATACTGGGAACTCTACAATGAGATTGGTGGAGGGAATGAGAAAATTGCGGCAAACACCTTCAGGATGGGGCTCCCCGAAGACTCAGAATTACGGGAATCGTTGACAAAAAGACCCCCCGAGGATATGAGGCAACTGATGAGTCGCATAGAGGAGTACAAACGCCTGGAGGACGACCGGCTGTAGAGCAGGGGGAAAGCTCCGTTAGTTGGGAGATCTCGGCAAGGTGTTGTGCCGGCAAGACCCAAAAAAGACTTCAGAATGCAGGAACCAAAGGTGCAAATCGAAGGGGTTAATGTGGCGTTTAAAGAACCCGTGCACAAAATCTTGGAGCGGATCAAGAACGAGTCATTCTTCAGGTGGCCAAACAAAATGGGGGGCGACCCGTCTCGGAGGAACCAAAACCTATACTGCACCTATCACGGAGACAAAGGACACACCATCGAGTAGTGTCAGGTATTAAAAGATAATCTCGGACAGCTAGTAAAGACAGGGTACCTGAAAGAGTTTGTGGTAGACTCCACTAACCGAGAAGCCGGCCAGGGCGTCCAACAGAAAAGGAACCCCCTCCCACCTCCACTGGGGGTAATCGAAGTCATCCATGCTGCACCAAAAGGGACGGCAGCAGCAAAAAGGGTATTAACAGTTGCTTGCACGGGAGGAAGTTCAGCCGAGAAGAAGAAGAAAGTTGAACGGCTGACCATCTCGTTCGGAGAAGGCGATTTGGAAGGAACGGTCCAACCTCATGACAATGCTTTGGTGGTGACGGCCAGGATAGGCGGGTTCCTGGTGAAGAGGGTAATGATCGACCAAGGGAGTGGGGCTGACGTCATGTACCCGGACCTCTTTGAAGGGCTCGGATTGAAGACCCAGGATTTGGCGAAGTATGACACGCCGCTGGTCTCATTTGACGGGAGAGTCGTTATTCCCGAGGGACAAATCTCTCTCCCGGTGGACATGGAAGGCAAGGGAGTTATAGTTACCTTCATAGTAGTCTGATCATTCTCACCGTATACCGCAATCCTGGGGAGGCCGTGGATTCACGCCATGAAGGCTATTCCGTCCACCCTCCACCCTCCACGTAAAAGTTAAATTTCCCACTGAGTATGGAGTTACCTAGGTAAGGGGGAACCAACAAGTGGCGAGGCAGTGTCTTGTCGCCGCGGTCAGATGGAAAAATGAGCAGCTCGGACAAGCTGAACAAGCCGAGGAAGAAACTTCATAGCAATTACAGAAGCCCCGAGGGGAAACGGGGACGGATGTGGCCGAGGAGGTACTAAAGGTTAGAATCCTTCCCAATACTAACAGGTATTTCCAGATAGGGGACTCGATTGGGATCGTTTGACATAAGATACCGACCTAGAAGCTCAGTGAAGGGATAGGTTCTCGCAGATTTCATCGCAGAATTCACACCCAAGAATGACGGCAAGGTAATCTGTAGTGCAGAAATTCGCCCGTGGAGGGTATTTGTGGACGGCGCTTCAAATGCTATGGGGGCCGGAGCTGGTATTGTCATAATCACCCCTGAGGGCATACGGTTGGAACACTCCTTCAGATTGGGATTCAAAGTCTCAAACAATGAAGCCGAGTATGAGGCCCTATTGGCCGGTTTGAGGGCCGTATTGCAACTAGGCGCAAAAGATGTTGAGATTTACTCGGACTCTCGACTAGTTGTTTATCAGATCACAGGAGACTTCGAGGCTCGGGACTCTCGAATGAAAGCTTATCTAAGTGCGGCCAAGCAGATTATCGGTCAGTTCAGAACGGTAAAGGTGTCCCAGATAGCTCGGTCATAAAACAAACATGCCGACTCACTTGCCACATTAACCTCATCGGCTACCGAGGACACGCCACGATTAGTCACAATAGAACTTATAAGGGAGCCAAGTATCAGCGTGAAGAGTATTCCCGACTAAGCCAGAGTAGAGGTTGCGAAGGTAGCAGTGGCCAACCCGTGTTAGATGAACCCGATCATAGATTTCCTTGCCGAGGATAAGGTTCCGGAGGATGAAGACGAGGCCAATAAGATTTGTCGGGTGGCTCCCCGGTACTGGCTGTCTTCGGACCACAAATTGTACCGAAGGTCCTTTGTAGGCCCTTACCTTTTATGCTTGCATCCCGAGAAAGTCAGGGAGCTTCTGACCGAGCTACATGAGGGAGTGTGTGGCGGCCATGTTGGAGGACGATCTTTGGCACACAGAGCGATGACCCAGGGGTTTTGGTGGCCACAGATGCAGAAGGATGCCGCTGAATATGTTCGGAGCTGCGAACAGTGTCAAAAGCACGCCCCTTTGATCCATCAGCCTGCAGGTCGTCTAAATCCCGTCAGCAGCCCGTGGCCGTTCGCGCAATGGGGGCTTGACATACTCGGACCATTCCCCCGAGCAACGGGGAACCGCCGCTTTGTACTGGTGGCTGTAGATTACTTCACAAAATGGGCGGAAGCCGAGGTCTTGGCAAACATCCGGGATACTGACATGAAAAAGTTTGTATGGAAAAACATAGTTACAAGGTTTGGGGTGCCAAATTCGCTAGTAACAGACAATGGGCTACAGTTCGATAGCAAAGCTTTTCGGACCTTTTGCAGCGAACTCGGCATCAGGAACAAGTATTCAACCCCGGCTTACCCACAAAGCAACGGCCAAGCTGAGGCAGTGAACAAGACTATTTTGAACGGGCTCAAGAGGAGGTTGGACGGGGCAAAAGGAAGATGGGCAGAAGAGCTACCCAATGTATTGTGGGCTTACCGTACGACCCCCAGAAGATCCACGGGGGAGACCCCGTTCTCTTTGACGTATGGAGCGGAGGCCGTAATACCAACCGAGGTAAGCTTATGCAGTGCACGAGTCACAGGGTTTGACCCCGTCCAGAACGCCGACCTGATGATGGAGCGTTTGGACTGGCTAGAAGAATGCAGGGAGGCCGCGACCATACGGCTCGCCGAGTATCAGCAGAAACTAGCCCAAAGATACAACCGAAATGTAAAGGGGAGGGAATTCAGTGCCGGAGAACTGGTGCTAAGAAAAGTCGTGGGAAACATGTGAGACATAGCTGCAGGGAAGCTTGCTCAAACCTGGGAGGGACCGTACAGAGTTACAGCCATCGCTGGTGCAGGGGCCTACTACTTGGAAGACCTTGACGAGAGGCCGCTCCCCCGGCCGTGGAATGCCAACAACTTAAAGAAGTTCTACGCATGACCATCCGTGTAAGCCAGAACTTGTATTTTGCTAAAATCAAGATTATGATGAAGTTATTTGTATATGCTGTTTTTGGTTCCATAACTGCACACCAAGAGAATTATAACTAAAATCTCTAAGGACAGAAACCTGGCCCTCGGCTCGATTAAAATCGCCGACCAGGTGGAAACCTTGTAACTAAAATCTCTAAGGACGGAAACCTGGTGCTCGGCTCGGTTAAATCGCCGACCAAGTGGAAACCTTGTAACTAAAATCTCTAAGGACGGAAACTTGGCCCTCGGCTCGATTAAATCGCCGACCAGGTGAAAACCTTATAACTAAAATCTATAAGGACAGAAACCTGGCCCTCGGCTCGATTAAATCATCGACCAGGTGGAAACCTTATAACTAAAATCTCTAAGGACAGAAACCTGGCCCTCGGCTCGATTAAAATCTCCGACCAGGTGGAAACCTTATAACTAAGATCTCTAAGGACAGAAACCTGGCCCTCGGCTCGATTAAAATCACCGACCAGGTGGAAACCTTGTAACTAAAATCTCTAAGGACGGAAACTTGGCCCTCGGCTCGATTAAATCGCCGACCAGGTGGAAACCTTATAACTAAAATCTCTAAGGACAGAAACCTGGCCCTCGGCTCGATTAAATCACCGACCAGGTGGAAACCTTATAACTAAAATCTCTAAGGACAGAAACCTGGCCCTCGGCTCGATTAAAATCGCCGACCAGGTGGAAACCTTATAACTAAGATCTTTAAGGACAGAAACCTGGTGCTCGGCTGGGTTAAATCGCCGACCAGGTGGAAACCTTGTAACTAAAATCTCTAAGGATGGAAACCTGGCCCTCGGCTCGATTAAATCACCGACCAGGTGGAAACCTTATAACTAAAACCTCAAAGGATAGAAACCTGGCTCTCGGTTAAGGTAAATTCGTCGAGCAGGTGGAAGCCGTATCGTCACCAAGTAAAAAAAGGATAAAAGACAAAAACATCACTCTCGGTAGGATCAAAATCACCGAACATACGGGAACCCTAACCCTTTACAAACTCTTAAGTCCATTGGCACTCTCGGATTCTCCAAAGCACCGCGCAATAGGTTTTGGGAGTATCATTTCATTAAACAGCCAAAACACTGGCATGATCCAAGCAAAACATACAAACAGATGGAAATTCATTCAACAGATTAAAACGAAAGTTAGAAAAGGAAAGCGGTTTACCAATCAAACAAATAAAAGTAATCGTTCGTTCACCACATTCCGGTGACATAGGCAAATAAACCAATAAATTGAAAATGCGATAAAAATAAGTAAAAACATAGATAAAGTAAGAGGACTGCAGAAAATCAACTGGAGGGTCAGGCCGCGTCCGTCACTTCTGGCTGGTCGGTCAGGGGGAAATGCAAGTCTTCGCCGAGAAGGTCCTGCACAGTCGGGATACTGGTGGCTTCCATGTCCTCTGGCTCGGCATAAGCGTCAATTTGTTCAACCAGCTCCCTCATACTTGCCATTTCCTCCTCATCAACAGCAGCCAGGGGATTCTGCACGGCAGGAACAGGGCTCGGGAAAGGAATTTGGCCGGGGTCCTTCAGGTGTGAATCCTCTGGAACTCCCAGTGCTTGGAGAGCGGCAAACCACCCGGCCTCAAAACCCAGGTTCCGAGCCTGGGCCACCACTGGCTCTGCAGATCTCTCGACATCATCGAAGCCTTCGTTATACCACTTTTGCTCGGCGGCCGCCAGGGCTGCCCGAAGGTCGGCTAGCTCCTCGGCATTGGCAGTATTGAGGCTGATGGCTTCAGCTCGCTTGACCTCCGTCTCATTCTGCTTAGTCAAGAGCTCCGCACACCTCTTTTCGGCCAATGCCCTGTTCTTCTCCGCGGCAGCAGCCTTCTTCTTGGCGGACTCAGCTGCCTTTAGCTTTTCCTTCGCCGTTTTGGCCGCTGACTCCCGCGCCCCCTTTTCGCGCTCGACTTCCTCGGCGAGATCCCGTGTCCGGCTAGCTACTATGTGAGCCAGTTGGGCAGCCTGGCAAGCACAAAAGTTAATAAAAAAGCAGAAGTGAATGTATAGGAAGAAATAAATAAACTAAATAATTACCGCAATGGCGTGCCACTCTAACTGGCGCCCCACAAACTCCTCAGATCCCTCCTCGAAGGCGTGCACATCCTCAGGAAGAAGAAGACCTTCAGCCAAAGTTTGGGCAATACGGCCACCCTCACCTTTCTCCCACATCCGAACACAGGCGGTTGAAGGCAATGGCTTGCCGTCCAATAAGAACTTGGGCTTCCATGCTGGAGCCACTTGGGAGGAGAACGCAACCCCCGTACCGGCCTGGGCCTGCGGCTCACAGATCACAATCCCCCCTGTGGGCTGGGGAGGACTCTGGACAGCAGCATCTCCCGGGCCTGTGGGAGGTTGATCGGTTAACTTTTGTTTCTTACGGGCCCGTCCAGCCTGAGAAGAGGGTGGAGGCTGAGGCCCCTGGCCCCGACCCTGAGAAGGTGGGGGCTAGTTGGGCTGCCGTGCACTGGGCACAAAGCGGTCTATTGTCATGACCCTGCTTGACACCATCCTTCCGCTGGGTTGGATAGCTTCAACCGACGAGGCAGCTATTTCAACCACTGGTTGCTGAGGCTCGGTCGGGGGATTCTCGGGTTGCGGCTGCTGTTGAACAAGGCCCTCTTGCTGGATAGTTTCGTGGGCTAACTCTCTAAGGCGCCGAGACACCCGTTCCGTAGACTCGTCTCGCAAAGGGGCTAGCTCGTCCGAGCAGGTGAAGCGCCGTCCAAAGTCCCTCGCCTCCTCGGTTGTAAGCTTCGGCGGCAAGAAGTTCGCGTACCGGAAGTCTATGTATGACAGCAGGGGATTGTCAACTAGAAGTGCCTGCTTAAAGTTCTGCCAGGTGGAGTAAACTGGCTCTACTCCGAGGATCAGGTGCGAAGCCCGGAGTTGTCCGTCCCAATGCACGTATATCTCGGAACAGAGGATGAAGTTCAAATCCTTGGCGTGGACGGTTCTGATGTCCGGAACAAACACTTTGCCGTCTGCAAAGGAACAAATGTCATATCAGTATCTGATTATAAAGATTTACTTCAATAAAAAGAAAAGGAAAAGTGGAGGAAAACCATTAGGTCAAGGGATTGGTACAAACCCACTTCACGCCGTGAAAGGGGGCAAGGGACGTCCCCGACAAACCAATTGCCACGCACCCGAACGAACTCTCTGGCGGAGTTCCTGTTCGAATCAGGCAGGCATGATATCAGACGCACCCGATTATCTCGTGTCTTTAGGTAATAATTGGAAGCTTTATTCCCACGGAGGCTATACATATGGTTAATGTCATGGTAATTTAACTGTAAATCAAAGGTATGGTTCAACCTACTGACGCAGCTAACTACCCGGTAAAATTTGGGGGGAAGCTGGTCGGGACACAGCCCGTAGTACCTAAGTGTATCGGTCAAGAGGGGATCCACGGGGAACCTAACCCCGCCTTCTAAAATTGCCATTAGAGGAAAGAAGGCTGTACCAAATCCTCGGTGGAGAGCAATGTCACTCTCGTGGCAGTAAGCCACATCCACGTCATCGGGAATACTAAAGGTGCTCCTAAAGGTGGCCAAGGCATCTGGGGACTCTAGAAGATACGAGTAACCCATCTATAACACCTAACGCTATGAAAGGTAACTTAAAGAAATAAGCTGAAGGAATAAAAAGGGGAAGAAAAACTTACTTTGGGTTCTAAGAAGGAAGGGAACACTGGGCAGGAAAGTAAGCGCAACAGAGTGTTGGTCGGCAGAGAGTAAGCGCGAAATATCGGAGGTGGAGGAAAAATGAGAGAATGTTCTTAGGGGAACTATTTATAGAGCCAGAAAGGGGGGGCAAAGAGACGTTTAATCAAGCAATAAATGGGCGCGATTTACGAACGGCTCTGCGAATACCAAACGTAACCAATACGCGCGCCGCTTCGGTTCACGAAGCGTCAAGCAATAATGACAACTATACCTGGCACCGCGAAATGGCACGTCTTTTGAGATGAGCATTAATGAGAAACCGTAACCACGTCTCCCAGGCCATAAAAATCTCCGAGGTCAAAAGGCTCGGCCAGCTCCTTGATTCTCCCCGGCAGCTAGGTATGAATCAAGGGGGGGCTAATGTACGGCACCGAGACCCCAAAGCCCATATAGGCCATTGGGCCCAGGCCCAATGGGAACAGCCCCATTGCCCTAAGCTCTTCTTGGAACTGCCTTAGCGTAAAAACTAGTTTTGGGCCTTGAATTCTGATAAGTGCTCGGCATAAACTTTCCCGATCAAGCGTATGAACCGTGTCCGGGAAAACCATGATATGCCCGGTAAACTATATTACCGAGCATTATCGACTAAGCTGGAACCAAGTTCCAAGGCCATAATCGTTACACCCCACTCTCACCTAAATACCCACTTAAATCAGATAATATTGGACCTCCAATTGCACTAACAATGGCAGTAATTATGACCTCCCCACTAAATTGAGGCTATAAATAGAGGAAGTTAGGGAAGAAGAAGGGGTTCAGAAAGATAGAGAGAAAACAGCCAAGTGAGAAAAACAAACTGAGTGTTGCTTTGAGTCTCTCTGCCGAGAACGACCCAGAGTAGGAAATCCTTAAGCCCACTACAAATAAATTGTGAGCCCAAGTGAGTTAAGGCCCAACAGTCTCATCCTTGGTTCCCACGAATGCTATAAATGCAAACTTTTTTACAAAAAATTTTACAGACTATTAATATGGTGAGTGGTTATTAGTAAATGAAAAAATGATATTAACAGTAAGTTTAAGTGAAAATCGATAAGAAGTTGGTCACATCAACAATTTGTAAAAATGGTGTAAAATTGTTTGTGACTATAGTATTACTCATTAAAAATTATATTGGTTAAAATTTGAATTTTCGAGATTTTCTCCTTTCTTTTATTTCCTACCCCACCACCGTTCTTCCATGTTTTCTCCATCACCACAATGACTGCCTTGGAGATACCTTTTTGGTTACCAAGGATGCCCTGTTGAATCGGAACTAGTGTCTTTCCCATGTGAATTCCAAAACCTCTCGAACGACTCCCCAACTTCCCCTCTGGAGCTACTATGGATCCTTTATGTCTGCCTTTAAATAATTCAGATAGCATCAAAAGGGTGTTGGACCCCAATCACATAATGAAAACTTTGTTGCCCTCCCTAATTGTTCTTGCAAACTAACCCAGAGATTGCTTAGAAATCAGTTCGTCAACATGAGTCAAAATTCTCATAGCACTCTCCTTTCTCATACAAAAAAAGCGCAATGAATTATGACCTCGCTTATAAATATATAACAAGTAAATGATCCCCCCTCCTCAACAACAAACTCAAAAGTTTTCGATTCGATGAAAACAAATGTAGAACCCACCATTGGACAAAAAGAACGAACAAAATAAGAGGGAAACTAATAATAGCTTAAAAGTGCAATATTATATTAGTTTTGATAGGTATTATCACATTTATTTTGTGTTTATTCCCACACTTACACATAAATATGAGAGTTTGCAAGTTTTCTTTAAAACATACTCATTATGTGTGTCTCTTGTAGGAGATTAGAATAAATGAGCTAAGCATGTAGACATGCAGTCAAGAGAATCCAAGGGTGAAGATCAATTGAAAAATGGCTTTTGAAGAATTTAATGAGTCAAAGATGTGTGGAAACATAAAAGGAAAGAGAAATTCGTTTGATCTAAAGATGGGAAAAAAAATCCTGACATGGGAATATTCTGACCATTTTTGGTACTTTGGCCATATCTTTTTACTCCGATGTCGGATTGACTAGATTCTTTTGACCAAGGAAAGAGGACTTGAAGATCTAAAACTTTGTAGTTTACCAAAACTTTAGAATTTGCCATATGCAAGGCTAAAACTGACCAGAAAGTTGACTCATTATTGAAAAACAAGAATTGACATTTTTTTTTTTTTTGGAGAGCATGTGTTTTAGGGTTTTGAATGTTATATGTATGTAAAGTGGTGGGTTTTTGCTAATAGTGTTGGGTTGTTTCTTGCTGTACTAGGCCCAAATTTTTCTGGATACGGGAGTTGGGATTGGTCCAACTGCATCTCAATTTGGTCCGACTTGCGTGCAAACTATGCCTTGTTTGCTAGGAACGTACTTGCTGCAGGTAGAGCTGTTTCAGATAAGTTGTGGCAGACAGACATAATAACAAAATAAAATATCCTGGCTGCTTAATAGAAAAATGACCAAATGATCCTTGCTCAAGAAGCATAATCACAGTAATAATAGTTACTTTTAGAAAAGAACAAAGGGAACAAATGGTAATATATATATGAGTGGATCAAAAGATAAAGAAGCTAGATTGAATCTGGTCCGCAGGAGCAAAACCAGAGAGAAAAGAACGTTTCTTCTCAAAGCAATTAATCTCCCAGGAAAGTCTTGCCGTGGAAATTAACTATCTTGAGAGAAACGGACCTGAATGGTTGATGCACAAGGGACTCCTTTTGATTTTGACAGAGAGCAGGATTTTGTGAGGGAGAAAGGAAATCAATCTATTGGTGCATGCTTGCCGTTCTAACTCACCATCTATTTTCTTTCTGGTTGTTTTCTTTTCTTTCTTTTCCTCGTACTCGCTTCTTTTCTATTTCCTGGTATATCTTTTCAAATTCCTATTCCTTAGTTATGGTTCCCGTTATTGCTCTCTCCTGTTGTTCACGACAAGGTTTTCTTTTTATAGTGTCTGTCGTAACCAGGTTTTATTGTTTTAGCCCTTAACCTCCTTTATCTGGTCTGGGTGTATTGGTTGACCACCATTGGTCCGTATGTGTGCCCCCCCCATCACCAGACAAAGAAGGGTATTTTGTTTGTTTATCTGCCGTGGCACCCTTTCCTGCTACAGTCTGGGTTTTTTCTCTCTCTCTATCTCTCATGGTATGCACTTAGTGGTTTCAATTCAGCTTGCTTCTTTTGGGTAGTATGTCATCCCAGCAGGACATTTCTCCCAAAAGAGCTTGAGCCGGAACCTCAAGAATAGATTTTTCCCCTCTCCCCACCACCAAACCATGCCCTATTACCTCTGACCCACAACTTCACCATGCTCTGTATTGGCTGGGCACAGGCTGGTGGCGTCTGGGCTTTACGCGTGCCCCCCTTCCACGTGTGTCCAAAATCTACCTGCTGCTGAATCGCCTGCCGTGGTCTGGAGGCTTGCTTGCATAGTCTGCCATCCGTTTTCTTTGTCCTTTTATGTGAGCTGCTTTTCAATTTTCCGCTCCCCTTAGGAACTGGGTTTTATTTGATATTGGGCCTCACATTTCTTTCGGCCCATTTTTTGATTACCCTCATTTCCTGCCATATTATTCTGTCATTCATGCTGTAATGACTCAATCCTACTGGGCCTCTTTAGGCCAGCCGTTTACTCTTTCCCCCAGTGGCTTGGCATGACCATTGGTTTTCCTACTTATGGGCTCTCGTGCCCCTTTTGTCTTTCTCTTGGGCATCCTTGGCCCATTTGCTTTCTTTGGGCTTCATTGGCCCTTTTACTAACTCTGCATTCCCATGAGCTTTTACTAACTTCATTGAGCTTCCCTGACCCAATTACCTTATTCTCATCCTTGGGGTTCATGGGCCTGTCATTAACCCCTTACTTTCTTTGTTTGCATTACTTTGGGTCTGCGGTGGTCCTTTCTCACTTTTCTATATAATATACTGCCCATGGGTATGTTATTTCTCTCTTTCCGGACTTCTTTAAGCCCACTTGTCTTTTCAAGGCCCATTTGTTTATTTCATGGGCCTGTGATTCATTATTCCTGCTGTTTGGGCCTAATGGTTTTGTTATCTGTTTGCCAATTCTTTGTTGCCCTTGTCGTTGGGCTTTCTTTTTCTACTTGGATTCTCAAAAAATGACCCTCAACAATGTATAGAAGGGATACGAGGGCAGCCACATTTTTGGCAGCTGGGAAACCTTATTTTCATTAATTTTTTAGAGTTTTTATTTTCTATGTAAGCTTAAGAATCTAAGTTAGGGTTAAGGGTGAATCTCCATTGTAGTAAGTTGTCCACTATTCAATCTAAGCATGTTTTTCTATGTTTTGACTTTTGATTATTGAAATCAATTGTTCTCTTTTCATAATTGTTTTGTTAGATTGATATTTAATTTCTAATTCTTTCAAATGTCTATTCTTAAATTTTCTTATTGTTAAAATAAAGTTTTATAATCTCTCTAATAAAACATAATAATCTTATTAGATATTATTTTTGCCATAATATTGCCTCTAGGGTATGCGATGTTTTTGAGTTTTTCTTACAAAGTTATTATTTTCTAAACTAAATTGTTGGAATAATTGATGAATATAATCAACTAAAAAGAGTTTTATTAATAAAGCTTATTTCAAAATCTTCCAATTAGATAGTTTATGTGTTTACTTACCCGATTGTGTACTAAATTGGATTGGTAATGGATGCTTAACAATATTGGTGGACAAATCCTAATGATCTAGTGATTTTAATTATAGAATTTTACCAAACTTTCTTTGTCTTAGTTTCAATCATATTTTTCTATATATTATTAGTGCTTTTGACATGTTCTTGGTTGCTTTTTCTCGGTGGAACAACAACCTTAGTTACATGACAATTTCCGTTACAAAATTGAATGACATTAGAAACAAACACTATTAAAAAAACTATGATGGACAAAACAATCTATGGCTTATTCGAGGTAGCTAGGCCTCATAGATTATATAGAATATTTCTTGTCAAAACAATTACCTATAATGAGCTAAATTGATCCAAGCTCTTGTATGATGTTCATAGTTTTGAGAATAGTCAGCCTGGGCCATCAGTAATAACAATTTCGGCCAAGAGCCTTTTAGCTCAATGGCATAGCTTGCTCTTCTTTATTAAGAGAACCAATTTCAAAATATCTGTGATACTTTAACTTGATGTACATTGGTACATGTGGAAGTATTACAATAGGCTTCACCATCTCAAAATAATAGATATTCCACACTTCACAAATATCTGGGCACTTCGATAGTGCATGAAAAATAGATTCAGAAGCTAATGAACATATGCTGCAGATATCCGTCTCCAAAACTTTTCGTTTCTGGAGTCCTTATTCTTTAGTCGGTAGAGCTTCGGAACAAGCACGCCAAATAAAAGTCTTAACTTTATTTGGCACTTTAAGCTTCCACACACGAGACCAAAAACATTTTAAACTATAATTTTCAGAGCTTGATGCCTCACCCCGCTAATCTTCCTCAAATAACAGCTGGTATCCAGTCTTAACGGAATAAACACCGTTTCTACTTCGAGGCCAAATAATAAAATCTGTTTGGTTAGTAGTACAGAGAGGTAGAGCTTTTATTCTTTGGGATTCAAATGGGAGAAAATTCTGATATATCACTTGACCATTCCACCCCTTACGTCATAATCAAATAATCGGGGACGAAGGGAGATTTGGACAAGGGGGGCAATGGCCTCCCCATTTTTTTTAAATATATTAATATATACATAAGTACTAATTTTAGTAATTTTGTTCTATAAAATTATATTTTTCCTTCCTTAACATTATCATTTATTCTTTTAATAGTACTACTCTAGTCACAAATTTTTCTACAACATTTTTACAAACTGTTGAGTTAGTAAATTCTTAATGGTTTGTGTAAGGGTAAAATTCCCAAGTCAAACAACGGGCCTTGGGCCCTATACAGAGTCCAGCTACAACCAAGGAGAAAATGGGGCGCCAAAAGACTTCTAGTCCAACCCTAATAAGTCCAAACTTATTTAAAAAGACGTCCGAGGAGGAATGTCTCCTCGGACGTGCCAAATATGGGCCCAACATGCACCCTATCCATAATGAGGAGTCATTCCAAACAAATATTGGTAGTAAGGATGCCCCTCACAAAGCCGGGAGAAGAACGAGAGCATAGGATGTCCAGGGGGAGACCCTAACTGCCGCATTAAATGCAAGGAAACTACTTTTCTGGCCGCATTAATGTGGAGAGGACAGGCGAACAGTGTTACCTTGGCCACTGCAACTCACAGAAAGGTAGGGTGGATGTCCGATGGGACAGGCACTCAAGTAAAGGTCCAGGTGATCAACAAGTGTAAGGCTCTTATTACTTTAAGGAGACTATATAAGAGAAGGGCATCCCCATGAAGAAGGGATCGTAAAAAGGGAAGAAAGAAGGATATAGAGAGAGAGAGAGAGAAAGGTTATAGCCTTTAATCAGAAACAGAGTTGCACCCATACGTCTCCTCGGACCGAGCATCCAGTGGACATAAAGGAGATATTCTTACGTCCAAACCGCTGCATGGCCTAAAATTAACTAACACTCCATTCGTCAAGTCCTAGTTCTGTAACTCACTCTCTACAAATTCATTGTTTAGGGTTCTTTGGGCCAGAATCATCTACTTGCTGGACCTGGGCCCCAAAAACCGACCCTACAGTTTGTATATAGGCCCATCACTTATACTAACAATTTGTAATAATACTCTCTATATTAAAGTCAAATCTAAAATCTAAAACAAAATAAAAAAACCCCAAAAAATTATCCAATAGCAAGAATTACCAATAATAAAGCTAAAAAAAATTAAGTCCAATCCACCAATTTTATCAAAAACAAATAACTTGGTCCTTTACAAAATTTTAAACAAGATAATTTAAGATGTACACATAAAAAAACACAAATAAATGAATAAAAAACTATTAGCTATTAAGCAAAAGAGCTAGAAGCTAGACTGCAGCACACAATCAATAGCAAAGTTGCCTCCAAACTTTAAATCCTTGGCTCCGGCCCGCAAATAATATATCAACTGTTGCTTCCTCCAAACTGGCATCTCATGTAGAAAGCACTCTTGATGTGTAAGTTTCAGGTATCCAATTATCTTCATAGACTCGCATATTTTTTCCATTCCCAACTCTCCATTCCCAATAAGATTACTTTCCTAGCTTTTAGAATGCTTTGCCAAGCAAAGACGAAATTTTTAAATGGAGCAAACTTCAAGTATGCCAAGTAAGATTTTTAAATCACTGTTAAGAAAAGTAATTTCAGGTCAAAGCATAAGTGGCTTTACTGCAATTGCCAAAAACAAAACATAAAAATCCATCCATCCTTATTATTATTATAAACTTATAATTCTAATGCTCCCATTTGGTATAGTAGTTTAATAACATGTTTTCAGTTTTTAAACAATAATACACATATTTTCATATATTTTTTCACCCGCATATATTTCAAAAAAATACAAACTACATTACTAGAATGCGTTAACAAACAGCCCCTCAAATACCAAAAATACTAGTATTACTTGTAAATAAAAAAATGGAAATGTTAATGAGTGCTTTGAGGACATTAGTTAACAATCTATTTTAGGAAATTTTTGACATCACTTTTATGAAAAATGAAAGAAACTGTCAAAACATTAATTTTTTTTTTTTTTTTTTCTTATAAAAACTTTATTTAACTGGATTGTTAACCAATTCTCTTAAGATATTGGTTAGTATGACTTATAAAAAAAATATACTAGAATTACAGGGGTAATTATTTGTATGAGCTAAAAATAAGAAAATAAAAAAGAATTTTAAGGCTGTGTTTGGTTGCCGTAAAACGTTTTCCGGAAAATACATATTTTCCGGAAATGCTAATTTCCGGAAAATGAAAATATTTTTGTGTGTTTGGTTGTATTTCAAAAAATTTTCCGGAAAATATTTTCTAGTGTTTGGAAAAGAAGGAGGAAAACACAAAACCCAGAAAACACAAAAGCCACAACCCAGAAAAATCGCGATCTCGCCGTCGCGAGATCGCGATCAACGGCGCGGTCTCGCCGTCGCGAGATCGCGATCAACGGCGCGGTCTCGCGACGGCGCGATCTCGCGTTCGCGATCTCGCGGTCGACGCTTCGCGAGATCGCGCCGTCGATCGCGATCTCGATCCGGCGCGATCTCGCGAAGGCGAGATCGCGATCGACGGCGCGATCTCGCGAACAACGCTTCGGGAGATCGCGCCGTCGATCGCGATCTCGATCCGACGCGATCTCTCTTTTTCCGGATTTGGCTGTGCTCGTCGATCGCGATCGTCGATCGCGTCGCTCGATCGACGATTGCGATCGTCCACCGCGCCGCTCGTCGGCGCGATCGTCCCTCTCTCTCTCTGATCTGGGCTCTCTTTTCTCTCTCTCTCTCTCTCTCTCTCTCTCTCTCTCTCTCTCTCTTTTTCCGGATTTCATTTGAAGTGAAAATGAAGACAGAATTCATTTTCCGTGGTCAAGGCTTCAAATTTCGGTCAACCGGAATTCGATTTCCGGAAAATAACGTTTTCCGTCACAGCCAAACGCTCCATTTTCCGGAAATTGATTTCCGGAATTCGTTTGAAGTCGAATCAAACGCACCCTAAAAGGTGCTTTATAGCTGGTCACCACCATCACGAAAATCAGTAAAAATTACTGTCCACTTGCCTTTGTTGACTAGGTCTTTTTTTGTTTGGTCTTGCTGATGAGATGAGCGATGACTTGACTAATAAATAACAGGCCGTGAAATTGTGGATGAATTCCTCCGATCTGCTATTCCTCTACCCTTTCATTCTCTCTCCAATACACGGAGAAAGAACACTAACTATCCTTTCATTTACTAAAAAGCAATTACTATTTAATAGGAACTGAATCCGGCATTGTTTCAGGACATCAAGCCTTTCGATCTGTAAGTACCCTTTTTTCACTCTTATTCGTCTTCTTTATTTCTTTTCTTTCCCCTCATCCTTGAAATGAAAAATCTAAATATCAAATCTTCTGTACTTTTTTGTTTTGTTTATCTGTATTATAGTTCAAGATTTACAAGTATGTGTCCAATGGATTCCATGAGCACTGAAGGAGGGTCAACCTCATCACCTTCTACTTCTTCTTCAACAACTCGGTGGAAATTCGATGTCTTTATTAGTTTTAGAGGTAAGGACACCCGTTCTGATTTTACGGACCATCTATATGCAGCTTTGGAACAGAAGGGCATTTTGACCTTTAAGGATGATAATAGACTTGAGCGGGGAAAAGCTTTTTCAACAGTCTTGAAAGCAGTGGAAGAATCGAGGTTTGCTATCGTCGTTTTCTCAAGAAACTATGCATCTTCAACATGGTGCTTGGATGAGCTTGTAAAAATCAACGGATGTATTAATGACACGGGAATGACAGTTCTGCCGGTTTTTTATGACGTGGATCCATATGATGTGCGGAGGCAAAGAGGAAATTTTGCATATGCTTTTGATGAACACGAAGAACGATTTAAGGAGAATATTGAGAAGCTTGAAGTTTGGAGAGAAGCTTTGAGAGAAGTGGGGAATCTGTCTGGTTGGGTTGCTACTGGAGATAGGTAATTTCCTAAGAAATGTATTTTATGTTGATATTTAAATGAAAATTTTCTTGAAGTATATAGAGTAGCATAATATGAATGCATGGATTGAAATATTAAAGCAAATCCTTTAGTGTTTATTGGTTGAGATATTGTTTTAGGTTAATTAAAATCCTGAAAGATAAAATCCTTAGGGATGCTAGGTTCTCTTTTCCGTTAAGAGTTTGTTCCTCCAAACATTTTAATTTTTGTTGTAAAAGACTTGTCTTAGTTATATTTTTTCAGCCCGTTGTTGGGTTGTTCCTCAAAAAAAAAAAAAAAAAAGTGGAAATACACAGAAAGATAGAATTCAAAATGAGAAAATTCAAATAAAGGAGCGGGTAGCCCCTATTGATAAAAAATATGAGGGAGGGTCACTTAAGTTGATGAAAAGATGATGGAATGTCGCTTAAGATGGTTCGGTCATGTTCAAAGGAGTGTGACCCATGCACTAATAAGAAAGAGTGGGTTGATGCATCATACAAGTTGAGGGAATAAGAAAAGGTAGAGAAAGACCAAAAATTACATTTGTAGAACTAATAAAAAAGGACATTTCAATTAAGTGTTTGTTTTGCATCAACTTATTTAACTTTGTCCTGAAAATGTACTAAAGTCTACTTGTATTTTGAAATTGCAAGAAAAAGTGAGTTTTTAAATAGCTGTGCATAAAAGCTAAAGCTAAAAATTGAACGAAAAAGCTAATGCCAAACACATGAAGTAATAGAGAGTATGGCCTTAGATAGAATAGAATGGAAGAAAAGAATACATATGGCCGACCCTAATTAATTTGTTGACGATACATAGCCGATCCCGAAATTTTGGGTCTAAGGCTTTGTTTATTGCTTTTATTATTAAATAAAATCCTTTTAAGTGCATTTTGACAATTTTATTCACAAACCACTTGTTTACAGAACTAAAATGTTTACATAATTTTAAGAGGTAGAGCTTTACGGAGTTTATAATTCATATTAGTCCTCAAATGAAAATTCAAAGCACACTTCTTATATTGGTAGTTGACGAAATTTGATGGATTTGTTTCAGTAAATATAATCATACAGTTACAGTTCTTATATGGGTAGTTGAGTATTTCTATCCATGTTTCCTGAGCCAGTTAGTTCATTTTTGTTTGTGCAAGAAGTATTATTGCCCAATATTTTTCTTCATCCCCAAGGTTTTATGATTGGTTTGGACCATAATTTAATTATTGTTCTATCATCTTTGCAGTAATGTGTCAGAATTAATCAAAAGCATTGTGGAACAGATATCACAAAATCTGAGTTCAAGTTTCTCAAGCATTACCAATGACTTGGTAGGAATGGATTCTTCAGTGCAAGAATTGATCACTGCATATTTAAAAAATAGGAACAATGTTTTCATGATAGGGATTTGTGGTATGGGGGGATCCGGAAAGACAACTCTTGCTAGAGTGTTCTATGAAAAACTTCGTAATTCTTTTGAAGGTTCTTCCTTTATTGCTAAGTTAGAGAATATTCAGAAAAAATTGATTTGCTTCAGTTACAACAGCTTCTTCTAGCAGATATTTTGGAGGAAAGAAATATAGAGATAAGGACTGTTTATCGTGGAATTGACATGATCAAGAGAAGGCTATGTCATAAAAAGGTTCTAATTGTTCTTGATGATGTTAATAAACTGGACCAACTAGAAAATTTGGCTGGAGAGCATGGCTGATTTGGATTGGGGAGTTTGATCATCATAACAACTAGAGATGAACGTCTATTGTTCCAACATGGAGTGCGTGAAATACATAAGCCTAATGCATTATCCAGTGACGATGCTTTAAAACTTTTTTGTTTGAAAGCCTTCAAAGATGAAAAACCCAAAGAAGATTATATGCAACTCTCCCTGGATGTTGTACGCTATGCTAATGGCCATCCATTAACTCTTGTAACTTTCGGTTCCTTTTTGTTTGGAAGAACAGTGGATGTATGGCAAAGTGCATTGGACAGGTATAAAAAAAATCCTAAAAGAGAAATATTTGACTCACTAAAAGTAAGTTATGACGGGTTAGTGGAAATGTGGAAGGATATATTTCTAGATGTTGCATGTTTCTTTAGAGGGAAGATGAGAGATCAAGTAATAGAGATATTAGAGGCCTGTGGTTTTCACGCAAGACTCGGAATACAAGTTCTCAAAGAAAAATCTCTCCTAACCATAGAAAACAATGCATTGCAGATGTATGATATAGTGCAAGAAATGGGTATGGAAATTGTCCGTCAAGAATCACCTGAAGAGCCTGGGGAGCGCAGTAGGTTGTGGCTTCATAAGGATTTGTTTCATGTACTGATGAACAATACGGTAAGAACATCGGCAAAACAAAATTTTATTTCAACGGTAATATTGAATAGATACACAACACAATTTCATTCTTTAAAGAAAAAAAATCCAATATATATGTAGTTACCTAAGTACTTAATTTATAAAATATAGAATACAAAATTTTATTTATTTTCATGTTAATATGCTGATTATTTCTTGTGTTAATGTGATTGTCACTTAAAAAAATGTCATCGTTGATGATTTCTTACATTTTGAAAACACAATGTGATTGTGACATTGTTTATTTATTTGAATTGTAGAATTGCATCCTTTCTAGTTGCAATGTATGATTCTCAAATGAAAATATCATTTGTTAATATATGAATAAAACTTAAATAAAAATTAAATTGTTTCTAAGGGCTCAATTTGGCAATTTCTCATCCTTCACCATGTTGGATTTACCAATGGTCTGGGAGATTATATATGTGGAAAACTTATCATGGATATTATTTGCCTCTAATACTATAAAACTGAAAATTTATTCTTAACTTTTGTTGTGCAATTCTCTGGTCCTTTGTTTTTGATTCTTAGGCAAAAACAGCAATTCAAGCCATAGTCCTAGACTTATCTGGAGGGGATGAGGCATATCAGCACATTGAACCGTATTCTCAAGGTTTTTCAAAGATGTGTAATCTTAGATTGCTCATAATTAACAATGTGCACATCCCAAATGGTCTCAATCATTGTTCTAATGAATTAAAACTTCTTGAATGGTGTGGGTATTCTTCAAAATGTTTGCCATCCAGATTCCAATCAAAAGAGCTTGTTGAACTTAGACTGCGGTTTAGCAAAATTGAATATCTTTGGAGAGGTGTAAAGGTGATTTTTTTTTTCTAGCCGTCTTTTTATTACTTGTTATTTCTCTTTTCTCTAGGAGTCGCTTCATATATACTTTCTTTCTGTTTGAGCTTCATCCTTTCATCAATAAAAATTGTTTTAATATTTTTTTAAAAAATCAATAATGGAAGCTAATTATCCTTTTTTTTTTTTTTGGTTGACAGTGTTTAGACAAGTTAAAAGTCATCAATCTTGAACATTCCATAGACCTTATTGAGACACCTGACTTCACAGGGGTTCCAAGACTTGAGAATATTTGTCTTCGAGGTTGCAAAAGTTTGGTTAAGATTGACCCATCTATTGGACAGCTTAGTAAGCTTACTGTTTTAAATTTGGAATTCTGCCAATCTCTTATCAATCTTCCAAGCAGCACAGATAGTTTAAGCTCTCTTGAAATACTCATTCTTTTGGGATGCTCAAAACTTGCCAAACTGCCAGAGAACTTGGGGAAAATCAAAAGTTTGAAGGAACTTAATTTCACTGGAACTGCTATTAGAGAAGTTCCATCTACCATTAGTTTCTTGATATGTCGTGGATGTGAAAAGCAATTTTTTAAGTCAAGGCTTGATAGTGTTTTCTGCGTTCGCTCGTTAAAATCTTTATCACTATCTACAAACAAGCTTGTCTTTGCCCTACCCACAAGCATCAGTCAACTTCAGAATTTGGAATCTCTTAATTTGGGCAACTGCATTCAACTTCAATCATTGCCAGAGTTTCCATCAAATTTGATATATATAAATGCTAAAGGTTGTTCTTCCCT
Source organism: Quercus lobata (assembly GCF_001633185.2). Classification (NCBI taxonomy): domain Eukaryota; kingdom Viridiplantae; phylum Streptophyta; class Magnoliopsida; order Fagales; family Fagaceae; genus Quercus; species Quercus lobata. The sequence goes on along the minus strand of NC_044906.1, from coordinate 60,970,990 downwards.
GGAATGGTCACAAGCACTGCTCAGTGCGGGCAATTTGTCACAACCATCAATTTCATTTTTTAATTGCTGCAAGTTGGTTGAGTATGATGAGGGTGGTGATGGTCTGGCATTTGCAATGTTGAAACATTACCTACAGGTAATCTGTCCTCTCTCTCTCTCTCTCTCTCTCTCTCTCTCTCATTGTTAAACACGGGCAGCTCCAGTTGGAGCCCAGGGGGTTCAAATGAACCCCCTGTACTGAAACCAAAAAAAAAAAAAAAAATATATATATATATATATATACCCTCTTTTTTGGTTTTGACCCCTAGAATAAAATTTTGAACACCTTGGTCCTATATTTTTTTTAAGCCTAGTTGAAAATAAGTTTGAATATAATTCTTTTAACAATATCTTGGTCTTTTTAAACACACATACACACGAAAAAAAAAAAAAAAACCAATTTGATATAAAATTTGGAAAAAAATTAATAAGCCTAACAACAAAAGTAGAAATTTGTTAATCTTAAACCTTAGAAAAAATTCACTTAGATCTTTAAAAAATTGAAATAAATCAATAAAATGGGAGATCAATTGATGAACGATTGCTTGGCTATGTATATTGAAAGAGATATAGTTTGTAGGATTAATAATGAAGATATCATGCAACAAATTCAAAATATGAAACATCGTAGAAAGCAATTGTAAAACTTTATGTATTTGAGTTTTTTTTTTTTTTTTTGGTGATGTTGATATATTCAAGTTCTCTTTTATTTAAAATTTTGTATAATTTATGTTTCTTATTAACCCCCCTTAAAAATAATCCTAGAGTCGCCACTGGTTAAACAATATGTTTTTTTTCTTTTATGTACAGAGGCTCATTTATCCAAAAACTGGATTATATGAAACTTCTACCAAAAGGAAAGATAGGTCTAGAGCTGCGTTCCAGATAAATATTCCTGGATTGGATGTTCCAGAGTGGTTAACTCATCGAAGTATTGGGCACTCAATATTGTTAGAGCGGCCTCTGAATTGGTCTAATAGTAGGTGGATGGGAATTTCTTTGTGTGCTCTTTTCAGAATAAATTTCTGCGGGTATTCGAGCGAAAGATATAGTCTTAAAGGTCATGTGAAAGCCTATGGTGATATGCCTCATGATACTTATAAAGTTATTAAAGAGACATCCTCTGAAGTTGTTATTTGGGAGACATCCTTTGAAGTTGCTATTAGGGAAACATCCTTTGATTATAATGTGTGTCACCTTTGGCTATTGTATTGGTCTCGTGATGATTTGCTAGGTGAAGATTGGAATGATCATGAATGCAGTCAGATTAATGTTGTATTTGACAGCAATAGCGAAAGTGTGAAGGTGATCAAATGCGCAGTCTGTTTGATATATGAGCAAGATGTGGAAGAGTTCATTTAAAAAATTGCACAATGCAGCAGTAGGTGCGTTATTGCTTCCACGGGTTTGAATTGTGTCCATCATAAATTTGAAAATTCAACCGTAGTAAAAGCTACCAAAATTATGAGAACCTATGAAGACAATAATGAGGCAGGACGTAGTGCAAGATGGAGCTTTCCTGAGGAAACTGAAAGCGGTAACAACCATCTCATACATCCTGCCTGTTACAAGTATTTTCTTTATAGCTGTAATTTCCCAGATTGTTTGTCCAGATTTTTGTGTAGGTTTGGATTGTTTAGGTGTTGCATAGGCATGTACTGGGTAGGTTTTTTCTTCATAAACAAATACGAGAAATCTCAATTGTGAATGGTTATAATAGGGTATTGCATAATTGTGGCCAACACTCTCCTCCAGTCATGACAAATTGAATCACAATTAACCTGGTAACATTGTGACTGCAAGCAATCCAAATCACCCTTTACTTCTGTATTCTTGAAAATTAACCTTATATTTTGTCGCGAGTTCAATGCCAGTTGTCTAAAGAACTTGATTTTTCAGCCTCCACGTCATCATTTGTTACAAGAAGCCTACTAAACTAGTGAAAGCTTAGGTAATTAATGCCTATGGATTACACAAGTCTTGACAAGTATGTTAGAGATTTAAATGAGTAAATAGTGTGGATTTGTGTGTACCGCTGGTTTTGTCATCAGCAATCAAATTCCAATATTTTCTATTTTTTGGCCTGACCTCAAGCGAACTCATAGACTAAAACAAATCAAAGGTAATTAAGAGGAAAAAGGATCAAATATGGTTCAGTTTCTTTCAAAATCCTTCCCAAGATATGCAACACTAGCAACAAATGTGGGTTCAGCACACCAACGACCTACGAATTCCAAGAGTCCAACCTCAGTATCACTACGCGTTGATGTTGGGCTCGTGTGGTTTGTATTGCCAAGCCCAAGTCAACATAAGATGATAGAATTCCAATTGTAATAGGAATCTCATCTAGCCGACTTAACATGTATATCCATATATATGTGATTAGGTGCGGCAAAGTAAATTGACAAGAGATGAATTCCAAAAGACCTGGTACCGTATAAGAAGAAAAATAAGAGAAAAGGTTGTGGGTTATTCAGTCTTGTGTTTTTCTTGTGAGAGAGAGAGAGCTAGGGCGTAATTGGAATTTAGGTTTCTTGAGAATATTCTTGTGCACTATTGTATCACCCAATTTTTATAGTGAAATTTCTCCGTTGTTGTCGTGGAGATAGGTAGTTTGTCGAACCACGTAAATTCTTGCGTTCTTTGTGTGTGCTTTTTATATAATTTTCACTTATTTACTGTTATTGATTTGAATCTTAGGATGTTATTTGCACAACAAGTGGTATCAGAGCCAGGTTAGGATTCAATCCTTTGAATACAGTAAAGATGTTAGGCACAAAGTATGACGTAGAGAAGTTTTGTAGTAAGAAAAATTTTTCCCTTTGGCAAAGGTAGATGAAGGATCTCTTAATTTAACAAGGAGTTCATAAGGCCTTACTTGGGAAATGGAAGAAACTGGAAACGACGAAGGATGTAGAATGGGTAGACTTTTGTTCAAAACAAGCTGAAGGATGTAGAATGGGTAGACTTTTGTTCAAAACAAGCAACAATGTAATACACGCATGTCCACTTGCAAAAAGATCATTTACAAATCCATCACTATGTACAAAATGATCATTTATGAATCCATCACTATCACCAAAAGCTTTTACAGTTGATCATGTATGAATAAAATTTCTATATTAATCTTGTTACTTCTCTTGTTCAGAATTATTACGAAACCAACTTGTTTTACTTTGCTCAAGGTGAGTCTCCACTTGAATAACTCTTAAGGATTGTGGAGTAACTCCTCAAGAATATTTACTCTAAAGCCTTGTGGGAGTAATAACTCAGGTATTAATCCAATTACTTTATACGTTTTATACTGTTTAGACTCCAAACAGCTTCTGTTCTTACTTTCCATGATGTCTATTGAAGATAATAATGGGCTGCTTTCAAAGGCCATGACTCAAAGCCACCTAAAAAATCAGACACTATTGGTGTAAGAATAATTTTTCAAATTACCACACACATGGTTGTATACCTGAGCAATCTATACTCCCACTTTCTCATCTTCATGTTTTACAACAAAATCATCAATTTAAACCTCATCTTCTTCTCTATTTTCACATCCCACAACCCCAAAATTGGTATCTTTCCACAAGGTTTCCTCCGCTGGGGCTTGGTGGTTTCTCCCTATGGAGTGGTTTAAGGCATCTGGGTATCTCATAAAACCCCTCTCACTAAAGTGACATAGTTTTTCAATTAAAAGTATAAAGAAGGAAAACAACAATCTTGTTACAAAAACCCATTAACAACCAAGGTCAAAGTGTTCTTTAAACCTGGATTTGCAGCAAGCCTGTGGGTTTTCGATGGTGAAGTGGGACCTTCTTCCCTTGGCTTTGGTGGCGAGCAAACCCTTGGCTGTTGCTGGGTCGTGGACTGTTGATATTGGAGACTAGATCTGAAGGAAAGTGAAGCCTAGCTGCGGATTGTCGTTTACAACAATGGAGATGGGGAATGCGAAGGCGTGGGGTTGGTTGAAGATGAAGGAATGAGAAGCTTCAAAGGCACAAAAGGAAAAAGAAGGCCTGAGAAGCTTCAGACACATTTCTTCTCTCCTGAACATTACAGATTTAAAATTTGTACCCGTTGTTAGCTTTTTAAAAATTAAACACACACATACCAAACACACAATTATTTTTCAAACAATGAAATATGTTATTTGAAACATGGTACCAAACACATTCTTTACTTTATGAATACTATAAATACGTGTTTTTCACAACACTTTTTAAACCCCATTTTTCACTTCATTTTAAACAACGTTACTCAAACATCTCTACCAAACGGGCCCTTAATTTTGGAGAAAGGATACGAAAGAGAAGATAGAAAGTGGCGGGGGTTTGAAAATTTTCTAGGAAAAATTGTCATTTGGTTTGTGTTGGTAGAGTGAATTGCAGTGGCTTATTTTTTAACAGTTGTCAATCGTCTATTGGATATGAAATACCAAATAAATTACTAACTTGGTAATACCGAAACACTATATACTTTCTCGTCTATAGGAGGCTTTTTGTTGAATTGTCTATGGGAGGTTGATGGAGGATATTTTTGGTTTTGATGAACATTACAGATTTTATAGGTCTTAAGTTTAAGACAAAGTTTAGTTACAAAATTAGTTGTAGCCTAAAACAGCTGTAACCTAAGACTACAACCTTTCTTAATATCTTTTTATTGGATGTGAATTATTAGAAATTCACAATTGGATTACATCTTCTTTTTATATCCTCCATGCTTGAAAATTTTCTAAAAAATTAAAAATCAATAGCTATATTATCAATAAATTATTTAAATTGCAAGTTTTTATAGTTTAAAATTATGCATAATATATAAACTTATAAATTATATAATAAATAATATCTGATTAACACAAAATTTAGCATGCATATTAAGAGCATGTAGAACATGCAATTCAACAGTTAGATTTTCAAAATATGTAGTAACATTTATTTTATTGAGTAAAGTTGTAACTTTATGCTATAACCAATTTTGTAACTAAACTTTATCCTTAAGTTTTTACCTTTTTTTGTCACAAAATTTGCTTGGCAACTAATTAGTGGTTAATACTTAATAGTGTAGCAAGTATTTAGTTTTGGGTTTTATATATCTTTTTTTGAATTTATTAGAATAGTATTTTAACAATAGTTTTTAAAATTTGATAGTTTAATTCATCTTGTTTGGAATCTTTGGATACTATTTTCCCAATGCATTTTCATCTCGTAGGTTGTTTTTGTTTTCATTAATCAGCTAAACTTGTTGACTTTAAATATCTTTAGAGCATTTGTTAATGAACAATTTTAGAAAAAAATTTAATACTGCTTTTATGGAAAATATAAAAGTTGTCAAAATAATTAATGTGGGGACCGTTCGATCAATAGGCCCATAAAGTTCAGAATTGATTCAGGATTGTTGGGCCCGTGGCCCATCCGAGGATACATATCCGTCCGAGGAAGCCAAGTCAGGTCATAAGGTAGTTACTGAAGGGGATGGTAGACAACATCACAAGGGAAGGGTTCTGCATATCCGTCCGAGGACACCCTACTCCTCGGCAGTATGCGTCCGAGGACGATCAGGACGTGGTCTTATTGCAACCAGACCTCAGGATTAGGTCACCGTAAAGGATAGAATAACCGACCAAGGATGAAAGAGATAAGGCAAACAAATATCTATAACTACAGCTGCCTCCGCATTAATGACCTCTCAACCAACTCTCTGGCCGCATTAATGTGGAGGTGATACCTGAACAGTAAGGAAGCAGTCTTACAGCTGCCCATAGGAAGTTTCAGGAGGTGCTAGATGGGACAGAAAGAAATCTTCTGGACCCAACCTACACGTGTGCGGTAAGGATGGAACGCAAAGGGGGGTATATAAACTAAAAGAAGAGCATGAAAAAGAAGATCGGAACAGAAAAAGAAAAGGGAGAAAGACATAAACAAAAAAGAAGAGAGTAAGAGTAGAGAAAAAGAATTGCATTGATCACTAAAGAAAACGATCGTTGTACCAACTTTAGACCTTTAACATACTTGAGAGTGAATCTTTTTAAGGGAGACCACAGTTAACCTAGTTCTTTACACCCACGCTCTACAAATCATATTGTCTGGGCCTTTTTACGTGCGAACCCAACACTGTTACGGTTCGTTACAAAATCGCGCCCTCACAATTGGCGTCGTCTGTGGGAAGAGTTTGTGTTAGCTTGTACAACTTCTGGTACAACGTTTCCGATGGAAGGAGTGGAACCACCTCATCTCGCAGCGGGACCGCATCAGGATGATGTCAACCTGCATCAGGCGGAGTCAAGGGGCTCTCAGCATGGTGGTCCTCGAAGGAGTCCTGAACGGAGGGAAGTTCGGGAGGGGAGTGTACATACAACTCATACCACCAGGAGCCATTCACGCGGGAAGAGTCACGTTTCCCATGCGAAGCATGGTGGGAATCTGCAACGTGAGATCGCAGACTTGAAGAGAGAGTTGCGCCATGCACGGCGGGAACGTTCCCCACCTTGCTCTGAACCATCATCCGGGGAGTCGGATGGAACTAGCTACAGGCGGAGGTCGAGAACTCCGCAAAGCGAGACTTTCTCCTATGAAGAGGAACATCGCCATAGGCGTAGGCGTAGAAGTCCAACTAGCAGGGGCTTGGGAAACGATGCCATGAACAAAACCCTGAGTCAAATTTCCAAGTCACCCTTTACAAGAAACATAGACGATGCTACCCATCCTCAGCGGTTCCATCAACCTACGTTCTCTCTGTATGATGGCCATTCAGATCCGATGGAACATGTAAGTTATTACAGCCAGAAGATGGCTATTCACTCCAGGGATAATGCTTTAATGTGCAAGATTTTTCCATCGAGTTTGGGTCCAACGGCGATGAGGTGGTTCAATGGCTTAAGGGCCAATTCTATTGGATCTTTCAAAACACTGACTCAGACTTTTGGTGCTCGCTTTATTACATGCAGCCGGACTCCTCTGCCTTTGGGATCCTTGTTGACTTTGTCTATGCGAGAGGGCGAGACTCTCAAAAGCTATTCGGATAGGTACTGGGAAATGTTTAACGAAATAGAGGGGAAGAATGATCCTGTGGCTATAACCACTTTCAAAGCCGGTCTCCCAGCTGATCACGACTTGAGGAAATCCTTGACGGGTAAACCTGTCACCAGTGTGCGCCAGCTGATGGACAGAATAGAAAAGTACAAAAGGGTAGAGGAATATCAACTTCAGGGGAAAGGAAAGGCCAAGATGATCCTTCAGGAGAGGAGGGATTTCAGGTCGGATCGTTATAATAACAGCCGACCGAGGAGGGACTTTGTTGGGCAGTCGGGCTCGGCGGACGCCCAGGTTGTTAATGCAGTATTTCGGGAGCCTGTTCAGCAGGTTTTGGAGAAGATAAAGAACGAGCCATTCTTCAAATGGCCGAACAAGATGGCGGGAGAACCTAGAAAACGCAACCCGAGTTTGTATTGACATTACCATCAGGACCATGGGCACACGACAGACAACTGCAGGAATTTATGGGACCACTTGGAGCAGTTAGTCCGTGAAGGGAAATTAAAGCAACTCTTGCATCACTCCAGCGGAAGGGCGAGCCAAGCAGGTTCCGAGGTGCGTGGGGATGCTTCATCAAGGCTCCCCTTGGGTACGATTAACGTCATCTTTGCGGCCCCGGGAAGGATTGGATCTTGCCCCTCGAGAGTGTTGTCGGTGTCCCGATACCCGGCCGAGGATCATTCTCAGGCATTGAAGAGAGCCAAGAGGCGTGTCCCCTTGATTTTGGGTTTTTCAGATGAGGATCTGGTTGGGACCATACAACCTCATGAGGATGCTTTGGTGGTAACATTGAGGATTAGTGGGTACGATGTCCGAAGAGTGATGGTTAATCAGGGAAGCGCTGTGGATGTGATGTATCCAGATTTGTACAAGGGGCTAGGTTTGAAACCAGAGGACTTAACAACTTATAATTCCCCTCTAGTGAGTTTTGAGGGAAGGTTGGTCACTCCTATGGGGCTAATCAGGCTGCCCGTGCAGTCAGGCACGGATGTGGTGAAGGTGGATTTTATTGTTGTAGATGTTTTTTCTCCGTACACGGCTATTGTGGGCAGACATTGGCTTCACACCCTTAAAGCGGTTTCGTCCACCCTACATCAGAAGGTGAAGTACCCATCCGGAGACCAAGTGCTGGAGATCGTAGGGAGTCAAGCGACTGCTCGGCAATGCCAAGTAGCGGCTATACAGCATCGGCCAGAGGCAGAAACCTCGGCTACCGTCGATAACGAGTTATAGCAATTAAAGTCCCCAGTATCAGGCTTAGAAGTGCCAATCAATGGGGTAGAGTGTGAAGATCTGGAAAAGGCAGTTATCGCTGATGATCCAAAAAAATTCTTCCGGGTTGGGGCCAAGTTGCCTTTGCAAGAGAAAGCGAATTTGCTGGAGTTCCTCCGAGCCAATGTGGACGTTTTTGCATGGGACCCGTACGAGGCCCCAGGGATGGACCCGAATTTCATTTGTCACCGACTCAACGTGAACCCTGCCGTTGTCCCCAGGAGGCAACCTCCTCGGCGACCATCGAAGGAGCATGCCGAGGCAGTTAGAAGCGAAGTTGCCAAGCTCAAACAGGCTGGGGCTATCAAGGAAGTTTTTTACCCTCAATGGTTGGCCAATACGGTGGTAGTAAAAAAGAAGACTGGAAAATGGCGGGTGTGCGTGGACTTCACGGATCTTAATAAGGCCTGCCTCAAGGATTCATTTCCTATGCCGAAGATTGACCAGTTGGTGGATGCGACCGTGGGTCACCCTAGGATGAGTTTCTTGGATGCCTTTCAAGGGTATCACCAAATACCGTTGGCCGCCGACGATCAAGAAAAGACTGCTTTCGTGACCCCGATTGGGAACTACCATTACAAGGTGATGCCTTTCGGTTTGAAAAACGCTGGATCTACCTACCAACGCATGATGACGAAAATGTTTGAGCCACAACTGGGCAGAAATATTGAAGTTTATATCGATGATATGGTTGTAAAAAGTAAAGTAGTGTCCGAACATGTGGACCTCACTAGTATCTTCGGGATACTGAGAGAACATAAGTTGCGCTTGAATGCTTCGAAGTGCTCTTTTGGTGTAGGTTCCGGGAAGTTCGTGGGGTACATGGTGACCCATAGAGGAATTGAGGTGAATCCAGACCAGATTAAGGCCATTAACGATTTGCAAGCACCTCGGAATCCAAAAGAAGTGCAGAAACTGACTGGGATGACTGCTGCGTTGAACCGGTTCATCTCCAGGTCGGCTGAGAGGTGTCGTCCTTTTTTCCGCCTGTTACATAAGTGGCAAGGATTCGAATGGACCGTGGAGTGTGCTGAAGCGTTCCAGCAGTTGAAAGATTACTTGTCCAGGCCACCTATCATGTCTAGCCCTGAAGTGGATGAGGTGTTGTATGCCTATTTGGCGATAGCTCCCCACGCAGTTAGTTTCGTCTTGATACGAGAAGACAATGGCGTCCAAAGGCCAGTTTATTATGTAAGTAAATCCCTCCATGAAGCCGAGGTGAGATATCTGTCATTAGAAAAGGCCATATTGGTGGTGGTCCATGCAACACGTAAACTTCCGCACTATTTTCAAGCTCACACTGTGGTTATTTTGACCCAACTGCCTCTTAAGTCCATACTCAGAAGTGCTGACTACACCGGTAGAATTGCCAAGTGGGGCACGATTCTGGGTGCTTTTGACATCAAATACATGCCCCGCACCTCTGTGAAAGGTCAAGTCCTCGCCGATCTGGTAGCTGAATTCGCTGAGTGCCCTGAGGAAATTAGTAGGAATCAAGATCACATGGATGAAAAATCGGTTGGCTTGATATCCGCACAAGGGGAGTCTATATGGAAAGTGTACGTGGATGGGGCCGCAAACCAACGGGGAGCTGGATTGGGATTGGTGCTGATATCCCCCGAAGAGGTCATCATCGAGAAGTCACTAAGACTAGGGTTCTCGGCTACTAACAATGAATCAGAATACGAAGCCTTGATAATGGGAATGAGCATGGTCCATAAAATGGGTGGAAAGGCAGTGAAACTATTCTCAGACTCAAGGTTGGTAGTCGGCCAGGTGACCGGAGAGCTGGAGGCCAGAGACCCAAGGATGTAAGGGTATCTGGACCGGGTTAGGCGTATGCGAACGGAGTTCGAGTCTTTCGACGTATTACATATTCCACGAGGTGAAAATACCCACGCTGATTCCTTGGCGACCCTTGCCACCTCCTCGGTACGAAATTTCCCTCGGGTGATTATTGTCGAAGACTTGTGTACTCCCACTTCACCAGAAAAGGAGGTTTGCCAAATCCATCAAGTTAGTCTGTCGACAAGCTGGATGGATCCCATATTAAAATTTCTCGAAAGTGACTTATTGCCCGAAGATAAGCTGGAAGCTGAGAAAGTACGAAGGAGAGCTCCTCGGTACTGGTTATCCGAGGATAAAAAGTTATACAGACGGTCCTTCTCTGGGCCATACTTGCTCTGTGTGCCTCCTGAGACTGCAGAGTCAATTCTGGAAGAATTGCATGAGAGCATTTGTGGAAGCCATACAGGAGGAAGGTCTCTATCATGCCGAGCCCTCACGCAAGGTTATTGGTGGCCAAATATGCGGAGAGAAGCGCAGGAGTATGTTAAGAAATGCGATCAGTGTCAGAGATATGCCCCGAATATCCACCAACCGGGAGGAGTTCTTAACCCTCTCTCAAGCCCGTGGCCTTTTGCGCAATGGGGGCTGGACATTGTCGGCCTTTTTCCTAAAGCCATAGGAAACAAGAAGTACCTGCTGGTCGGCACAGACTACTTCACTAAATGGGTTGAAGCTGAGCCCTTGGCTAACATCAGGGACGTAGATGTGAAGAAGTTTGTCTGGAGGAACATTGTTACACGATTTGGAATTCCCCGAACTCTTGTCTCGGATAACGGACTCCAATTCGATAGCAATGCCTTTAGGGAATATTGTTCAGAACTGGGAATAAGAAACAGATATTCCACTCCAGCTTATCCACAAGGCAACGGGCAGGCTGAAGCTGTTAACAAGGTAATAGTCAATGGGCTTAAGAAGAGACTGGATGACGCGAAAGGAAAATGGGTGGAAGAATTGCCACATGTGCTTTGGACGTATCGGACAACACCCCGACGTTCGACGGGAGAAACTCCCTTCTCCATGACCTATGGGGCAGAGGCCGTCATTCCCCTGGAAACTGGATTCCCAACGTTAAGGACCAGTACATTCTCTTCGGGTAATAATGATGCGATGTTGGAAAAAAGTTTAGACCTGATTGAAGAACGAAGGGAGAGCGCGATGGTTCAATTAGCTTACTACCAGCATAAACTCAAGCAGGGCTACGATAGCAATGTGAGGATGAGGCCGTTAGCCATAGGGGATCTGGTGCTGAGGAAAGTCCTAGGGGCCACTAAGAATCCAAATTGGGGAAAACTGGGACCTAATTGGGAGGGGCCATATCGGATCACTTCTATAGCAGGAATAGGAGCCTACTATCTAGAGGACCTAGATGAAAAACCTGTACTCCATCCCTGGAATGTAAATAATCTCAAGAGGTATTATTATTAATAAAAGTGTTTCAATTCAAATATTTTCTTTTAAACTTACGTCAATCATACATCCTGTACTCCTGCATCCTATGATTTATATTGAATTGTTAAACAGAAACTAATTTATGCCAGGTCCTCGGATCGTAAACTTAGTGGAAATTAACATCCTATAACTTATATTGAATTGTTAAACAGAAACTAAGTTATGCCAGGTCCTCGGATCGCAAACTTAGTGGAAATTAACATCCTATGACTTATATTGAATTGTTAAACAGAAACTAAGTTATGCCAGGTCCTCAGATCGCAAACTTAGTGGAAATTAACATCCTATGATTTATATTGAATTGTTAAACAGAAACTAAGTTATGCCAGGTCCTCAGATCGCAAACTTAGTGGAAATTAACATCCTATGATTTATATTGAATTGTTAAACAGAAACTAAGTTATGCCAGGTCCTCGGATCGCAAACTTAGTGGAAATTAATATTCTATGATTTATATTGAATTGTTAAACAGAAACTAAGTTATGCCAGGTCCTCGGATCGCAAACTTAGTGGAAATTAACATCCTATGACTTATATTGAATTGTTAAACAGAAACTAAGTTATGCCAGGTCCTCGGATCACAAACTTAGTGGAAATTAACATCCTACGATTTATATTAAAACGTGGAACAGAGGCTAAGTTATGCCAGGTCCTCGGACCGCGAACTCGGTAGAAATTAGCCTTCTATGTTGTGTATTGAATTGTTGAATGGTCATAGAGTTGTGATAAATCTTCTAATCATAAATTTGACGGAAATAATGCCCTATAACATTCATTGAGGAGTCGGACAGAGAGCTTTGGACGCAAGATTGGCGCACAATAAAGAAGGTGATTAAAATGAACCTATGCAAAATTACAACGATAAAGTGAATGACTGCAAAGATAACATAGAGCCGCCAGAACGATAAGAAAATGAGCAAAAAAGTCCTCTATTAAGTGTCTATTTAAAGTTACAAGACAGATTCTACTTTTTTAATTTCAACTGGATCTGCGTGGTCTGGCTGGCGGGTATGTCTGCCTCCAAAGTTGCGATTCCATCTTTGGCTTTGGTAATGCCCCCAGTTGGTAGAACCGTAGAGTCCAATTCCTGTTGAAAACCCTGGGAAGCCGTCCCTGCCTCCGAAGCGGTGGTGATCTTGTCTGGGGAAGCTCCTGGAGGGGCTAATCTCTCTTTAGTCGGTCCCGGTTGGCCGCAAGGAGGAGAATTACGAGGCAAAACCTCCTCGTTAAGGTTAGTAACTAGAGAAGGAGCGTCAGCCTGATAGGGTTGAGGAGTGGAGGGGCGTATCGCCTCGGGGTAATATACGTTCTCTGGCCTACGTAGCTCAGATGAGGCTTCAACCCCAGCACGGTTAAGAGCCTCGCTCCAAGTTCTCAAAACCTTCTCAGTTTCAGCTATCCCAATTTCGTAGCCTCTGTGCTCGGCTTCGTTCATTGCCTGTTCGGCGTTGATTTTCGCTTTCTCGGCTTGCTCCTTGAGCTTTTCAGCTTGCTCCCTTAGCTTCTGAGTTTCCTCTAGGTGCTTCTTAAGAACAAGAGCTTGCTCCCGAGTCTTCTTCAGCTTGGCATTCGTCTTGCGCAGAAGCCTTGCTTGTTCCTCAGCCTGCTTCTGGTAGCCTTCTGATGTCGATTCAGCACTCTTGCGAGCTTCCTCTTCAACCTGTAGTTTTTTCCTTGCGTCGGTCAAATCCTGTTCAGATTTGGACAAGGTCTGTACAGCCATTACCCTTCTTTTCCTTTCGTCATCTAGCTGATTGGAGCAAGCATTGAGCATCTCATCTAGCTTGAAAGTATTTTGGATGATCTGTAAAAAAAAAAGGGGGGGAGTTAACATTATAGTCAATGAAAAGTACGTATTAGTGAGTAACAGTCATAGAATGAAACAGGGTAAAAGACAGCTTCTCACCATGCCCAAGTATCGTTTGTTGTCAAGGATGAGTTCATTCTTCCTCATATTCTTTATCTCGGTCATATCTTTTAGGAGCAATAAGGCTTCCTCTATGGCCGAGGCTACGTGACACCCAATGCCGCCGTTAAAGTCCCTTATAGAGGCATCGTCTCGCAGGGGCTCCCCACCGTGCATAGGTGCTGGCAACCACGTTTGTGGCTCAGGATGTAGGGAATCAGATTTCTCTTGGCCCCGCGTAGCTGGGTGCTTAGTTTTCTGCTGCTTTGCAGCTTGTTGGTCATCCTCCTCTCGAGTAGGACGAGACTTGCTCGTATCTGCCACCTCCTTACCCTTCTGTTCCCTGCGTTTTTTCTGCTCGGCAGCGCTGGGAAGCGCTGGTTGTGGAGATGAACGAGGAGGGTGGCGAGGAGTTGGAGGAGGAGACCTGGCTGGAAGAGATGAAGCCTGGGATGGTATTGTTTTGGCAGGTGCAGACTTTCTCGGCTGATCTTCCATCAGCTCCAGCAAGCTTTTCTGGGGTTTCCTTTGTATCCCCATCTCGTCAGGGTCTTCCTCGGGGCTTGTGGGCTGATCAAAAATCCCAAAATCGTCCGAGGATCCAGATACTGTTACAACGGTTTCCTCGTCTTTTCCCTTTTTCCTTCCCCTTTTTGTTCCCTTTTTCTTGAGGGAAGGTAAGGGTGAAGAAGGTCCCGCCGAGACGCTGGCCACGAAAAGAGGCTCTGTGCGAGGTGTGTATTGGGGAAGCGGAATACCCTCTGGAACGATAAACCCTTCGTAGGCAACACTGATACGGTGAAGCCGATGATCACGTGCTCTAATCACGTACTTCGGCGCCTGAAAGGCAAAAGAAAGGGGGGTATAGCCAAGAATTAAATGTGCTGCCCGGAGCTGACCATCAGCCTCGTTCACGTATATTTCAGCTTTCAATAACCTGTCTAGGCTCGCCTTATTGACTAATCTGAGATTGGGCTTCGTGTAGCGCCTATCTGCAAAACCGTTGATTCTAAAGTTAAAGTTGTATGATACAAAAATAATAAAAGTAAGTAAAATGTGCTCACGAGCTAAATAGTGTAGATCTATAACTTCACACCCACCTGGTGTTCCCTCTACTGTCGGACAAAGTAAACCATCGTGCCATTCCCCAGAAAAAATAAGGAAATCCTCTTTTAGGTTCTTATTTGAAGTGGGGAGGCACTGAATTAGCCTTACTTCAGGATATCTCGACTTGAGATAATAGCCCTGGTCAGCTAGGCGATGAAGGTTGTGCACCTAATTCACGTCATGGTGGGTTAGCTTTAGATCCATTCTCTTATTCAGAGCGTCTATGCTTCCCAAGACCCTAAACATATTGGGAGCACACTGGGTGGGGGATAGCCTAAAGAAGTTGAGATAACTCCTAGTGATACTACCCATAGGGATGGTCATCCCGCCCTCAATAAAGGCGATCATGGGGATGACTACTTCCCCAGTTTGCCTGGCATTAACCCACTCCCCTTGGGCTGCATACCTCATCCCTACCGTTGGGGGGATCTTGTACTTAGAACGAAAGTTTCTAATACCCTCCTCGGATTCAACGAGACATCGAAATGGATTCTTCTGTTTCCCCATTTTCCTAAAAAACTTAGTAGAAAAGACTTTTGGGCTTGAAACGAAAGTGGTAAAAACTTCAAGAGGACTTATAGGTTCAAAGGAAGGGCCTCGGACAACGTATGATTATTTGTAGTCGCCAGGAGAATGACGAAGACTGGAAAAAGGCAGGTTCAATGTATGAGCTCTGGAACCATGTAATCGTCGAAAGTAAAGTACGAGTTTAATTAGAGAGCGCCTTTATAGTCATGTGAGGGTTGTGAGCGGTGAAATTCCCGCTCACAAAACAAGGGAAGTCCTCTGCCGTTTGATTTAGATCTCACTGTCGAACGTGGGAGACAGTGGAGTTGTCAAAATTTAATGCTGTCAAAATCGGGATGCTGAAGCGTCAGGGGCATGCCCCAAAACGCACGCAGGTACAGGCTTATGACGTCAAAATCCACCTTCTCTCCCGAGGAGTCGAAAAGTACGATTTTGAGGGGCTATTGTGGGGACCGTTCGATCAATAGGCCCATAAAGTTCAGAATTGATTCAGGATTGTTGGGCCCGTGGCCCATCCGAGGATACATATCCGTCCGAGGAAGCCAAGTCAGGTCATAAGGTAGTTACTGAAGGGGATGGTAGACAACATCACAAGGGAAGGGTTCTACATATCCGTCCGAGGACACCCTACTCCTCGGCAGTATGCGTCCGAGGACGATCAGGACGTGGTCTTATTGCAACCAGACCTCAGGATTAGGTCACCGTAAAGGATAGAATAACCGACCAAGGATGAAAGAGATAAGGCAAACAAATATCTATAACTACAGCTGTCTCCGCATTAATGACCTCTCAACCAACTCTCTGACCGCATTAATGTGGAGGTGATACCTGAACAGTAAGGAAGCAGCCTTACAGCTGCCCATAGGAAGTTTCAGGAGGTGCTAGATGGGACAGAAAGAAATCCTCTGGATCCAACCTACACGTGTGCGGTAAGGATGGAACGCAAAGGGGGGTATATAAACTAAAAGAAGAGCATGAAAAAGAAGACCGGAACAGAAAAAGAAAAGGGAGAAAGACATAAACAAAAAAGAAGAGAGCAAGAGTAGAGAAAAAGAATTGCATTGATCACTAAAGAAAACGATCGTTGTACCAATTTTAGACCTTTAACATACTTGAGAGTGAATCTTTTTAAGGGAGACCAAGTTAACCTAGTTCTTTACACCCACGCTCTACAAATCATATTGTTTGGGCCTTTTTACGTGCGAACCCAGCACTATTACGGTTCGTTACAAAATCGCGCCCTCACAATTAATTACTTTTTTCTTTTCCTATATAAAAAATATATATAAATATTTCCTAAACCAATGCTCATCCCATAACTTTCCCCTTTAAATATTCATCTAAAAACAAAAACCTAAATCTGGGTTGTTTTAAACAGTCAAATTGAGATTTTGATGATTTAGGGATTTTGATTTGATCCCTGTGCGCGTCGAAAATGAGGCTGTTGGGTTTGGCCTCACTTGAGCTCACAGCTTACTTATAAGGTGGGCTTAGGATTTCCTACTTTGGGTCATTCTTGGTACAGAGACTCAACGTAGTTTATTCTTTCTCTTATTGAATCACTATTTCTCTCCACTCTCTATTTTTTGTGAACCTCTCAACCACCCTATTCTTTCCCCAACCTCTCATATTTATAGCTCTGAATTAGTGGAGAGATCATGATTACTACCATAGTTAGTGCAATTGAAAGTCCAATATCATCTGTCGTAAGTGGATGTTTAGGTGAGAGTGGAATGTGGTGAATGTGGCCTTGGAACTTAGTTCCAACTCAAGTGATAATGCTTGGTAGTGATGTTTCCTGGAAACTGCCGAGCATGTTATGGTGTGTTCGGATTTCAGTCTTTCTTTATTATTCGGGAACTTCACGCCGAGCAATGGTTAGGTGATGAGACTTGGACTTGTAGTTTGTGAGGGTAGAGTAGAAAGGGATTGAAAGTGTGGGCCGTGCTACTGGGCTTGAATCCAAGGCCTAATTGGGTTCGAGAACCTTGATGCTGTACATTAGCCCTCTCTTGATTCATGCCCTGCTACTGGGAAGAATCAAGGAACCGAAAAGGTATTCTCGTTTTGGGAGATTAACAGGCAGAAACTTGGGCAGTTACGGCATCCCATTAATGCTCTCTCAAAAGACGTGCTATTCCGAAGCGCCAGGTTCAATTGTCATTATTACCTGACAGTTCATGAACCGAGGCGACGCGCGTGTCGGTTACCATTGGCATTCGTAGAGTTTTTCGTTAATCATGCCTATTTATCGCTGATTAAACGTCTCTCTGTCCTTTTTGGCCTCTATAAATAGTTCATCTCAGAACGTTCTTTCACTTTTTCACTTCCCTCTTTCTGAGCTTACTCTCTGCCGAGCATTCACTTGAGCGCTTACTCACCAGTCCAAAGACTTTTCCTTCCTTAGAGCCCAAAGTAAGTTCTCTACCCCTTCCTTTTACTTCAGTTTCTTTCTTCGAGTTTCTTCCTTCAGTTTTAGACTTTGAAATGGGTTTTGCTTTTCTTCTAGATACCTCGACGTCTTTAGCCACCTTTAGGCAAAAGTTTGATATCCCCAATGATGTGGAAGTGGCATACTGCCATGAGAGCGAAATTGCTCTCCACAGAGGGCACGATACTGCTTTCTTCCCCCTAATGGCGATTCTAGAGGGCGGAGTTTGGCTTCCCGTGGACCCTCTTTTAGTCAACACACTTAGGTATTATGGGCTGTGCCCTGACCAACTCCCACCCAATTTTTACCAGGTAGTTAGTTGTGTTAGTAGGTTGAACCATATATTTGATTTGCAATTGGACCACCATGATATAAACCACATGTATAGTCTTTGTTTGGTAAAGTACTCTAGGAAATCTAGAAGATTTGAATCCCCTTTGATAATAATAGGTTAAAGTTGACTCACTTCAGTCACACATTAGAGGTCCACCCCTTTTCTAACCAATTTTCATAGCACTCAAGCTCCGCAAAAGGTATGAGTGTCATTGTGATGGGTAGTCGACCGTCGTGAGGCATCGACAGGAAATATAAAAAGCGGTAAACAATTTTTTTTTTCTTTTCTTATAAAAAATTTCAAAAAAATATCTCTTACCCCATTTGTTAACTTTTCCTTTTAGGCAAATTACAACTTACCCATTTGTGGTTTGGTTGAAATTTAAATTGCATACCTATGATTTGAAATTCAACTCTTTACCCGTCTGTAGTTTAAGCAAAATTTAAGTTGCCTATGGTTTGAAATCTCATGATGTAAGTGTTCCATTAAATTCTTTTTGATCTTATTTGATATTGTTTTTTTATTTTTATTTTTTTAATGTTTTTGGAAGAGAGAGACGTAAAAGTAGAACAAAATTACACATTATTTTTAATAGATGTGGGTTATAGAAATCGAATTGAGCTAATCTCAAGTAGGCAAAGTGTTAAATTTCAAACTACAAGTAGGGAACTTAAATTTCAGCCAAATCACGTGTGGATAAGTTGGGATCTGTCAGTTGGAAAGTGTTGTCTATCTATAATCTACATTAAAAAAAATTAAAAAAAAGAAGAAGAGAGGAGAGTTTGAGTGGTATTGTTTTGCATATAAATGGTAGTTTTGTTGAGTCATTCTGGTTTTTTTTTTTTTTTTTTTTGAGAAACGAGTCATTCTGCTTTTGTTACTCGGTCAATACCATTGAGGATGTTTTACAATTTTATGGATATATATATATATATATAGAGAGAGAGAGAGAGAGAGAGAGAGAGAGAGAGTTTGGTGACATTGTGAGAGGAGGGAGAGAGAACATGAAGAGTGAGTAGATTATATTATGAGCTTTAAAAAATGGGTGATTGGACGTGATTTGACGATTGGATAGTTTAACTAATAGGACCGTAATTACTTTATTACCCCTAGGTATATGTATAGTTCAAAGCATTGTGAGGTATTTTGGTCTTTTTGTCTCATACTTACTCCAACTACTCCCAAATCCCACAGAAGATGGTTTTTTTTTTTTTTTTTTGACTTGAAAGCAAATACAACTTCCCCTGATATTTTTTTTATTCAATTTAAATTTGACAAATCATCGTTGGATTATATTTCCTTGGTCAATACCACGGACAAAAGTGTGTGATGCAATAGATTATGAAATCACTTTTTTACTCCTAAAAGCATTTATAAGTTTCATAAACTTAAAGGTTTTTTGGTCTTTTTGTTTGGGTACTTCCTTTGAAACTTGGGCAACCTCTCTTGCTCACTTACTACTCTCAATTATTTGTCTCTCTTACGGTTCAGCTAACTCCTGTGTTTCGACATTGAAAGTATTTTTATTTTTATTTTCTTTCAGCATTATTTGTTAAATTAATATATACCATTGCATTTTGTAGTTGATAAAGTAGCTAACAAATTAGATTGTTTGGGCCACCTCTGACATTACTTTTTTACTCACTAATAATAGTCTGTCATTTAGGATTTGTTATGAAAAATTTTGTGAAAGTGTTGTGAGTCCAACATTTCTCTTTGATAGAATTGTTATTTACTTTTAAATATTATATTTCTTGTGGCAACGATGATTATGTTTACCTGTAATTGCTTTTGTTGATGAACTCCTTACACATTTTTTGCATTATCGTATTTAAGGATCAAGGCAATTAGGTTCAGGAAATACCGTGACATTATCATTTGATAAATACAGGTAATAGATCTAGCTAACTTTGCATTTAAGTGCTTCATTAAACATTTTATTTAAAGAAAGTTAACTTTTATTGAAGCAAGTTTTACACGCATTGTGTGGAGATCAAGTAAAAGCCCATTGTGTAGAATTCAAACAAAGGTTTGTGTGCATGAAGGATTATTCCTATACTGGAGAGAAGCAGATCATGATCATATAAATGATTGCTAACACTCCAGTAGCAATGATAGCTTTTTCAGATTCAATTTAGCTTAGAGGTCTTGTATTTGCTCACTATTATATGTTATAGGAACTATAGATTTCTAAAAATGTTTGTAACATTAATCATTTATGCACAACAAATTACTGTTGTATATAAATTGTTAGTGTTCATTCTAAACAATATAGAGAAATCAATTTTTAATTAAAAAATTATATGAGGGAATCATAATATTATTTAGAACAAAATTTAGCTATAAAATTAGTTGTAATGTAAGATTAAAACCTTACTCAATAAAATAAACATTATTTCTTGTTTTGAAAATCTAACAGCTAAATTGCATGTTCTTTACACTCTTAATACGTATGTCAAATTTTGTGTTAATATGATATTATTTACTATATGATCTAAAAACTTATATTTTATGTATAATTTTAAACTATAAAAATATGCAATTTAAATAATTTATTGATGATATAACTATTAATCTTTAATTTTCTAGAAATCTTGTAAGCATGAAAGATATAAGAAGAAGATGTAATCTAATGATAGATTTGTCAAAATTTACCTCTAATAAAAAGATATTAAATAAGGTTATAATCTAAGACTACAGCTAATTTTATAATTAAACTTTATCCTATTATTTGCGGTTTAATATTTTCTAATAGTAATTTATACGTGCGTTGCACATGCTTTAAAACTAGTATTGTAATAAAAGAGCAGAGTTAGTTTTTACGCGTAAGATATGCGTATTGATCACGTACGTCCGTAATCTATAAAAAGACTCGTGTCTTCAGTCATATTGGCAATGATACGGAACTATACACGTTAATTTGAGGCTGAAAGTATAATAAACGTTTGTAACGGAACAGGTATATATCGGCATGTTTAGTATGGCTTGATTGAAGAAACAACTTGTTAGAAAGTAACTTTCCTAACGAAAATGGTTGGTTTAGGCATCAAAAGTCAAACACGATATATAATGGTTTTGCTTGAAAGTTCGGTTGTGTTAAAAAAAAAAAAAAAAAAAACACTTTTAGAAATGTATTCCAATCAAACTTTTAATATATTTCTTATTTGATTTTAAAAAAAATGTTTAATATATCTATTTTTTAAAGTTGTAAACCCAAAAATAAAAATAGAAGCTAACAAAATAATCATTGTTAGTTCTTAAAAAATGTTAAAATTATTACAAGTTTTAGTATAAAAAGTGTACAAGTTGATGTGACAATGAATGCCATTAATGTCATTTTACAATGAAATGATAAAAGTGTGTTTTTGTTTTTAAGAATTTTTTTAAAAAAAAGTTATGAGTGTTTTTTTTTAAGGCGGTGCTTTATATATATATAAACAAAAATATGAGTGTTTGAATTATCTTTTATAAATTTATAATAGTTGACACATCAACTTGTTAGATTTATATAGTAAAATTTGTAGTAATCCTAGCATCATTCTAAAAAATATTAACTTTGTCGGGATATTCTAAGGATTAAATCACACCTGGCAAGAGATAAAGGTCACGATACAAAAATTATTGCTTTTATCTTTAAAAAGTATAGATATATGTTTCCGTATTTTTGTTACAATTTTTTTAGAGTCTTTTGGCTGAATATTGCTAAATTTGAAGTTAATTTGTGTTATAGGTACTGTTTCAACTTATTTAGGAATCTGAGGAAAGAGAGTGAATTTCGGCAATACCATTGCCGAAATTCAACAAAAGTAGGAGAGAGAAATTTTTGATTTTCGGCAACACCATCACCGAAATAGGAGGGAAAATTTTTTATTTTTATTTTTTTTTTGAGAAACCATCCAACATATTTCTTTTCTTTTTGTTGGAAAAAGAGTCGTAAATGAAAATTGGTAACTGATGATCCAATGACTTATATTAATTGTGTGTTGTGTTGTGTTGTGTTGTGTTGTGTGATAGAAGAAAGTGCAAGGAGAAACAGGTGAATATATAGTCAGTCACACGTACGGTTCCCACGTGCTGTCCATGCATTGGAATATTTGGATTCGTGAAAAATGAAATACTCATATATAATTCGTAATATTCGCGGTTCCTTAGTGTGTAAATTAAGTGCATCACTTTTCTTTTTTTGTTGAGATAGGAATCATAATAAATGGAGAAACTACGTGGCAAAGCCAAAGTGTTCCATGTGCCCCTTTTTCATTCCTATCGGACAACAACTTTTCTTTTTTTTCTTTTTTTATTCTTGGCTACCGCTGCCGACTTCCTCTTCGCTCCACGCGCCTTTTCAACTTCTCTATCCTATTTTTGGGTTCTAAAAACTTCTAAAACTATCTTTAAATTTTTACTATCGTTTTTGTTAATCTTTTGAGATTCGTAGGAAATTAAAATGCATCATTTTTCATGTTTAATTTTAAATAAACAATTTTGATTGGCAATGCATGATGTCCTTCTAAATCATTAAAAAATATTGGAAATAATTATTTTCGTAATATATGATAAAACTAGTATTATTTTAGAAGATTTGACTTCATTCATGCACGTCTGATATAATTATTATTTTTATTTTATTTGTAAGGAGCCATGTAAAAGTGATGCATGGGTAATTTTGATATAATATTTTTAAACCTAAGGATGGTTTGAGAAGAATAAATAATTATTATAGGAGTCCTAAAAATAAATCAAATATGCAAATTTAGATGTCGGCATAATTAGATGGATACAAATTAAGGTATCCTAAGTTCATAAAAGTATCATATTTATTTTTCCATGAACCTGAATGCGAAAGGGCATTTAGATCATGTCGGTTAACCCACAGATATTAAGCCCCACAAAGCAGAAACATCATTTTGTCGTCAAACAAAAAATGATATGTGCACACAATTTTTACAACAAATTTTAAGTGGCAAGTTATATTTGTTGGATTAAAAAAGTAATCTCAGTGTTAAATTCAAATTTTAACTAATAATAACTAATTATCTGTGATTTGTTGTAAAAATGTTGTAAAAATATTGTAAAAATTGTGTGCACATATCATTTCTAAAAAAAAAAAAAAAAAAAAAGAGTGAAATGTGGCAATGGCATTGCCGAAATAGGAGGGAAAAAAAATAAAAAATTTTCCCTCCTATTTCGGTGATGGTGTTGCCGAAAATCAAAAATTTCTCTCTCCTACTTTTGTTGAATTTCGGCAACGGTATTGCCGAAATTCACTCTCTTTCCTCAGCTTCCCAAAAAAGTTGAAACAGTACCTATAACACAAATTAACTTCAAAATTAGCAATATTTAGTCAAAAGACTCATTTTTTTTTTAAAAAAACCGTAATATACTCGTATTATACACATAGCGCTCTTTCTCCGTTTCCGCATTTTTATGCCGATTTTTTGAAACGTACTTATGCCGAATTAAACCCGTATACTCCCGCACTTTCCCCTCTCTTTACTAATGGGACAACAAGAGTAGTTGACTTGACTGAAAGTAGGGTACATGAATCACACACACTGTCCTCTCCCTCTATAGGTTTAGGTTCCGCGTTACTTCCTCTTTACAATCGCTGCTGCAATTTTAATCTGTGAGTTCTCACATTTTAACTTATTTTCCTTTTAATAATTTTCTTTCAGTTTTGATTGAATGTACTGATTTTATCAATATTGTTGTTCAAGATTTACTAGTTTCCATGAACCCTCAAAGAGCCTCATCGTCATTATCATCTTCGTCGTCTTCTTCTTCTCATTCAATACATCGGTGGAAATACGATGTTTTCCTAAGTTTCAGAGGCGACACCCGCTTTAATTTTACAGACCATCTATATGCTGCTTTGGTACGAAAGGGTATTTTCACCTTCAGGGACAATGAAAAACTTGAGAGAGGACAATCCATTCGCCGAAAACTCTTGGAATCAATAGAGCAATCAAGATTCGCTCTCGTTATTCTATCAAAAGACTATGCATCTTCGACATGGTGTTTGGATGAGCTTGCAAAGATTGTCAAATGCATGAAAGTAATGGGAATGGTAGTTCTGCCAGTTTTTTACTGTGTAAACCCATCTGATGTACGGAATCAGAGAGAATCTTTTGAAGAAGCCTTTGATGAACACGAAGCAAATAACTTAGAGGAGGTGGAAACATGGAGAGCTGCTTTGAAAGAAGTGGGCAATCTCTCCGGTTGGCATTTACAGAATAGGTAATTTCCATGAGAAATTTATTTTTAATTTTATGTTGACATTCAGATGGCGTTCTTCTTTTATGTTCTACTTGATTCAAGAACTTCACTTTCTGTGAAATATAAATCTGCTGACATTGTTTATCGTTTTCTTTAATCTTTTCACTTGCTTTGGTCTATCCCAAAAGTAAGATAAGTTTATCTACAAACTTCTCTTGTTAAAGTTCACCTATGAAAATGGTTGATTCATTATATATTGTTATGTGGAAATTAATTATACGATGAAGAGGCAATCCGTTATTGAGTTATTTACGTGAAGGCTTACATGGGTGTCAAGTGTTCTTTGAGCACCTAACTATTCTCCCAGGTGAGAATAATCCATCCTCCCACAAACATTAGCTAATTACAGGGAGGAATCCCGTGGGGGTGGCTCCAAGTTGGGGCAGCGATTGATTTTCCTTCTTCATTTTATAAAATAAGCATATCCAGCAATTATTCTAGCATGGCCACTTAAGAATTAGAATTTAAGTCAGTAGAAGTCCAGTTTTTTAATTTTTAATTTTATAGTTTTTGCTCTTTTTTATTTTATTTTTTTATTCCTTAGTACACTGCCTGTGTGGTTTGGTTTCTTGTATTGTTTTCTATTTTCAATGAAGTTATATTACTTATCAAGAAAAAAAGTCCAGTTTTGGAAACATTTCACTTTTATAATCGACATGATGCTTTAGTGATCCAAAATAACCTTATTCCATATTATAGGTTGGATTAAGTTCATGCTATGCATTTCAATGGTTTTCATAAAGATTTAGTCATGGCTCAATCATTGTTTTGGTAAAAAAAAAAAAAAAAAAAAAATCCATATAGCATAATTAAAAAAATTTATTCCCAAACCAATTGTTTACATTTTTTGTTGAAGTAGAGCTTCGAGGAATTTATTTTGATATTAGGGTGCCTTTGTGGAGTTTGTAGATGAGGTAATGCATTTCATGTGTAACAAATGAGGTGTAAACATGCACAACTCTGCAGAAATAGAAATTCAACGGACACACGTCTCTTCACATGTCTTTGGCAAGAATGATAATTGTCAGTTTTGAATACCTGCTTCTTATTTCTTACTTATCCAAAAAAAAAAAAAAAAAAAAACCCCATTTCTTATCACCCCCATCCCAACTCCTCCCCCCCACCCCCTCTCCTGAAGAAAAAAAAAATGCATGGAAGTACACCTACACCTAAAGCGACAGGATTGGATAAAAGATTGAATTGGAGAATCTGAGAAGCTTCAAAACATGGTTATATAACTAAGAAAAATTGATGTACTTAGTAAATCTGTTCCTACCAAGTCTTTGTCATGTCACATGTACAACTGATACGATACAATACTTATATGGATAGTTTTATCAGTTGCATGAGCCAATGAATTCATATTTGTTTGACCATTACCTAATATTTTTCTTCCTACCCCCTTCCCCCCTGCAATTTATGACTCATTGAAACCACTGTGTAATTATTGTTCAATCTTCTCCACAGGGAATATGAGTCAGAAGTTATCAAAAAGATTGTGGATGATATACTGCACAGATCAAAGTCAAAATTCTCAGTCATTACCAAAGACTTGGTAGGAACAGATTCTCCAATGGAGGAATTGATCACTCGATATTCAGATCTTGGGAACAACGTTTGTATGGCAGGGATTTGTGGTCTGGGGGGGCTGGGAAAGACAACTCTTGCTAAAGTGCTTTATGAAACAGAACGTAACCATTTTGAAGGTTCTAGTTTTATTGCTAATATTAGGGAAGTTTCAAAAAAACATGATTTGGTTCGATTACAAAAGCAGCTTCTTGCACAAATTTTGGAGGACGGAAATATAGATATATGGGATGTTCATGAAGGAGTTAACACGATCAAGAATAGATTACGTCGTAAAAAAGTTGTTCTTGTTCTAGATGATGTTGATCAATTGGACCAATTAGAAAACTTGGCTAGAGAGCCTCACTGGTTTGGGTCAGGGAGTTGGATCATCATAACAACTAGAGATGAACATTTGTTGGTTCAACATGGAGTCCATAATAGATCTACGCCTAACACATTGAATGATCATGATGCTCTAAAACTTTTTTGCTTGAAATCCTTCAAAAATGCGCAACCTATAGAAGATTATATGCAGCTCTCCAAGGATGTTGTATACTATGCTAAAGGCCTCCCATTAGCTCTAGTAACTTTGGGGTCCTTTTTGATTAAAAGAACAATAAACGAGTGGCGAAGTGCTTTGAAAAGATTAAAAAATAACCCTGAAGGAAAAATATTTGATACACTTAAAGTAAGTTATGATGGTTTAGAGGAAAATTGCAAGAAGATATTCCTAGATATTGCATGTTTCTTTAGAGGGAAGTTGAAAGATAGAGTAATAGAGATATTGGATAATTGTGGTTTTGCTGCAGAAATTGAAATAAGCGTTCTTAGGGACAAATCTCTTCTAACCATAGAAAACAACAAATTGTTGATGCATGATCTACTACAAGAGATGGGTTGGGAAATCGTCCGTCGAGAATCATATGAAGAGCCTGGGAATCGCAGTAGGTTGTGGCTTCGTAAGGATTTGTTTTGTGTATTGACAGAAAAAAGGGTAAGAACAGTGGCAAAACCAGTATTTTATTTTAGGGGCACGATTGAATAGATACACAGTGCACACACAATTTAACTAAAGAAATTAATTCTTTAAGAAAAATAAAAAGTTACTTATTACTTAATTCATAAAATTTAGAATACAAAATCTCATGCTAATATGCTGACTATCTCTTATATTTTGAAAACATAATGTGATTGTTACATTAATTTATTTATAAATTTGAATTCATATATTTTTTTAATTTCTTACATTTTGAAAACAATTGTTATAAGTTTGATTTCTTCTTTCTTGATTTAGTCAACCAATCATTCATCTTTTAATCCCTTGGGTGCATGAGCACTTAGGAAAAAAAAATATTTTTCAAACTTCCTTTATAGGCCTCGTATTTATTATCATTTGTTTTTTTTTTTTTTTTCAATAAGTTATTTAATTTAATTTTATTATAACTTTAAAAACATCCTTCTAAAATTTAGAATTGCATCCTTCCTATTTGGAATGTATGATTCTCAAAAGAAAATAACATTCTTAGTATATAAATTAAACAAGATTTTACAGAGAAAAGTTTAACAAATGATGTTCTGTTATGATCTAATAGTTAAAATTCGGTTTCATCATTATAGTATTTTTTTCTATTTACTGTTGTTAAATTTGAAGTTGTAAATGGTGCAATTTCTCACCCTCAGCCTTCTTGGTTCCACCGATGGTTAAGAGGAGGTTATATTTGGAGACAACTTAGAGAATGAATATTAGTGTCTCCTCTGACACTGGAAAAAACTGAATAATTCTAGTTTTCTTATTTTTTGTTGTGCAATTCACTGATCTTTTTTTTTTTTTTCGATTCTTAGGCAACAAAAGCAATTCAAGCCATAGTCCTAGACTCATATGAAGGGGATGAGGCCTGCAGGAACCTTGAAGTCTGTCCTGAAGCTTTTTCAGAAATGTGTAATCTCAGATTGCTTATAATCGATAATGTGCGCATCTCGAATGTCCCCAATCATCTTTCTAATGACTTAAGATTTCTTGAATGGCATGGGTATTCTGCAAAATGTTTGCCATCCAGTTTTCAACCAAAATATCTTGTTGAACTTAAAATGTGGTTTAGTGAAATTGAATATCTGTGGGAAGGTGTAAAGGTAATTTTGTTCTTTTGTATTTCTATTATTTATTATTTATCTTTTCTTTAGGAGTAATTTCAATACACTTCCTATATATTTGAGCTTCATTTCTTCATTAATAGAATTATTTTAAATTTAAAACTATATATGTGTTATTTTAAAATAGATCAGTGGAGGCTAATTATCCTTTTTTTTTTTTGGTTGAACAGTATTTAAACAAGTTAAAACTCATTGATCTTCAACTATCCAAAAACCTTATTAGGACACCTGACTTCACAGGGGTTCCCATACTTGAGAGACTATGTCTTAGAGGTTGCATACATTTGGTTGAGATTGACCCATCTATCGGAAAACTCAGTAGGCTTACAGTTTTAAATTTGGGATTTTGCCGATCTCTTATCAATCTTCCAAGCAACATGGATGGTTTAAGATCTCTTCAAAAACTCATTCTTTTGGGATGCTCAAAACTTGCCTGCCTGCCTGAGAACTTGGGGAAAATTGAATGTTTGGAGGTACTTGATTTGACTGGAACTGATATTAGAGAAGTTCCCTCTTCCATTAATATCTTCATATGTCATGGATGTGAGAAGCAAATTTTTAAGTCAAGGCTTGATAGTTTTTTCTGCATTCACTCGTTAAAATCTTTATCACTATCTACAAACAAGCTTGTCTCTGTCCTACCTGCAAGCATCAGTCAACTTCAGAAATTGGAAGCTCTTAATTTGGGCAACTGCATTCAACTTCAGTCATTGCCAGAGTTTCCATCAAATTTGAGATATATAAATGCTAAAGGTTGTTCTTCCCTAGAACCATCACCAACACTGCTCAGTGTGAGCAATTTGTTGCAAGCATCTATTGCATTTTTTAATTGCTTAAAGTTACTTGAGTATTATGAGGGCAGTGATGGTCTCGCATTTGCAATACTGAAACGTTACCTACAGGTAATCTGTACTCTCTCTCTCTCTCTCTGCTTGTTATTTATTTATTTATTTTCCTGGTACAGGGACTCATGTATCCAAAAACTGGATATAAAACTTCTAACAAAAGAAAAGATAGATCTGGAGCTGCATTCCACATCATTATTCCTGGGTTTGAAGTTCCACCATGGTTAACCCATCAAAGGTTTGGGAATTCAATAAGCATAGAGCTGCCACTTAATTGGTGTAATAGCAGGTGGATGGGATTTGCTATATGTGCTTTTTTCAGAATAAATTGTTCTTGCTATTCGATTGAAAGATATAGTCTTAAAGGTCATGTGATAGCTCTTGGTGATATGCCTCACAGCCCTCACCATATTTTTGAAGTTTTAATTGGGGAGACATCCTTTGAGTATAGTGTGGGTCACCTTTTTCTATTGTACTTGTCTCTTGATGATTGGCTAAGTACAGGTTGGAATTATCAATGCAGTCGGATTAAGGTTGTATTTGACACCAATAGCCCAAGAGTGGAGGTGATTAAATCTGCAGTTCGTTTGATACATGAGCAAGACGTGGAAGACTTCAACCTAACAATTGCACAATGCAGCAGTAGCTGTGTCAATACTTCTGAGGGTACTGAAAGAGGTAATGAATATCTCACACATCCTTCTTGACAAGTCTTATTTTATTTTACTTAATTTTCTTTATTGTCTGGATTCTTTTTGTAAATTTGGACTGTATAGGTGTTGCGTAGGAATGTACTAGGTATATCTGGTATATATAAACAGATACAAGAAATCTAAACTGTGACTAGTCATAATAGGATTTTGTGTAAATGTAGCTAACATTTTCCCCAGATTGACAAATACTACTAGATGCGACCTGGTAACATTGTCTATCGCACGCAATCCAGATCACCCTTTGCTTTTGTATTCTTGTAAATTAAACTTAGATTCTATCACTTTAGTTCAATACTAGTAGTCTACAGAAATTTATTTTTTGGTGTACATCATCATTAGTTACATGAAGCCTAATAACTAGTAAAAGCTTAGACTAATAACACTTGTGGGTAACACAAGTCTTGACAAGAATGTTAGGGAATTAAGTGAGAAGATTGTGTGGATTTGTGTGTATTGTTTGTTTTTTCTTTTGTAGGCAAGCACAATCCAGTCTTTTCTATTTCATTTTTTTTGCTTGGTTCCAAGCAAACTCATGGGCCAAAACAAATCAAAGATAACTTCTCTCTAAAACCCATTGTCAAAGGAATAAATCAAAGATGCTCATATTTTCCAAGCTAACAAACCATGTATTTCACCATATGCATCTTTTAGTGTAATGCAGTTTCCTTAAAAAAATAAAATAAATAACAAGGTTGATGATACACACGGTACTTTAATTAGGAAAAGAAAAGCTTCATGAACAATGTTCCAATTGTGTTAACCCAAAAAAAATGCTTGCATGAAATAAAAGATTATATTCTTTTTTCTAAAAATCCCATCAAGTATTTATTTTCCTTGCTACTGCACCCAAGTCAAGAATTTCCCTTGAATTTCTCAAACGAGCTCAACTAGAGCCTTACCAACAATAAGTTTCAAGTATCAAAGTCCAACTCCAACTAGAGATACTTCTAACCAAACTATAAACTAGTTCTTCTAGGGCCATACCATTTGTCACAACTTGCTTAAGTGGTTGATTGTGAGTTTTAGACTAAATCCCCCTAACCTAGAGACATCATTTAAAACACAAGAATCATGTCCACACATGGTAGTAGTTCGCAATGAAAAGTGACATAGAATAAATAATTCTATTTCATTTTTAGGAGGATCATGACTAAACTCTTTCAAATGGTATTTACCACCATGATAAAGGAAGATAATTCCTTTTTTATTTCTATAATCAGGATCACCAAGATAATATTTACTTACAAATTTACAATAAATAGAAAAGCATTATGGGTAAATACTAGTTATTTTTAATAATTATAAATTCCTCTAACCTAGAGATCACATTTAAAACACAAGAATCATGTCCACACACGCATAGCCAATGCCACCTTCACTCCCCACCATGTTATCACTAAAGAAGCATAGTCACAAACATGACATGGGAATTCTTGAAAAATTAGGACACGGCACTATGGGAAGACATTAATTAATTAATTAATATATATTTAGGTATATTTTATACATATCTTATGTTTATTTTAGTTTTTAGAAATGAGTAACAACCATCAAAATCTTTAAAAACATATCTAAAAATTATAATAAGTTTCTCTTTTCTTTTTTTTTGGGGGGGGGGGGGTAAAATACTATTTTGGTCCCTTAACTCTTACCAAAAGTTTGTTTTTTATCTCTAAATTTTAAGAAGTTCGTTTTTTAGTTCCTAAACTATTAAAAATGTTTTCTTTTTGTCTTTCAACTTTAAAAAATATATTTTTTCACCCTTAAACTAGTGAAAAAGGTTCTTTTTCCTTCTCCATTTTTGTCTCTAAACTATTGAAAAAACTTTGTACAAAGTTTAAGAATGAAAAAGAACTTTTTAAAGTTTAGGGATCAAAAACAAAATTTTGGTAAAGTTTAAGGACCAAAATAATATTTTACTCTTTTTCCATAAGAAAAATATGATATGATTTCTCTGTTTTATTTATTTTATTTTTAATAATCAATTTAATTATTATGATAGTTATTAATAAGTTTTTTTTTTTTTTTGATAATTCGACATTAAATAAGTAATTAATAAAATCAAATCTCTACAACCATTAATGAAAATATGAATTTTTCTGATGATAAATATATTTTTATTAAGTATTCTTAATAACAAACCTTTCTTTACTAATAACGGAACATCTTTTTATTCATTTTTTCTAAATAAACCAAAAACCATTGGCCTACCAAAACAGGACCCACTTGATTTTTGAAGTTTTCTAACTAGCCGAATAATCTCAATATGTTTAGTGCTTGGTATTTATGTTCATGGTATGATGTTAGTTTCCCTTGAATCTCTTTTTTTGAAATAAAGTTTCCCTTGAATTCTACTATCAAAATAGTAACTATATTTGGGAGTTTGAGACTTTGATTACAAAGAATTAATGCTGGTCTATAAAATCAATAAAAGTGTTTCATTTTTTTAAAAAGGAATTTCTGAAATTGGGGTCTTTGGTAAATCTTAGTAACAATGCAACATTGGTTTTCAATTATTAAAGGTGGATATTAAGGGCTAAAATCTGATATTAATGATAGTATTTAAAAAAAGTGCTGGTTGTGTTGAGAATTTGCGATTTTGAAAAGGAAGTCTTTGAGGATTATAAAATCTGTTTTGAGGGCCATATTTAATGGTGAAAATATGTAATTTGATATCAGGCCCATTAAATTTAAGTTTTGTGTTCATTGTATTTATTGTAGTTAGATTATATACACTAAAGATGGGATTTTTGCTAAAACTTGTAGAACCATAAAACTTATTTGAATTTCTAAAAACAGGTTTAAAGATTTTTTTGATATCTTGGGTAGTTTGAATGAGTTGGGGATGTAAGGCACCTTATTTTGCAAATTGATAGTTATCAAGAATTTGTTTGGGAATCTTGGTGATGGTTTAGCTTGATTTTGTTAAATTGGACTACAGTTTGCAAATTGGTAGTTATCAAGAATTTGTTTGGGAATCTGGGAGATAGTTTAGCTTGATCTTGTTAAATTGGGCTAAAGTTTGTTAGGGAGTTTAGGTATGACTTCATTGGGGCAAGAATTTGAATAAATTGTTGGCTGCCTTGTTAATAATTTAGGGGATAATTGTTTAAGTTGGACTTGAGGCCTCCATTGAAGTTTAGTTAATGCTTTAATTATTAAATTTACAGCACTATTCTTACTTTGTCTACAATTGAGAAAGCTTAAGGACACCACTTTTGTGCCCTAATTTTTTCCACAACTTTGATGTGGTCGTCTATGAGTGGTGGAGAAAAATCCATGCAAAAGTGATTGTTTTAATTATTGTAAATAATCAGTATTTACGAGTAATGTTGTTTACTGTAAATTTATAGAAATAAAAAAAGGAATTCTCTTCCTTTATCATTGTGATAAATACCATTTGAAAGAGTTTAATCAGGATCCTCCTGAAAATGAAATAGAAATATTTAGTCTATGTCATTTTTCCTTGGAAACCACCACTGTCAGAGGTTTTGAAGAAAAGTTGTGTGTTGGATGCAGATCCATATTGGTCATTCGAAACACAAGTAGATGTAGTCCTTGCATGTTGTCATTTAAAATCACATAATAAGAGTTGACCCCATATGCTCAATTATGGAATATGTAAACTCTGATATATAAGTTGAAAATTCCAAACTATAGTCCAATAATCACAAAGTGAAGTTTAGGAAGAAAATAAAAAATGGATAATGAAACACTGAGATATACCAACATGTGCGAAGATTAGAATGTTATGGAGAATGAATAAATTTTCTTATTGGCTATGTAATTTGACTTTCTATTACTTCCATGATTAAAGACTGTTATGTAAATTACAAGTCTCAACTAACCATTCATTCAAATTGTCAATTTTACCATTCTCACCTAGGGTGAGTCTTTCTTCTCATTCTGGGTGAGTGCTCCATCTCACACTGTGTGAGTTCGGATTTTTTTTTTCAGCTCTTGATTTCGTTTTTGTTAGAGATATATATATTAAACATATATTAGTCCAATGTAATAGGCCCAAGCCTAGTCTTGCTTGTACTAGTAGTCTAGGGTTTAGTCGTCTATATATACTCATGTTAGGGTTCATTGTAACACAGGAGGTTACTGTACTACACTCTTATACACAATAAAGATGTAGCCCTTAAGGGATTCCTCCGTGGATGTAGGCCGTTAGGCTGAACCATGTAATCCTCGTGTTCTCAGTGTTCCTATTCTGTGCTTCTCCTTCCGCATCCACTCTAGCATATACAACATGGTATAACACACATCACGTTGCTAATATTCTTAATATTAATATTCAACATGGTATCAGAGCCAAACTTCGTTCTTGGCATCAAACAAAACATCTCTAACAAGCAAAGAAGAATATCACGCGCACACCACCATCAGAAGTCACACATGCTTGTCGGCTAGATCTAGACTCCGCGGCATCTCACAGCCGCCATGGCTCACTGCTGTGTCCAGATCTTCAAGCCCAAGCAATCAGTGCCTCTCCCTATTAGATCTGTGCACATCAAGCCTTCGCCTGATGAAACCAACAAGACATTAGTGCTCCACGACATATCGTGAACAAAACCTAGGAATCCGACCTCCAACGGCAGTCGCACCCGCCACCACGTGCGACCAATGGCTCCTGGAACTCTCACACACACCGCCGAAGATTCTCGACTCCCAGCTCGGATCTAAGTCACACGCGCCACCAAGACAGCCTTGTCGTCCACCGATCCACTTGGCTTGAGAATCTGATAATCTTATGAGGTTACATGCGCCAACACGCGCCGCCTGCGTTTCCGAATCTTTCCCACGCACTGCCACGATTTCTGATTTTGTAGCTCATCCGTTGGCCACACGCGCCATCCTATCGGCCATGTCGACCACCGATTTGCCTACGGAAGAAATATGGCTTTCAATCGATGTTGCATGCGCCTCCACGCGCTACTTGGGTTTCTGGCTTCTCCTCCACACGCCTGCCATGCGCTGAAGACTTCTGCTGATGTCATTTGATGTCACCGGATGACGTCACCTCTCCACATCAGCATGCCACGCACGCCCTAGTCCACGTCATCAGACACGTCATCTAGCCACGTCAGCAGTGTCGCCTCGTCAGCACCACATCACCTTGCTGACCGTTGACTCGGATCAACCCGACCCGGACCACCCGGATCTGACCCGTGAGCACTTTGACTGTTGACTTGACTCTGGATCAGTTGACTTTTACTTTGACTTTTTTTGCGTTGACCTTTGACCAAAAGTCAAAATTTCCAAAAGGGCCTATCTTGCTCAGTTTTTCCCGTAGATTCTGGTTATGTGCTCCGTTTCTGCATTTAAGACTCCGAAATTGGTCAATTGGCACATTTTTCATTATGGTTTCTTCAAAAGGCATTATTCATGGCATCTCCAAGTGATCTTCTCATGCTTATCCAACCTCAAGCCTTCATCGAGCTTTCGCCTTGAGTTTGAGGGAGGGTGTTAGAGATATATATATTAAACATATATTAGCCCAATGTAATAAGCCCAAGCCTAGTCTTGCTTGTACTAGTAGGGTTTAGTCGCCTATATATACTCATGTTAGGGTTCATAGTAACACAGGAGGTTACTGTACTACACTCTTATACACAATAAAGATGTAGCCCTTAAGGGATTCCTCCGTGGATGTAGGCCGTTAGGCTGAACCACGTAATCCTTGTGTTCTCAGTGTTCCTATTCTATGCTTCTCCTTCCGCATCCACTCTAGCATACACAACATGGTATAACACACATCACGTTGCTAATATTCTTAATATTTATATTTAACAGTTTTCTTCTCTTTTCTTACACAATCCAATCCTTTCTTTTTGTGAGTTAGTTTTTTTTTTTTTTTTTTTTTTTTTTTTCCCCAAGCTCTTGCTTTCGTTTTCCTTTCTTTTCTTACGCAATCCAACACCCTTAGATATTATTCTCATTTCACCTAAACTATGGACTCTGTTTTCATAGATAGTTACAGAGTATCACGTTGACTGAGGAAGAAGGCGAAGTTATCACTGTGGGGGCTACTCATAGGGAGAAAATTCTTGAACAATGCTCACTTAGTCTCTTTGGGTGTTTCCTTACAAAAAGGCCATATAATCAGAGAGTTGCCAAAGAGCTTCTTCGGTCCGTATGGAAGTTTGGTACGGACTTGAGGATTGTGGACGTTGGGGATGGCTTGTTCCAATTTAAGTTTACTTTGGAAAGCCAACTGAAGTGGGTGTTGAACAATGGCCCTTAGAGTTTCGATAATCATCCACTGGTGCTTCGTCGATGGGAGAGGGGAATGACAACGAACTCAATTACCTTTACCGTGCTTCCTATTTGGGTACAGGTATGGGGTTTACCTTTCGACTTAATATCCAAAGAGGCAGCTAGGGACATAAGTAGGGGCCTGGGACAAGTGGTGGAGATTGATCATAAGGCTTTTACGTCGGAACAAGCCCGGTTCATCAGGATCAGAGTTAAGATTGCCATTGACAAGCCGTTACGTCGAGGCGGTTTTGTTGTTAATCCTGAAGGTGATAAGGTACGTATTGGCTTTAGATATGAAAGGCTTGTTGGGCTATGTTTCCAGTGTGGCTGCCTGGGTCATGAGGCGAGAGATTGTTCAACTCCTAAATGCTCAACTCAGAGTGAACTTCCATACGGTGATTGGCTGAAAGCAGGCTTAAGGAAGTTGGGCGACAGACCAGATGGAAGAAAGAAGAGTCCTCCTCGACGTGAACCACCACAGGGTGAGGCAAATGGGTTTAAGCTTCAAATACACTCATCCAATACAGTGGTGACCGCCGTAATTGATGACCAGGATGGTGCCCGAAGTCCAAGTGGAGTGGAAGGATCAAACCCGGATATTCAGGGAGTACAAAATTCGAATATGGATAGCCATGAAACAGCAGGTCCTCAAATTTTGAATTTGAAACTCACCCACTTCTCAACAACTCTATCCCACGTTGATAGCATTCCTGTTGAAGATAAGGTTGACACAACTAAGGACTCTGAGGCAATGATAATTGTTGCCCCTGAGGAAGCCGAAAATTGGGTGAGTGGATTATGCTAGTGAAAAGTTCATGCACTTAAGGAGTATTAATTCGGGGCAAGATGAGCAAATATCTTCACCGGGTTTTGAGGGATCAGAGATATGTTTTAAAGTTGGTTGTGGTAACATGCAAGGAAACAAGTATACTAGTAAGGGCCGGCTCAAAAGAAGTGGTAAGATAAAGGTGGGAGTCAATCCTTGCATAGCCCAAAAGAAGTTGGGCCCATGGAGAAGTCTACAATTGGAAGCCCGAAAATAATGAGGAATTGGAAGAGGCTTATCACAAGACCTCAAACTCTTATTAATTCTTCAATTGTTGATGTGGAACCTGGGCAAAAAAGGAAGCAAGTAGAAACCATGAATAAGGAGACTACGGGTGTTAAGGGAGAAAAGAAACATAGAACTGTGGAAAATGAGCAATGTGTTGTGTCAACTATGGGATCGATGGAGGGTGCACGGCAACCATGCTGGGCATGAAGACACTCCTAAGAAGGGGGAAAAAAAAAATTCATCACTTTGATGTCCATGTAAATCAAGGTGTCGTTTGGCAGGTTTTCTGGGCATTCAAGTGAAGATTTGTTTTTCTTACAGTAGTTTGGATTTTGAAGTTTTTTCTTTGTTTCTTTTCTTTTTTTACGATGTAATCATGCTACTCTAGCGAATGCTAGTGTTGCAAAAGAGAAAAAGTGGTCATATGTCCCTCTTTCTCTTCCCCAGTGTATATCATATTTCTCAATTAATAAAGTCTACTATTGTTTCCTCTCAAAAAAAAAAAAAAAAAAAAAAAGGACTGTTATTTAATGTCTTGATTTTTCATGATTGATTGCATAAAGCACGTTTGAATTTGAGCTTTCATTTTGATAATAAAATTTTTTAGTGGACATGAAATAGAGTTTTCACGTGTCATTTTTTGTGTTTGTGTGCTCAATTTTGACTACTCTTCATGTTCTTGTAACTATAACAATAGACAAAACAAAGGATGAGGATAAGGAAAGTATAGGTGAGCAATTTAGGTGGTCAAATCAACTGCAATGTTTGTTACTTGAGATACTTGCTAATGAGGCTACTACCCTAAAATAAGCCGTCCGATACATTTATGCCTGGATCATTAGCTCGAGCAGTGATGTGCATGAACTATATACAATAAAGTATCATCAGATTTGCATAGTTAGCCTTGCTTTTACGTTATTTTGTGACTAATTATATATTTTATTTGTTTTATGGAAAATAAAGGCTATTCATGTTGAGAGGCTGAACAAGTTACAAGTTGTATGCTACGTGGGCCAAGCCGATTATAAAGCTAACTTAAGAGAATAGAGCTTGCAATGAAGTAAAGATTTAGCCCAAAGAAGTAGAACACCCAGCCCAGGCGTGTATTCAAGAAGAAGCCAAGATGCAATCCAACATGGATGAAGTTTGCTAGGAAAGAAACTCTTACAATTAAGCCATGAGGTGTCCGTACCACAAAAGAAATACAAGTTAGCGTGTAGGCCACGGAGTCCCTTGCATGTGCGTGGCTTGGAAATATGAATTCCTTATTTTGATTGTATTAGGAATATAGCATAGTGTAAGGCAGCTATTTTCATATATAAGCCTCTAGGTTAGATTGTTTAAGTGCTATGGCTGGGGGCTGAACATAGAAAGGCGGCTACCTCTTTGGTTTTCTTTCATGACAATTAGTTTTATTTTATTTGTCTAATTTAATGTTTAATATTTTATTTTTGTGTTTTCTTTCAATTACTATAAGTAGCTAAATTTATAATTAAGGTTGAGGATGAAACCTTGTTAAGGATTATTAGTATTGTTTATGTTATTTGATTTTTCCCACAATAGTTATTCTTTAATGATTTAAATTGTTCTTACTTCATATCAATTGACTAAAATGATATTCTAGATATGAGTTCAATCATGTTTTTCTCATGATTTAGGATTTGTCTTGATTAATTTAATGCATGGTTTATTATTTCTTGACTTTAAAATTGGATATCTCTTGTGATTTGTTTGTCAACGGATATAATTGATGATTTGATTTTATACTTAAGAAGCGAAGAAGAACATTCTTTAGATATTTAAATATAAGTTTTAATGATAATATTTTTCATGGTAGCAATATTGATTTCTAGATTATCATGTAGTAGTTGGGAAAAATTAATGATCATAAATATATGCTGATATGAATTAACAAGGCGGATTCCAAAACCTTAATTCATTTCTCTAGATTGTTTATATCTCTTTACTGCTTTATATTATATCTTTGCTTAGTTTAATTATTTGCTTAGTATATTTAATTGCAAGCATCCAATTTTTATTAAACTAGATTAGGATTAATTTGGTTAAGATTTGATTAATTTTCCTACGTTCATTCAAGTACCTGTGGGTTAGACCTCGTTCTTGTCAAACTATACTTTGGTACGGTTCGTACACTTGCGAGTACTTTAAAATTTCACAAGAAGTAGCCAAAGCAATTAGTGAGAAATTTGAGGTTCAATGCCAACCTAATCATGTGGAAAATTGTCTTCAAACTATCAAAAGCATTTGGGGTACCATTACACAACTTCGTGACAGAAAAAATTGTTTTAGATGGGATGATAATTTGAAAATGATTACTTGTGAAAAGAAAGTGTATGACAAAGAAGTAATGGTATGAAGCATATTTTCATCATTATGTAGGTGTTATAATAGTGATTGATCTTTCCTAACTATTTTTGTTTTTTTTTTTAACAGGCACATCCTGATCATGACCAATATTTGAATAAAAAAATTGAGATGTACGATGAGATGGCTTTGCTTTTTGGTAAAGACATTGCAACATGGAGTTTTGCAAAGTCTTTTGGTGATATGGTTTCAGAAAAAAAAAGGATTGGTGACTTTTGAGTCCCATGATTTGGACAAGTATTGATTTTGAGGAGGCATCAAAAGGGAAACAAGTTGGTTCTTCAAATGCAGCTTTCTCTAAAGCAAGTTCTCATAGGAAACGAAGTCGTGCTCAAGTCAACCAAGATGATAATTGTAGGGGTAAAAGACCCAAAAATATACGTCCACATATGTGGTGGGCCTGAGGCCCAGGCCGAGGATAAGGAATCATCTTCGGATGGGAAGGTGCTGTAGAAAGGGGCCCATGATAATAGGTGAAGAGAACAATGTTGGTCATAGTAGTCCAGGAAGCTTTGCTAAGGATGAGGTCCTTCTCAGCAACCCAACGTCGAGGTCCGAAGATATGATTTACCGACAAGAGCAGCATTCCAAACCATTCCGTGGAGGAAGATAAGTACTAAAGATAAATAGAGAAGAGTATGGCCATGAAATATCTCCAGGAAAAGCTACTGCCTCCGCATTCAATGCCCGACAATCAACACTTTAGCCGCATTAATGAGGAAGTGATGCCTAAACAGTGATTTCCAGCCTTACAGCTGTTACCTAAGAGCTTTGGGGAGGGGGGGTTGATGGGATAAAGATCGACACCAGCAAATCTGACCTACACGTGGATGGTAAAGATGAAAAGGAATTGTAGTATATAAAGTAGAAAAAAGAATGAAAGAGAGGACGGGAGAGAAAAAAGAAAACAAAACTACTTCTGTAACTATTATCATCAAATATATATAAGAATAGAGTTCCTCGGACTGTGCCGAGGACAAATTTTCTTACTTAAACATACTCTTGTTTTGTTTGATTGACTTATAAACCAAGTCTAATTGTTTTTTCATTGATGAGAACCTAGTTCTTTGACTCACTTTCTACAAATTTATTGTCTTGGGCTTATTAGGCTTGAATCCAATTACTTTTTGGGTCGGGGATCCAAATCTAGTCTTTACAATTGGCGCCGTCTGTGGGAAGAACTAGTTGATCAGCGAGTGCAACGTTGAACTATGGTAGGATCAGGTCCACACTAGGAAGATCCACACCGAGCAAAATCCGCGGGTTCTCAGCACCAAGATGATTTCCTTAATCTTGAACATGAAAGAGATCGTGAGCGTGAACGACATCGAGAAGGTAGCGTGCACACCATGCATACTAGCAAAAGCTGTTCTCGAGTTGGAAGTCATGTTTCTCAGAGGCAAAACAACAACAGAGACATGTAGGCAGAGATTGACAATTTGAAAAAGCAGTTGCGCCATGCACAGCGGAAGCAAACTCCATCCAATTCTGACATGTCCTCCAATGATGAGGAGAACGATAATTACAGACAGAGGTCAAGAACCCCACCAAGCGAAACCTTCTCCTATGAGGAAGAGCACCCTCATAGATGTAGATACAAGAGCCCGCCTCGTAAGGGTTTGGGAAATGAGGCTATGGGTCAAGTGTTGAAGCAAATCTCCAAGTCACCTTTCACGCGTAGGATAGAGGGGGTAAGACTTCCTCGGCAATTCCATTAACCCACATTCACTAGTTACAATGGTCAGACGGACCCTATTGAGCATGTGAGTCAATTCAACTAGAGGATGGCTGTTCATTCTAAAAACGAAGCATTGATGTGCAAAGTATTCCCATCCAGTTTGGGACCTGTAGCGATGAGGTGGTTTGATGGTCTGATGCCAAATTCCATTAACTCCTTTAAAGAGCTCACCTTGGCATTTGGCTCACGTTTTATCACGTGTAGTAGAGTTCCTCGTCCTTTGGATTTACTATTGTCCCTGTCCATGCGAGAGGGGGAAACCTTGAAAATATACTCGGACAGATACTAGGAGATGTTTAATGAGATAGATGGTAACTTTGACGATGTGGCCATCAGTACTTTCAAGGTCGGCCTCCCCGCTGAGTATGATTTAAGGAAATCTCTGACTGGTAAACTTGTCACTAGTGTTCGTCAACTCATGGACCAGATTGATAAGTATAAGAAGGTTGAGGAAGACCAGCAGCAAGGGAAAGGAAAAGCTAAGGTTATCCCTTAGGAGAGGAGGAATTTTAGGTCGGACCGATACAACAACAACCGAATTCGGATAGACTTTACAGGGCAGTCAAGCTCTGCCAACACTCAGTCGGTTAATGCTGTGTTCCAAGAACCAGTGCACCAGGTGTTGGAGAAGATTAAGAATGAACCATTCTTCAAGTGACCGAATAAGATGGCAGGAAATCCCATGAAGCGTAACCAAAATCTTTATTGCCAATATCACCAGGATCAAGGGCATACCATTAAAGATTGCAGGAATCTGTGGGATCATTTGGACCAGCTAGTCCAGGAAGGGAAACTAAAACATCTTTTGCATCGTTCCAGTGGTCAGCAAGGCCAGACGAATCCAATGCTCACGAGAGATACATCCTCAAGGTCTCCTATTGGCACGATAAATGTCATCTTCGCTGCTTCAGGGAGGACCGGTTCATATCCTTCAAGGGTGATGTCTGTGGCTCAATTGCCGTCTGAGGAGTCCGATTCGGAGCCAAAGAGGGCCAGGTTGGATATCCAGCCGGTATTAAGTTTTTCGGAGGACGATAAAACTTGGAACCATACAACCCTATGATGGTGCATTGGTGGTTACTCTTAGGATTGGAGGATATGATGTGAAAAGGGTAATGGTAGATGATGATAGTAGTGCTGAAATCATGTATTCTGACTTGTATAAGGGGTTGAACTTGAGACCCAAGGATCTGATAGCCTATGACTCTTCTTTGATAAGCTTCGACGGGAATGTGGTCACTCCGAGGGGTCAAATTAGATTACCCGTACAGGCTGGCACAGCGGTGGTGGAGGTGGACTTCATTATGATGGATGCTTATTCTCCATACACAGCCATTGTGGCCAGGCCTTAGTTTCATGTCGTGGGAGCCGTATCTTCTACTCTGCATCAAAAGGTGAAATACCTGTCCGAGGGTCGAGTTAAAGAGATCATGGGGAACCAGTCCACAGCTAGGCAATGCCTGGTGGCTGCCCTATTACATCGGTCTGAAGTTGAGTCATCGGCCTCTGCTGAAAAAAGCTTATAGCAATCAAAAACTCCGGTGTCGCCTAATAATGGAGCAGCCAAGGAGGCGAAGTGTGAAGATCTAGAAAAAGTTGCTATTGGTGATAATCTGGAGAAGTTCTTTCACATTGGGGCTCAGCTGCCTCTTTAAGAGAAGGAAGGGCTGATAGAGTTTCTTCTAGAAAATGTTGACATATTCGCATGGGACGCCTATAAGGCCCCAGGAATAGATCCAGGCTTTATATGCCATCATTTAAATGTCAACCCATCCGTTACTCCCAAAAAACAACCACTTCGGCGACCATCCAAGGAACATGCTGATGCTGTTAGAAATAAGGTGATAAAACTCAAGAAGGTAGGAATTATCAAGGAGGTTTTCTACCCCGAATGGCTGGCTAACACTGTGGTGGTGAAGAAGAAGAGTGGGAAGTGGCGAGTGTGTGTAGACTTCACCGATCTGAGTAAAGCTTGCCCAAAGGATCCTTTCCCTATGCCTCGGGTAGACTAATTGGTGGATGCAACTGTGGGCCATCCTCAAATGAGCTTCCTAGATGCCTTTCAGGGGTATCACCAAATACCACCAACCCTGGATGATCAGAAAAAGACAGCCTTTGTCACTCCTATTGGAAATTACCATTACAAAGTGATGCCTTTTGGTTTGAAAAACACAGGATCTACCTATCAAAGGATGATGACTAGAATGTTTGAATCACAGTTGGGCAAGAATATTGAAGTCTATATAGACGACATGGTGGTAAAGAGTAAGGTGGTGTCCGAGCATGTAAGAGACCTCAGAAACATTTTTGGAATTATGAGGAAACATAAATTGTGCCTCAATGCTTCCAAATGTTCGTTTGGCGTAAGGTCAGGCAAATTTTTGGGCTATATGGTAACACACAGGGGAATTGAGGTTAGCCCCGATCAAATCAAAGTTGTTCACAGTTTGCAACCACCTCGGAATCCCAAGGAGGTCCAGAAGCTCACCGGAATGATTGCTGTCTTGAATCGGTTTATCTCTCAGTCAACCGATAGGTGCAAATCTTTCTTCCTTTTGATGAATAAATGGAAGGAATTTGAATGGACCGAGGAATGTGTATTGGCCTTCAAGCAACTTAAAGAATATCTATCTTAGCCACCTATTATGTCCATTCCTGAAATAGACGAGGTCTTATTCGCTTATATTGTTGTAGCCCTTCATGCTGTAAGCTTGGTGTGGATACGAGTTGATAGTGGGATACAATGGCCAATTTATTATGTGAGCAAGTCATTACATGAGGCCGAGGTCCGCTATTTGCCATTGGAGAAGGCCATTTTAGCGGTGGTACATGCTACACGAAAACTTCCCCATTACTTCCAAGTACACACAGTTGTTATCCTAACCCAGCTTCCACTCAAGTCTATACTCCGAAGTGTTGATTATACAGGGAGGATTGCTAAATGGAGCACGGTTCTAGGAGCTTTTGACATCAAGTACATGCCTTGGACTTCAATAAAGGGCCAAGTCCTTACCGATCTAGTAGCCAAGTTTGCTGAACTCAAGTTAGAAGTAGAGGCAGCAAGGCAAAACATGGATGGAAAATCGGTTGGCATGATCTCCTGACAAGACGCTTTATACTGGCAAGTATATGTAGATGGTGTAGCCAACCATAGAGGATCTGGAGTGGGGCTAGTTATAGTATCACCCTAGAAAATTACCATTGAAAAATCATTAAGATTGGGATTCACGGTCACAAATAACGAAGCCGAGTATAAGGCTCTATTGAAGGGAATGGCTATGGTTCAGAAAATGGGCGGAAAGACAGTAGAGATGTTATCATATTCAAGGTTA
Source organism: Quercus lobata (assembly GCF_001633185.2). NCBI lineage: Eukaryota > Viridiplantae > Streptophyta > Magnoliopsida > Fagales > Fagaceae > Quercus > Quercus lobata. The sequence continues at coordinate 60,926,727 of NC_044906.1, read as the reverse complement.
GTTGTGGGCCAAGTGAAGGGTGAATTGGAGGCTAGAGATGTGAGAATGCAAGAATATTTGGGTCAGGTGAGACGCTTACAATTAGGGTTTGAATCTTTTAGATTGTCATATATTTCTAGAAGTGGAAACACACATGCAGATTCCTTGGCTACCCTCGCTACCTCTTCGGCACAAGACCTGCCTCGGGTTATACTACCCTAAGTATTAAACAGAACATAAGTCCTGCGTGGCTCCTCGGACCACAAGCTTGGAGGAAATTAATCACTTCGTATTTTTACCTAAGTATTAAACAGAACCTAAGTCCTGCGTGACTTCTCGGATCACAGGCTTGGGGGAAATTAATCACTTCGTATTTTTACCTAAGTATTAAACAGAACCTAAGTCCTGTGTGGCTCCTCGGACTATAGGCTTAAGGGAAATTAATCACTTAGAAAGGACGCAAGACACGGGGGAAGAATTTTTTTCTATTGTTTGTACTAAGATATATTACTTCAACTACGAATAATGAATTGGAAATCTAGCAACACAATCTAGATTCATTCATGATGACAATAGAGTTAAAACAGTAAAAATAAATACCAAAGAAGAAGAAGTTCTATCATTCATTAAACTAAAAGGTAAATTATCTTACAAGCACTGGCAAAAGCCAAGTAAATGAAAAGACAGAAGGAAACAATTACAAAAGAAAACCCCACACCTAAAGTTCTAAGCTTTATCTTTGATTGGGCCTTTTGTGGGGTCATCAGTCTCGGGACGATCATCTCTAGTTTTGGACTTAGATTCGGCATCCTTGGCCTGCGAAACAACGTCTCTGATTGCAAGGGTGTCCTCAGGCAACTTGTCCTTAGCCGGTGACAGAGCCTTCTCATCCACTCCTTTCCCCTTAGGAACAATGGGATCAGGAACAGAAGTCTAGGTAGAAGGGAGCTTCTCAGAAGGATCCGAATCAGGAATCTCTCGAATATTCTTGGGGAAGAAGATATTCTCGATTCTCCTGAGCTTGGAGTCTGCAGGGACTCCCGCCTGATCCATGGCTACTCCCTAGGACTCGGTGCAGTAGACCCTGCAAACCACAGCCACCTCCTCGGTCGGCCTGGTCTTTGTGTCCTTCACCCCACGCTTATAAGAGGCTGCTACCGCAGCTTCAGATGCCTTTCTGGCCACCCGAGCTGCCTCTTTAGCCTGTTGCAGTTGCGCTTTGAGATCCAGGACTAATTGCTTCTCGATGGCCATGTTTATTTCAGTTGTGTGCAGCAGCTGACGCATGTCCTCGGCCTGCCTTGTTGTGGTCTTAAGGCCTACTTCAGTGCTGTCTCGGGCCTTAATGGTCTCTTTGACCTTCTCATTTAGGCTTTCTTTCTCCAGCCTAAGGGCACTGACGACTTTCTTAGCTACGAGGCAGGACTAAACCTCAGCGTTCACTTCATCTCAGGAGTTCTTCACCCACTCTTTGGCCACGTAGATTTGCTGAGTAACCTGCATAAAAGTAACAGAAGAATCGTCAGAACGTAGACGACAAATAGATAAATATAAAACCAGGAACTTGAACAATGGGGAGCCTTTGCTTTACCATCGCGAGATCCCTCTTCAATGACATAAAGAGGTCTTGTTGCCTCGTGATCCGGAGCCCGTCCATGTCACGAGGCAAGAGGAGGGGTTGCTGTAGAGCCTCAGCAAGATGCAGCGCTTGCGCCTGCTAAGACTCCCAGAGGGTCACGTCCTAAGGGATGGGAGCGCCATCAAATTCGAGCCAAGGGGACCAAGTGCGTTGCCCCCTCCTCTGTGCAGCCTCATCCCGGCTGTCTATGGACTTTGTCCTTTTGTCTTTAGGCTCCTTGCCTTTCTTCTGCTGTTTGGCCTTCTAAGGGTCGACCTCACCCTCCTCCAGTTCATCAACTAGCCTTTTCCTCCTTAAGTTTGGAATGGGTTGCAGTGCGGGGTCAGTAGGAGAAGGAGGTGGAGAAGGAAGACTAGCAGGGACTTGCTCCTTATGGACATCCTCGGAAGATTGCCCTTTATTCCTGCTAGACATAAGGCCTCTCAGACCAAATCTCGACTTTAGATCCATGCCTTCCTCTTTAACTTCTTGGCTTGTATCGATCCGTGCAACTATTAGTTTTGGGGAGTGAGCCATCGAGAAGCGATCTAGATCCGAGCCTGAGTCTGAAAGCTCTACGAGCCTTGTTGACACCTCACCCTCTTCGACGAAGAGGAAGTGATTGATTTTAGCTTCGAGGGATGAGTGCAAAGAGTCAATTCCCTCCCCCAAAGTGGCTACCTCTTGGGGAACACGATGAGCGGGCGGCTTGACAGGTGGCAAGTCTCTTCAAGCTAAAAACTCCGGTATAGAAACGTCGATACGAGCTAATCGGGGACTCCCTGTAATACCCCGATTTTGTCATCATTATTAATATTATTTTTTTAGCTTTGACAAGTGATGTGGATAAACATGTAATGTCATGATAGGATTATTTACATAGTTAGTTTTTGGATATGCTACATGTGAGGTGTAATTTTGTGGCCAACAAAGATTACTACCCAAAGTAAGAGATGAAACAATAGACTGCACAATTAGGTAACGTGTAGTCCTCATTTATTTTGTTTCAGTTATAGAAAGATTAAGGAATTAAAGCATTATTCTCCTTATCAGTTAAGGAAAAGGTTGAGAGAATAAAAACCTTTTTGGATAACAAGTCTAAGAGTTATTGGAATCCCTTGGAGTTCTAGCTTACCTAAATAGGTCAGTAGTTAATAATACCTTAAATTGAGGTTTATTAGAAGCTATAAAATCTTGGAAGGCTCTAGGGTTTCTTCATTATATTCATTAACCAAAAAATGAAAAGAAAAGAGCATGGACGGCTGGAGACATCATCTATAGATTATAGTTAGCACTCAAAGATTGATCTCTCATCAGGTAATCATTCCCTAGTCTTGGCAGTGGCAGATCTATAGTTTTTATTAGAACTATTGTCATATAGTATTTGGCCTGTGATTAAAGATGAATAGAATATCTGTTCAAGTGTATCGCTGCCATGATTAATTCGGTTATTATACTTTAGTGCGTGAAAGATTTGGTATGAAGGACTAGACTAGACTTTGAATACTTCTATTATATTACTAGTTTAGGATTGACCCTAAAGAGAAGGTGGTGTTCAATAATAACATGAAGTCTTGTAGTTGGTTTAATATGATATTTGATATATTGGTCGATTGTTATAGAATAACTAATAGGTATATTCGGATTAGATGTTTCTATGTATGGGAAATAATTCTGCCTATATTATGACTCTAGGAAAAAGAGAAGGTTATGGAGGATTATAGTGTTTTTAGGAAGTAGTTTATGATAATGAATTTTCATGCTTATTGATTAAAGTAATTTTCTGTTTAGAGCTTACGGAAGACTAAAAGTGCTTGGCTGTGTTCGGATATATTAGCAAGAGAGGTAAGTAATTTTGCGTAATATGCACAAGTTTTGTCCATTAGGTTCTTAGAAGTTAAAAGTTTTCAAAAGTTTGTCAAAAGTATTTTTGTATCATTGAAAGAGAAATTTCAACTATGAAATAATATTTTAAAGAGATACTTTGAATTTTAAATAAGTTTCGAATGTCCAAATCTCATTTTAAAGGTGATTTCTAAGCTAAACTATTTTTCATAAATAATTGAGTTTCAATGTAAGTTTTCTAAAAAGGTTCTTGTTCTTTAAATATGTTAAAACCAAGTGATTTCAAGGTCATATTCCTATTATCCAAATGGTATTTAAAATGTATCTTTAAGCAAATTTAATTTTCAGATTTACTCAAGAATTGTAATATATTTACATAAACTCCTCAGTTCTATTCGTTTCCCATGAGAGTCAAGCATCTTTTGATTTATGTTCTATTCGATATTGTGATCTTTGATATGCCTCTGTATTTGAAAAGAAATTGTTAATATCAAGTAAATTATTATATTTTGTATAAACTTTGCTTTGTGATATGTGACTCAAAATAAGTGTTTTTAGAATTGATCAGATATATTAGATATATGTGTAAATCCGCTCATAGGATTGTATGTGAGAATATGTGTTGATTCCTCACCAGCAGGCGTTAGATGTTGGTATCCGCTCACAGGATTGTATGTGAGAATATGTGATGTGTATATGTGACACTGTGCTCTGATCAATTATGTGTATGTGATTTCAAATGACTTTAAGATGCGATTATACATGTATTAAGTGATTCATTATATGTTTTGGAATAATTATTTTTGATATCATTGAATGAGTTTGTGAAAAAAATCAAAATACTCGTGCTTTGCTTGACTCTATTCCGTTGTGTATTCTGTATAATTACTTACTGGATGTGTGGCTCACCTCATCAATTACAATTTTCAGATTAAAGTTTACTTGGGGAACAGAACATTTGGATTGCTTCATAAGGTGCAAGGTAGAGCGTGGGAGTTTAGGCGAAGTCAATAATATTTGAAGTCTTAAAAGATTATTAGTTATTTTTTTTTTATTCCGCTTTAGATTTCACAGTATTTTGGAGATTATTCTAAATTTGTGGATTTTAGTTATTGTAAGAGATTTATCAATAGCATTGTTTATTTGGAGTTTTGAATTATGTTTAAATTAATCATGTTTATTGAGTGATATAAGTTCAGCAAGTTAGTCATGCATCTAAATTCATGTTCCATGGATTTGGGTCGTGACACTTTCGACCCTTATCGCTTGGCCCACGTCCACGAACGCACGGGATAGAGCCTCGTAGTCCAAAATAAGGTGAGCGGCCTGTAACTGCCCGTCCTCGCTCACAAAGATCTCTGACCTCAAGAGGTAGTTGAGAGCTTGGACGTTGACCAGGCTGATCCTCGGAGTGGTGTGCACTTTGTCTGCAAAACATCCCCAGGAAGGGTTACATCAGTCCGAGAGAACGAGTAGCCAAAACCAAGACAAAAACAAATAAAAGGAAAGCTCAAAGGACTAAGATCCCCGCCTAGGGACCTGATCCTAGAGTGTCCCACGTGGTGTTCTTGCCGTAACTGGGCAGTGAAGACCGTCGTGCCACTCCTCGGAGACGACCAGATAATCATCCTTCAAGCCTTTGTTGGACTTGGGAAGGCAAGATATCAGTCTCACCTCATCGGACCTAGATTTCAGGTAATACGTCTCGGAAAGGCAGTGGCACTCGTACAAGTGAACAACATCGTGCCATGAGAGGCCGAGATTCATTTGGTCATTCAGAGCGTTTACGCACCCTATGATTCGGAACATATTAGCGGCGCACTAGTAGGGGGCCAGCCTATGCTTACGCAAGTAATCCCTAATTATCCTACCCATAGGAATTGTTATTCCTCCTTCTATGAAAGCGATCATAGGAATGACGACCTACCTCGTTTCTTTGTCGGTTAAGATTTGTTCCGAAGGGCAGTACTCTAAACCCACTCCTCGCGGGATATGGTACTTGGCCCTAAACCCCTCCATACTGACCAGAGAATCTACTAAGCTCTTAAACTTACCCATCTAGGTAACCTTAAAGGGCGCGGAGAAAGATTTATAAATGAAAGAAGGCCGAGGAAAGCAAAAATAAAATGTGGGTAAGGAAATATGGAAAATGGAAACTTACGGGAATACGAGTTCTAAATCCCTCAAACTTTAAAAGATCCGCAAGGAATCTTTACAGGAACGGCTATGGAACTCAGGAACTTGGAGTATTTCGTGAGAGAAGATACTGAAACGCTCTGGGATGCTTGAATGTTTTTTCTAAAAAAGGGAAAGTAATCTCCCTCATGGGCCTTTTATAGCAAGGGAAAATGGACGGGATTAATCCCGCCCAAAATTTTAGAAGAATATCTGCTGTTGGTTTAGCGCCCCACCGTTGGATGCGAAGGGACATAGAGTCTTCTGGTGCAATTAATGGTGCCTCGCGGGCTACGAAACATCAGTAGCAGTAATGAGGCGCGTGAAACGATGCTCCCACACGTGTGAATTAAAGAATTGGAGTGACTTATCCATTAAGTATCAAAATTCTGCTCTTTTCTCCTTGGATAATAGGGAAAAACCGGAATTTTGAGGGGCAATTGTGGGGGCAAAGACCCCAAATCGTGTAATGGGCCTGGGGCCCCACCCGGGATGATTAACAGTGTCTGAGGAGAGGAAATGGTTGCTAAAGAGATTTCCAACTTAGCTCTCGTAGACAAGGGGTATTTGGAGGACTGTCCAAGGAGGAATGCCTCCTTGGACGTGATAAGCATGGCTCAAACATGCACTTTGGCTACTAGAAAGAGCTGCCCAATGGGCATTAGCGATAGGGATGTGCCCCACAGACCTACTGGAAAGAAGGAAATGCAAAATATCTAAGGAGAGGCTGCTGCTGTCGCATTAAATGCGTTGCAGCTACTTTTCTGGCCACATTAATGTGGAGAGGACCTGTGAACAGTGCTTCCTTGGCCACCGCAACTCACAGAAGGCTGAAAGGGGGTGTCCGATGGGACAAGCACTCAAGTATGGATCCAGATGATTAACAAGTGTAAGACCACGATGGTTTCAAGAGGGCTGCATAAGATAGAGAGTTCCCATGAGGAAGGGGGACGGAAAAAGGAGAAAGAAAGGGGGTAGCAATAGAAAGGACCATAGTCTTCAAACATAAATTGAGATATATTGATCTATCCTTCTCGGACTGATGATCTATGGATGTTAACACGTTTTACTTGTGTTTAATTGTTGTATAGCCCAATACTAACCGCTGTCCACTTGTCTAGACCTAGTTCTACAGCCCACCCTCTACAAATTCATTGTTTCTAGGCTCCTTAGACCAAGACCCCATAACTCTTGGGCTTGGGCTCCAAATTGTGACCTTACAATGGTAATTTGCAGAGAGAAGAGGAGAGGTGAGGGAAAGAAGATTAGAAAAATAGAGAGAACGGGAGGGTTTCAAACGGGAGGGGAGTCGGACCCAATGAAGTTCTGCTTTCTTCTCAAAAAAACAAAAACCCCTCCCTTTTAATAATTATATTAGGGGACTGTTTGGTAAGAAATTTTTAGTAACATTATTTATGTGTTGTAAAAATATACATGGATGAAAAAGTATGATAAAAATACTTATTATGGTATTTTTAGTAACAAGTATTTTTTTTCTCAAAAAAAAAAAAATACTTGTTATGGTATTTGAACAACAAATACTGTTTCGTAAACGATCATAAATTACCAAAAATACTAGTATTAGATGACCCACAGCAAATGTGGCAAATGTGGCAAATGCCAAATATTTGGCACATTTGCCACACCAAACACAAAAAACACCTCCCATCAGATGTTCTATATGTGCCAAATTTTTACCATTTGTGTCCGTACCGTTGCAAATTTGCAACGGTACGGACACAAATGTAAACTGAAAAATACTATTTCATTCGACTTTTCTCTCTCCTCTCATTTCTTTATTTGATTTTCTCTCTCCCTTCTCAGAATCTGTTTCTCTCTTTCTCCCAAGTTCCCAACCTGTGTTCTTCCTCTTCTCATAATCAGATGCGAGCAAGAAGAAGGCGGCGGCAACGGCCAAGAGAGGAGGAAAGGCAGCCGCGACTTTGTCGAAATCGGTGGCTGTGGCTGCGGCTGCGGCTGCGGCCGTGGCGTCAGATTTTCATCGATGGTGGTAGATGGGTTTGTTGGGTTTGCCATGGTGGTGATCGATGGTGGTAGATGGGTTTGTTAGGTTTACCATGGTGGTGAATCTCTCTCTTGGGTTCATCGATGGTGGTAGATGGGTTTTAACAGCGGCCAGTGGTTGGTGGATTTGGTGGTTGAAGGTGGTGCTTGGCGATGTGAGCTTGAAAGTGGGTTTAGTTGGTGATAGCTTTGGGTTTGGCAGGCGATCTCACCCTCTTCCTTCTCCTTTCTGTTCGCCTTTCACTCTACCTCTCTTTGGTTGTGGGTTTTTTTTTTTTTTGCTGCAATTTGGGTTGATTTGATATTGGTGAGTAATTGTGGTGGTTGGTTTGTAGTAGAGGTGTTGTTGCGGTAGTGGATATTGGTGGCTAGTGGTTGTGCCATTGATATTGTGGCTGTTGTTGATGATAATGGGAACGAGATAATATATTATTTTAATGTGTAGTAAATATTATTTTAATATATAGAATTGAATATTAAAACATCTGATAAATGGAATGTTATAAAATAATGTGATAAAATAATAAAATTGGTCTTTTTTTTTTTTTGAGAAAAAATAAAGTTGGTCTTTAATATGGTAAATTGATTTTTTTGACACATCCGATAAGGATGCTTTTACCGTGGCAATTATATATATATATATGAGCTTAAAGATATGAAAATATAAAAGAATTTGAAAAGGTGCTTTATAGCTGGTCACCACCATCTCGAAAATCATAGCTGGTCATCACCACTATCACGAAAATCAGTAAAAGTTACTGTCCAGTTGCCTTTGTTGACTAGGTCTGTTCTTTGTTTGGTCTTGCTGATGAGCGATGATTTGACTTAATAAATAACAGGCCGTGAAATTGTGGATGAATTCCTCCGATCTGCTATTCCTCTATCCTTTTTGTCCCTCTCTAATACACGGAGAAAGAACACTATTTTACTATCCATTCATTTGCTAAAAAGCAATTACTATTTAATCGGAACTGAACCCGGCGTTGTTTCAGGACATCAAGGTTTTCGATCTGTAAGTTCTCTTTTTTTCACTCTTTTATTTATTTCCTTTCACTTCGTCCTTGAATTGAAAAATGTACATATCAAATCGTCTCCAGTTTCTATTGAATTTTAATACAAGCTTAAGATTTACCAGTATATTTCCAACGGAATCCATGAGCACTCAAGGACCGTCAACGTCATCAGCGTCTTCTCCTTTTTCAACCCCTCGATGGAAATTCGATGTCTTTCTCACTTTTAGAGGCGAGGACACCCGCAATAGTTTCGCAAGCCTTCTATATACTGCTTTGAAACAGAAGGGCGTTTTGGCCTTTATTGATGAAAAAATGGAGAGAGGAAAACATATTTTACGAGAGATCTTCGAAGCAATAGAAGGATCGAGGTTTACGATTGTCATTTTCTCAAGAAATTATGTATCTTCGGCATACCACTTGGAAGAGCTTGTCCACATCGTCGGATGCAGAGAAAAGACGGGAATGAGAGTTCTGCCGGTTTTTTATAACGTTAATCCATCTGATGTGCGGAGGCAAAGTGGAATTTTTGCAGAAGCTTTTACTAAGCACGAAGAACGGTTTAAGGGGGACATGGAGAAGGTTCAAATGTGGAGAGCTGCTTTGACAGAAGTGGCGAATCTGTCTGGTTGGCATCTACAAGATGGGTAATTTCCTAACAAATTTATTTTTATGATGATATTTAAAAGAAAATTTTCTTTTTTAAATATCATGAGCTATATAAATAGCTAATAGAATGTATCATGATATGACTGCATGGAAAAATATTACAACAATTACATTAGTTTTTACTGACTGAAATATTGTTTTCGGTTAGATAAAATCCATAAAGTGCATTTGGACAATTTTATTCACAAACCAATTGTTTAAAGAATTAAAATGTTTACATAATTTTAAGAGGTAGTTAGGTAGAGCTGAGCTTCAAGGACTTTTGAACTGATATTTTTGCAGCTGCTCTGCTTCTCTCCATATTTTGCCTTCTTTTTTTTTTTTCTTTTTTTTGTCTTTTCCCTTTTCTTTCTTTGAGCTCTATAATTGGGAAGGCCACATATCTCGGGAAAGAATGGAAATTGTCCACATGATAAGTAATTAACAAAATTTGATGGATTTGTTTCAGTAAATATAATCATACAATTCTCATATGAATAGTTGAGTAGTTGTATCCACGTTGCCTGAGCTAATGAGTTCATATTTGTTTGGCCAAGGAATATTTTAACCTAATATTTTTCTTCATCCCAAAGATTTTATGACTGGTTCGGACCATCACTTAATTATTGTTCTATCATCTTCACAGGAATTTGTCAGAATCAATCAAAAGCATTGTAGAAATCATATCACAACATCTGCGTTCAAGTTTCACAAGCATTACTCGTAACTTCATTGGAATAGATTCTTCAATGGAAGAATTGTTCACTTTCTATTCAAATTTTAAGGACAATGTTTGCATGATTGGGATTTGTGGTATAGGGGGATCTGGAAAGACAACTCTTGCTAGAGTTTTCTATGAAAATTTTCACAGGTATTTTGGAGGTTCTTCTTTCATTGCTAATGTTAGGGAATATTCAGAAAAATTTGATTTGCTTCAATTACAGCAGCTGCTTCTGGCAGATATTTTGGAGGAAAAAGATGCAGATATAAGGAATGTTTATCACGGAGTTAACATGATCAAGAAAAGGCTATGTCAAAAAAAAGTTCTAATTGTTCTGGATGATGTTAACAAATTGGACCAACTAGAAAATTTAGCTGGAGAGCATGGTTGGTTTGGATTGGGGAGTTTGATCATCATAACAACTAGAGATAAACATTTGTTGGACCATCATGGAGTGCATAAAATATATAAGCCTAATCCATTAAACAATGATGATGCTTTAAAACTTTTTTGTTTGAAAGCCTTCAAAAAAGAGCAACCCGATGAAGGTTATATGCAACTATCCCAGGATGTTGTTTGCTATGCTAATGGGTATCCATTAGCTCTAATAACTTTCGGTTCCTTTTTGCTTGGAAGAACGATGGATACATGGAAAAGTGCATTAGACATATTTAAAAAATTTCCTAAAAAGGAAATATTTGACACACTTAAAGTAAGTTATGATGGCCTGGAGGATATGTGGAAGGAAATATTTCTAGATGTTGCATGTTTCTTTAGAGGAAAGATGAAAGATCAAGTAATAGAGATATTAGAGACCTGTGGTTTTGACGCAAAAATCGGAATACAAGTACTCATGGATAAATCTCTCCTAACCATAGAAAACGACACATTGCAGATGCATGATCTACTACAAGAAATGGATAAGGAAATTGTACGTCGAGAATCACGTGAAGAGCCTGGGAAGCGCAGTAGGTTGTGGCTTCATAAGGATTTGTTTCATGTATTGATGAACAAAACGGTAAGAACATTGGCAAGACAACATTTTATTTTAAGGGAAATAATGAATAAATACAGAACACAAGTTCATTCAAGAAATTAGTTCCTCAAGAAAAGAAAAAAAATGCAAGCTGATATGCATGTAGTTAAATAAGCACTTTATTCATGATATACAGAATACAAATTTCATCTAATTTCATGTTAATATGCTTACTATTTCTTGATTTTTGAAAATATAATGTGATTCACTTAAAAAAAAAAAAAAAGAATTCATCTTTCCTAAATCCTATTTTTTTACATTTTAAAAACATAATGTGATTGTGACATTGTTTATCTATTTGAATTGTAAAATTGCATGGTTTCTAGTTGCAATGTATAATTCTCAAATGAAAATAACACTTTTAGTTTATTAATAATAAAAAAATTAAATTGTTTCCAAGTGCTCAATTTGGCATTTTTTCATCCTTCACCTTCTTGAATTTACCAATGGTCAAGAGGAGGTTATATATGTGAAAAACTCAGTATAGATATTATTTGCCTCTAACACTATAAAACTGAAAATTTCAAGTGTTCTTAACTTTTGCTGTGCAATTCACTAATCTTTGCTTTTGATTCTTAGGCATCAAAAACAATTCAAGCCATAGTCCTAGACAAACCTGGAGGGGATGAGGCATATCAGCACATTGAATCCTATTCTGAAGTTTTTTCAAAGATGTGTAATCTTAGATTGCTTATAATTGATAATGTGCACATCCTAAAAGGCCTCAATCATCTTTCTAACAAATTAAGACTTCTTGATTGGCATGGGTATTCTTCAAAATGTTTGCCTTCCAGATTCCAATCAAAAGAGCTTGTTGAACTTAAACTGCAGTTTAGCAAAATTGAATATCTTTGGAGAGGTGTAAAGGTGATTATGTTCTTCTAACTGTCTTTTTATCACTTATTATTTATCTTTTCTTTGGGAGTTTCTTCAAATACACTCCCTTTGTAATTGAGCTTCATCCTTTTGTTAAGAAAAATTGTTATTATTTAAAAAATTTCTAACTAAAAAAGTTCAATGTTTAATGGAAGCTAATTATCCCTTCTTTTTTGGTTGAACAGTATTTAGACAAGTTAAAACTCATCAATCTTGGACATTCCTTAAACCTTATTAGGACACCCGACTTCACAGGGGTTCCAAGACTTGAGAAACTATGTCTTAGCGGATGCATAAATTTGGTTGAGATCCACCCATCCATTGGACAACTCAGTAAGCTTACTGTTTTAAATTTGGAATTCTGCCGATCTCTTATCAACCTTCCGAGCAGCATGGATGGTTTAAGGTCTCTTGAAAAACTCATTCTTTTGGGATGCTCAAAACTTTCCAACCTGCCAGAAAACTTGGGGAAAATCAAATGCTTGAAGGAACTTGATTTAACTGGAACCGCTATTCGAGAAGTTCCCTCTTCCATTGATATGTCGTGGATGTGAAAAGGAAATTTTTAAGTCAAGGCTTGATAGTGTTCATGATGAATTTGAAAATTCAGCAGTAGTAAAAGCTACCAAAATTATGAGAACCTATGATGACAGTAACGTGGCAGAACATAGTGCAAGTTGGAGCTTTCCTGGGGAAACTGAACGAGGTAACAACTATCTGACACATCCTTTTGGTTACAATTATTATCTTATTTTACTATATTTTCTTTGTAGCTGCAATATTGCATACTGCTTGTCTAGCATTTTGTGTAGATTTGGATTGTTTAGCTGTTGCATAGACATTTACTGGGTAGGTTTTGTCTTGAAAGAGTTTAGCCATGATCCTCTTGAAAATAGAAAAGCTTTATTTTTAGTTTTCGTCACTTTTCCTTGTGAATTACCACTGAGGGAGGTTTTGATGGTTTGAATAAACTGTTTTGTTTATTGGATGCAGGGGTGGAGGGAAGGAGGGGCAATTGCCCCCCTGCCTTCTCAAAAATTCTCAAATAGTAGTAATACTGTATTGTAGTGAAGGGTTATTTGCCCTTTGAGACGAAGGACAATCAACTTTTTACTTTGTTATATGTTTTAGCTTGTCAACAAGAAGCCAAGTTTTACATTCACATGGGAACACTTACATTAAATAATCGATCCCACCTAATTTCTGCACATTACTTTGCCGAATAGGACTGGAAAAAAAAATATTGAATAGGACTCTGAAATTAAAAACCAGGCAGTTGGCCTCCTATTTACAACTTTTTCTCTCGTTATGAAGCTTTTCAATCTCAATCAGAGTTTCTGCTATGAACCCAAATTTTAACAACTTAAAAGAGGAAGATAAAATGTCTACATAACATTTTAAAAGCATTCATGGCATTGGGGCATGTATTCAACTTGATAGGTATATTGCTATATTCGTAATATTTTTACATTAATTTAATTTCTCAATTTATTTTAAAGAGAAGCTTGATCATAATAATGAGTTCAGGCCAAATTCTAAACAAACTCATATCGAGGTAGATTTTGCAATTGAGTAAATCAAACTAGGTATGGAAAAATGAATTAAAGTTTACATTTTATATTACTTTTGTGTATGACAATAACATTAGCATATAGTTGTTTATTTATTTTGTCATTAGTATCACTTAATATTTCTTAAATTAATTTACATTAGCATATATTTCTTAGACTTAAATCTTGGCCCGACAACTAATCAAATCACAGTCTGTAAGACTACTAAATACAATACAAAATAAAAAATAAATTAGTCCAATGATATCTCCTAAATTGAATGGGGATAGGCGCATGAGATTATTTAGGTCAATTATAGTTTTTACAAAGTGATCCTTGGCCATTCTCAAAATGTAGGCCTAAACATTGTTTTTATTAAGCATATGTATTAGAGAGTAAACAATTTCGGAATCCCAAAAAAAGCAATACATTTCTTAGTAAGTAATCCAAATAAATTAAGAAACCCACAATTTAAAAGTAAAATGAATCAAATAAAAAATCATGAAATTTACTGATTTGGAGCCCAACGTGGTCAAACAGCTATAATTTAAATATCTTTTAAAATTAGAATTCATTGATTGGCACCTAGGAAAACAGAATTCCACACTTAACACAACATGGCTTAGTTATTTAGCATCACTAAGGTGAACTTTTTCATTTATAGAAACAAAAGAACTTTGAAAGTAGGGGATCAATATGATATTTTCTTTCATAGTAGCTAAGAGCACTCACAGCAGTGGAGCTAAATAGCTATATAGCTATTTTAGCTCCACCAAAATACAAAAAACTACACCACAGCAGTGGAGGTATAAGTAAAAAATTTTAGCTTCTTGCTACAGTACACATTTATAAATAGATGTGTACTGTAGCAAGAAGCTAAAAAAAAAAATAATATTTTATTACACTTCTCATTAAAATAATATTTCATTTTTTTCTCTTTCCGTTTACAGCTCATCTCTCTCTCTCTCTCTCACGTTACTCCCTCTCTGCTCTCTCAGACCAAAGCTCCTCTCTCATCCCTTGAATCCGTCTCGCCCAGTCCTCCACGCCGCCGACCCAACCTCTCCCATCTGAAGCTGATCTGCACAAAACCCAAGTGCAAAAACGATTGAATTATCGAAATTGGACGAAGACCCATTACTCAAAATTGAAAAACAAGAAATGGGTAAGCGTGAAAGGAGATAAACTCACAGAGGATGGTTGTCTTTCTGGCATTGTCGAGGCCGAGAACGAGGATCCGAGCTTCTCGGTTTCCGAAGAGAGTAGAGAACATTTTCGTAAACACGATACCCATCTTGAGAGATTAACTCTTAGTGAATGAAAATTCAGAACAGATCAGAAAGGTTTTGATTTGATTTTGGTTTGGTTCTTCTTTGAGATTTAAGATATCAAAGCAGAAACGGAATCGCAATGGAAGATGCAGAGCGTGGAAGAGGAAACGTGAGGTCACCACTCTCTCCGGTGCTGAAGATACAGTGGCCGCTTCTTCTTCTTCTTTTTTATTTTATTTTATTTTATTTTTATTGTTTAATGCTTGTGGGTTCTATAATTCCTGCACCTTTGAACAGAAATGGTGATTTGTGTGGTGGTGTTTTGGCGGTGGTTGTGGGTGGTAGTTCTTGGCTTGCTAGTTGTTGGGCGGTTGTGCGGTTGGGGTGGTTGTTTTTCGTTGGCAGGGGTTGTGGATTGTGCGGATGGTTTATGGTGTTTTTTTTTTTTTTTTTTTTTAAAGTATTATTTTATTATAGTAGATATATTATTATATTGTGATGTTTATATTATTTTATTATGTTGAAAGCTAAAATAGATCCACTGCTGTAGTATGTGTATAGGTAAAATAAATAAAGTAACTTTTGATGGAGCTAAATTGCTAAAATTTTAGCTCCACTGCTGTGGATGCTCTGCTAATTTTCTCAGAAGCTAAACAAAGAAAAATAAATGGTAATTCTCTCTATTTTCCTAACATTTTTTCCAGCATCCAAGCAGCCCCTAAAGGGAAGGGAAAAAAAAAAAAAAAAAAAAAAAAAAAAACACTCATAACCAATTGAAAACATAAAGACCCACAACCCGAAAAGCTTAAAAATCAAAACTTGCAAAGAAGATTAAACATACCCATTAAACCAATATGCTCAAATTCCATATCTAATTTTGAAAGGCTTCCATGTGGACATTCTCTCTCCCAAGTCAAAGATTAACTTATAGCTGGATAAAAGTTTAGTGATTATATTACAAATCAAAAGCAAATCTTACACGAATACCCACAGCAAAACTAATTCTAACTTAAATACCTTAAAAATCAAAACTTGCAAAGAAGATTAAACATACCCATTAAACCAATATGCTCAAATTCCATATCTAATTTTGAAAGGCTTCCATGTGGACATTCTCTCTCCCAAGTCAAAGATTAACTTATAGCTGGATAAAAGTTTAGTGATTATATTACAAATCAAAAGCAAATCTTACACGAATACCCACAGCAAAACTAATTCTAACTTAAATACCTTAATTACAAACAAATCCAAATTATTAAAAATAAATAAATTTAATCCAAATACCTAAATCAAAACCCACCCAATTCAAATATCCAAAACCTAAATGATATTTATCACCTAAGAGATCAGTAGTTTGTAAAAGATATGAGATGAATAGTAAGTCAACTACTAATGGCTAACCTTTGTACTGTAAAAATGGTGAGACAAAAATGAATTCAGTTAGAAAATTATTAAAACACAAAAGAAAAAAAAAAATCAATTTTCAAAAGAAGATTTACATTTAAATGATCATCATCCATGTATATTGCATACGGTATTACAAACCTTTAAGCCCTTTGAACATTTTCAGTAAGCTTTCTATAAACCTTGAAGATAGAAAAACTGCTATGCACTACAATTACAATCCCAAAAAATGTATCTAAGACATTTCTTTTGCCAACAAATTTCTATGTACAAAATATAAATGTCTACACTAAGCCAGCAAGTATCAGATGTCTTCCATCATAGCTATTTATTTGCTAAGGCAGAGCCCTTTTCTTAGAAATATCTCCCCATTAATCTTTATCACCAATTCAGGAAATGATTCAATGGAAACCTCTCAAAGATAAAGATTTTAACTTTTTTTTCCCTTTCAAATAAAGTTGAAACAAAGAGTTATCTGGCAACCTAGATAACAAAAAATGTAATAATGATCTTAAGCAATTCCTGTGAATTGGGGTTAGTTTGTATATCAAAAGAAAAATTTAAGTAAAACTACCGAAAAGCACAGGAGGCGGCATGTAATACACATACGTTTCTATAGGCCTTCCGAGCATCTTTGGTGTCTCTCTCCACTTGTTGAACCAAAACAGAAATTCCTGCCCTAAAAATTCAAGGCATCAATGTTAATTCGTTTTAAAGAGGGAAAAATGAAACCCCTAATTAAATATTCCCAGCAAGAGTTGGGAGGAGTTTTGCCAAACAAATGGTGTGCATGTTTCAAATGGAAATGAAGAGAATGTTATTTGCTATGAATTTATAAACAACTCCATACTCATTCTTACATTGTTCACAATAGAGGATGTGGATATCTGCAACATTATAGGGTGTATATACTTCATCTTGTGGAGAATTGTGCTAACAAAAAAGACCTCAAAATTAGGGAAAAAATGAACAAAATTGCAAAGAGGGATGAACCTTAGTGAGAATCATATCCAAAGATTCAATCATGTTTTTGAATCTCCGATCACTGTAAGAAGGCTGGAATTTTAGAAGGATATTAAGAAAAAACCATAGATCTTTTGAAAAAATCACTTATTTTTAAAGTGGGGTAATAAGCGCATAGAATAGATTAATAGATCTTCACTCAACAAGAATTAGTAAAAAAAAAAATCATAGAAAAACAAAGTGACAATGGACAAAAATGACAGACCAGAAGTAGTGATGGTCATGAAAGTCTTAATTGTGTGGACTTGCCATTGCCATTGCCATCGATGTTTCGAAAGAGATATTTGTGTGTAGTTGGTAAAGAAAAACTGTGTTAATTTCCTCTTTGTTTTTTTCCTCTAGAATTTTCTCTCTTTGGAACGTCGTTTAACTTAAGAGGATAACGCCTGTTCTATTCCATTAGACTCCTTGGTTCTTGCATTCATATAAATATTTTGCAGTAAAATTTAGAAATTTAATAGTACAGGTAGTGCAAAAATGTACTCCAATTACAAGTTTTAATTAGATATTGTCTTAGTGGTCTCCACATAAATTTAGACATATGGCACAAAATTGAACTTTAATTTGGAATTTTAATTTGACTTTCTCTGAGTTTCACCTGGGTATATATATATATATATATATAGATTTCTTAGACTTAAATCTTGGCTTGGCCACTAATTGAATGCATATCCATATTGGTCATTTGATGTAGGCTCTTTATGAATTCGGCACTATTCTAGGTTTCTTGATGAGTTCTTGAGTAAGGATTGATGTTTAAGAGTACTAGTCTAGAAAAGAATGATTATTGAAGGTTGTTTTAGGCTAAAACATGGGATAAATAGAAAATAAAATAAATAAAATACTAGGAAATCACACCTAGATCTTCCTAAGTATCACACTCCAGAGAAGTTTGCATCACACAAAAAAGCTTAAAATAAGTTACTAAATTTTATAAATCAATCACCATATGAAATAATATTGACTACAATAGAGCTTTATATGGAGGCTGTAGTTATCTCTTTCCTAGTAGGACTTGGACTTTGGGACTGTTTGGTAAGGTGTTTTGAGTAACAGTTTTCAGTGTTTAAACAATATTACACGTATTTTCACATGTTTTTTGACTCGCACTTATTTTCAAAAAATACAAATAATGTTACTAGAACAACATTACCAAACGGCCCTTAAATAACCTATTCCTAGAATGAATAGGAATACTAGTAACCAAAAGTCTTAATAACTCCTAAACCAAACAGGATGACATAAAACATAAAATAAGACTCATGGGCCTTTAAGACAGCCAATGACAGCCCATCCTAGAAAATTTTGGGAAATTATACTTTACTACTCTAAACTATATCTCATGTTACATTTTGCTCCGTAAACTTTTTGAGTGCAAGTTTTGCATCCTAAACTATTATACTTGTTATTCTCTGAAAGGGCAAACTCCAAATTTTAAACTAGCGGGGGGCGGATTATAAAGGAAAAAAAAAACTTCAAATAGACATTCATATAACATTAAAAAATTATAAATATATAAAATTGTTCTTTCTAAATATATTAAAATGCAATCATTTACTAATAAAAATAAAAACAAACAAAATAATGTTTTTTTTTTTTAATACTAGGCTGGCTATGTTTTATTTTTTATTTTTTGTTGAAGTTAGAGTATTCATA
Source organism: Quercus lobata (assembly GCF_001633185.2). Lineage (NCBI taxonomy): Eukaryota > Viridiplantae > Streptophyta > Magnoliopsida > Fagales > Fagaceae > Quercus > Quercus lobata. The sequence goes on along the minus strand of NC_044906.1, from coordinate 60,907,890 downwards.
GTGATGGTATTAAAATTTTTAGCTTTTGGCACTTTAAAAAGTTACTTTATCTATATTACCACCCCACTTTATAATACACTTAATATTAAATGTTTTATTTATTTTTAATAATTTCATTTAAAATAATATAAACAACTTATTAAAATAATAAAGGAAGAGAGATAATTTGAGTTTTTTAATTGAAAAAAGAGATAATCTTAATATAATAAAATATTTTGTTTTTAACAATTTGCTACAGTCAATTGGTATTTATACTAGTTTATTGTAGTTGCAAAAAATTTAGTTTTAACTTCTTCAATAACATATGATTTTTTGGTTCTTTGGTGGTGAAATAGTTTTTTTTTTTTTTTTTCCCCCGCTAAAAGACAATTACCATTGTGAATGTTTTTATTGTTTTTGTTAAGTTTTGGGTTGGATAGTTATTATTTGGGTGAGGTTAGCTAAGCGAAGGGGGGCAACTATAAAAATAAAAAATATATTAATTATAAATAAAAATATATATATATTTGGACCTAGGGGGGCTTGGACCTCCACCTGGGTCTGTCCTTGCTCTGATATTAAGTTTGTTGTTAACTTAGATGAAAATTCAAAGTTTAGAGTGTAAAGTGTAATAAGAAGTATAGTTTAGGTTGGTAAAGTGTAATTTATCTTTTATTTTTAAAGCATTGAGAAGAGAGACAATTAGGTCTTTTCATGTGGTGCTATATTTTCCATCCAAATTAACAATAAACTTAATGTCGGAATGCAAAGTGTAGCAAAGATAATAATTTAGGGTGCACAACGTGCATTCGAAAAGTTTAGGGTGCAAAGTATAATCAGAGGTATAATTTAAGGTGGTAAAATTTAATTTTCCCAGAAAATTTGGAATTACCAAATTGCCCTTATTCTAGTAAACCTAATTAAAACTGATCCAATAACTTTCCAACCTAAAAGACTAAAGAATAACTAAAATAACCTATCAAAGGTGCTAAAAGAAGGTCCAACATCAAAACTAGACCACAATTCCTGAATCTTTGTATATATAAAATCTTCTTTTTCCTTGAGCTCTTCCTTATCCTCCTCATTCTCCCCTGGTTAGAGAAGACTTGACCTCGAGTCGTACAATCAGTGACTTTTTTTTTTTTTTTTGGTTAAGTAACGTAAGAAATTTTATTAAGTAAAGAAGCCAACCAAGTACATTGGAAATGTACTACAGTGGCACAAATATCAAGAACCCAAATTACAATGATTAAGAAGATCAAGAGATCAGGAAAGGATAAACAAGAACAAGATAGCAAAACTAAACTCTAATCAAGGAGAGTATGGAAAAAGAAAGAATTTAAGTTAAGAATAGACTTATAGACTGTTCACAATCCTAAGCATCTAGCATTTCACTCCTGCCATAAGCACCAAAATAAACAATGCGGTGGCAGAAACCTCCATATATCTATATTTCGATGTCTACCAAACTTACCTTGCCTTAAAGTTAACAGCTCATTAACTTTATACGGCATAACTCAATGGATACCAAAAAAACAAAATACCATAGACCAGAACTCAAATCCTATAGGACAATGAAGAAAAAGGTGATCCACCTACTTCCACCCCTTTTACACATATAATAGTAATCTAGCACTGCAGTATGCCTCTTCCAAAGATTATTTGTAGTTAAGATCTTACCTAAAGCAACAATCCAAGAAAAGAACGCTACTCTAGGAGGAACCTTTGATTGCCACATCATTTTCCAAGGAAAAGAAATGAAGAAGGAGGAGATACAAAGTGATAGAAACCTCGAACCTCAAAACCTCTACTCATTGTTGGCTTCCAACAAAGTTTATTAACACCAATACCTCGCACATATCCCGCACATTCGTGGAATAAAGTACATCAAAAAGAAGAGCCAACGCTTGCAACTCCCAATCCTGCACTAGACATTGAAATTGAATGTCCCAATGAAGCCTCCCATTAGAGAAGTGCAAGACCACATAGAAGACTCCCTTGCTCGACTAATACTATACAATTTTGGAAATACTTCTTTAAGAGAACAATCCATATACCATACATCCTCCCAGAACTTTACACTAGTACCATCACCCACGGCAAATTGAAGATATTTAGAAAAGTCCAGCCAACCACTTGTAATGGATTTCCACACACTAACACTATAGAGTCTATGACACTGGATTTGTGCACCAACCATTCCATCCGGCCCTATTTTCACCTCAATTACCCTCCTCCAAACGGCATCTCTCTCTTCGTTCCATATCTCCACAACCATTTGCCTAGAAAAGCAAAATTAAATCTTCTTGGATGCCTAATCCCTAAACTGCCATTCTGCACCAGCTTACAAACCTTAGACCAATTCACTAGAGGTACCTTAGGAGCATCAGTACGACTCCAAAGAAAGTCTCTTTGTATTTTCTCCCTACAGTTAGCCACTTTTACTGGAACAAGAAGGAGAGATAGGAAATAAGTAGGCAAACTAGATAGAGTACTCTTAATGAGAGTTACTTTACCCCTTTTAGATAAATACAACCTCTTCCATTTAGCCACACGCCTCTCCATCATCTCCAAAATAGGGTTCCAAATTGTCTCATCTTTATAAGTAGCACCCAATAGAAGGCCCAAGTATTTCAAAGGAAGTGAAGACTGCTTACAACCCAAAATTTCCACTACTTCCTCCATATTAAGCATGTTACTAATTGGAACCAATTTTGATCTCAAGAAATTAATTTTTAACCTTGAAACCTCTTCAAATTTGTCAAGAATTTCACACAAAGCAGCTAAATTACGGGAATCAACATCATAAAAAATAAGTGTATAATTTGCAAATAAGAGATGAGACACTGTTAGCGACATACTAGCTGAATTACCTACTAAGAAGCCCAAAAACTGTCCCAAAGTAGCAACTGCATCCAACATACAAGTCAAGGCCATGACAATATCAAAAAGGAGCGAGATAATGGATCTCTTTTTCAAACACCCTTAGTGCTTCCAAAAAAATCAATTGGGGTACATTGATCAAAATAGAGAATTTGATAGTTGATATACATTACATAATCCACATTCCCCATTTTTCTGAGAAGCCACCCTGCTTAAGCAAATACATGAGAAAATTCCAATTCACATGATCATAAGCTTTCTCAACATCCAACTTGCAAATAACCCCTAGCACCTTTGTCTTCATCCTACTATCTATACTTTCAGAAGCAATTAGAACAGAATTCAAAATTTTCCTACTTTTGACAATGACATTTTGGAGAATCCGAGATAAGACTATGCGCCACCCTTCACAAACAATTAGCCAAAACCTTAGATATAATCTTATACATCCCTCCCACCAAACTAATAGGATGAAAATCGTTCACTTTCATAGCATCAGCTTTCTTGGGAATGATGGCAAGGAACGAAGCATTAAGACTCCTTTCAAACACAATTTGCTCATGGAAGTTATGAAGGACAATCATAATATCTGATTTCAAAATGCTCCAGCAAAATTGAAAAAAAACCATGGAGAAACCATCTGGATCTGGTGGTTTATCTCTGTTGAACCCACTAACCGATGGAAGAAATTTGTGTTCCTATTTCCTTCTTTAGTGCAAAAAACTCTTGTTTTTTGTCTCCAACAAATTTCTTCCAACTGTGTCATTTTATGTAATTTTCAACTAATTCTTTCTTTATCCAACTTTTCCTCCACTATAAGAATACGACTATCCTCAATAGTCTCCAACACTCGAAGATCACTCCACAACTTCTTCCTCTTTTCTTCTACATTACCAAACTCCTTCACATTCCATCTCTTGAGATTAACCTTCAAAGCCTTCAACTTATTTGCTAAAATAAAACTAGGAGCTCTATGAAAATGATAAAGACTCCCACTAGGAAAGCATCCTTTCTACAAAACACTCATCCTTTAGCCACATATTCTTAAACCTAAATGCATCCTGCCTCTATGAAAATTACCTCCCTCTAGAAGAATCGAAAAATGGTCTGATAACAACTTAGACAATCATTTGCTGTCACAAGAAATCTATCCAACTTCGACTTTGAATCATCCTCATGAGAATTAGACCAAGTGAAATTACCCCCTTCTAAAGCAATACCAATCAAACCGTGCTCAGAGATAAAATCAGAAAACTTATGCATAGCCTGAGTAAAGAAACAGAGCCCGAGCATTCAAAGGGAAATCACACAACATTAAAATCATCTCCCACACACCAATGCACATTCCACCAATTGCACAAACTAGATAGCTTCTCCCAAAACAACCTTCTGTTTCTGTCAGAATTAGGCCCAACTCCAATAAATGGCCATTCAAATTGATCAACCACATTTTTAAAAATACAAGAAACGGAAAAACGACCCATTGCTTCCTCCAAAATTTCCACAACCCTTCTGTCCCACATCACAAGCACTACTCCAGAAGCACGTATAGAACCTAAATAAATCTAGTACATATGCTGACCACCCCACAAATTACGGATAACTCATCTAGTTATAAGCTTCAATTTAGTTTCCTGAAAACAAATAATATCTGCCCTCTAATTCCTAATCAAATTTCTAACCCGAAGCCTTTTTTCCCCCTACTCATTCAAACCCCTAATGTTCCATGAAAGAATTTTCAAATTCATTGACCTACCACAACAACCCAATCCCTACTAACCCGTGTGCCTCTAGTTGAGTCAGCCTCACCACTCTAGGAACTCACCAAATTTTTAAGTTCCCAGTGACCTTTCTACCTTACCTTGACCATTTTGATTTGTAAACCTTCTTCACGCACCTCTCTTTTTTCCTACCTTCTAGAGCTAAGAACAAACCCATAACCTATTTTTCAAAATCCTATAATGACTTCCCCACAAATTTCCTGAAGGCTTTGATCCTATTGATTATTTATAGAGATAACTGACTGTTATAAATTTTTTTGGAACCCCCAACCTCTCATGGTTTCCTCTCAAACACCTCCACATGGTTACTCTCAGACACCGCAAGATTTTCTGTTGCCAATGGAACCATAACCAATGGCTCGCCATTACACTCAAAGGGCAAAATACCCTCATCAGACTCCCATAACTCACACTCCGAACCCATATCCTAGGTTGCACGGACACGCCATTTTTGGCGTCGTGTCGGTGTCGGACACGTGTCGGACACCGGAACGGGTACGACTCGTCGGATTCCGGTGTCCGGCGAGTGTCTTTTTTTTTTTTTTCGCTTCTCCGACACGCCGCCGACACGGCTCCGACGCGGCTCCGACACGCTAGCAGTGAAAAAAAAAAAGAAAAATCACAGATGTCTGACCTCTGACCTCTGCCCGCTGCTGCTGCCGCTGCCCTCCGTCGCTTGCCGGAGCTAGATCGGGCCGATCGGCGAGCTCCTCCTCTCTCCTTCTTCTTCTTCTTCTTCTTCTTCTTCTGCTTCTTTTTCTTTTTCTTTTTCTTTGCTCTCTCACCCAGATGCCTTCTTCTTCTTCTGCTTCATTTACGTTTTCTTTTTCTTTTTCGTTCATTTTAACTTTTCTAATATTTTTTTATATTTCCTCTTTGCTTTGTGGGTCTTCTGCGAACCCCACGTGAAAGCCAGTTTCAAACATTCAATTTCAAATTTTAACTATTGAGTACCATATGTCAGTCATGATTTCTTTGATATGCCATTGGTCCAAAAGAAAATAATTTTGACTATTATTTTGACTATTATTTTTAGTATTAGTATTAGTATTTGAACGTAACATATTTAAATTTTTGATTTATACTCTAAATATTTTATGTGTATTATTGTACTATTTTTGACGTTAGTTTACTTATTTATAATTTTGATATAATTTAAATTCTAGACATAAACGTATTTTATGTCTAAAAATATTAAAAAATATCCTAAATATAAAATTTAATTAATTATTTAACCGCCGTGTCCCCGCCGTGTCGTGTCCTTATTTTTCAAAAATTGCCGTATCCTCGTGTCCGTGTCCGTGTCGTGTCCGTATCCGTGTCCGTGTCCGTGCAACATAGCCCATATCAGCATAAGCAATATCCACTGCACCATCACACTTATCAGCCCAACTAGTAATTTGCCCATCAATATGAAAAAATTCGTACCTATGACAGCTTCACCTTTTGAGACTGGGTAATGCAACAATGACTCCAGAGATCGGTATGGAGAAAGTGAAATTGCTATATGCCTCCCATCACGAAGCTCAAGCACCCAATCTTTAGAATTCCCCATACTTTTCCCAAATCACCAACATAATATCTAATTGATGGGCATTGGTTATCTAACCATCATCGGAAACATGGTCAAGAGGCTCTGAACTATTAGTTGACGCTACCGAAACAACCTCACCCTCCTCTAAGTCTGACCCCGACAATGTCGCAGGTGTGAATGGTGTAGGGAAGCCACCTCCTTCACAATCGGACCAAAAGAAATCAGAGCAGACTCGCTAACACTTCTAGCCTGAAGAAAACCCAAAGAAGAATTCCCAATAATCGGAGAGACCAACTTTGAAACTCCGTTTGGTACATGTGTTTAAAAATTGAAAATTGTTGTTTGAAAATATTTGTGAAAAAATGTGTGGGAGAAAAGTGTGAAAATATGTGTAATATTGTTTAAAAACTAAAAATTGTTGTTTGAAAACACAAACCAAACACCCAGTTTCCAGCTGCGTTGGAGCAAGACATGATACACTCGGCTGGGTTGAAAAACTCTGGGGACACACCTCTGGTCTTTTATCAGAGTTTAGAAGCTGGTTTTTGGGCTTAAAAACAAGCACAGACTGTTTCGTACCTATAGGCTTCCAAACAACCCATTTGGGCTTCAACCCACTATCTTTAGGCAGTGAAGATAGTTTGGACTTCAGCCCGTTGTCTTTAGGCAGTACCGTAGTAGCTGGTTCAGTCCCAGTAGGATTAAAAGAGTATGAACCCACCTCACCAACTTTAGAAGAAATCATGCCCCAATTTCCTTCCTTCCCACTCTCAAAACGCAAATAAACACAGCGTATCTTTGATACCACTACTCACAACTCACAAGACCATTAATGACAGATAACTTCTGCCCCGAATTGAGCCTTCACATTCTTAGACTTGTCTTCAAGGGACACATGACCTCCATCAGAAATGAGTAATGCTATAAATACAATTTTTTTTACAAAAAGATTTTACAAACTATTGATGTGGTGAGTGGTTATTGGTAAATGAAAAAGTGATGTTAATGGTAAGTTTAGGTGAAAATCAATAAGAAGTTGGCCATATCAACAATTTGTAAAAATGTTGTAAAATAGTTTATGACTATAGCATGACTCATCGAAAATTATATTGTTTGAAATTTGAATTTCCGAGATTTTCTCCTTTCTCTTGTTTCTTACCCCACCACCGTTCTTCCATGTTTTCTCCATCACCACAATGACTGCCTTGGAGATACCTTTTTGGTTACCAAGGATGCCCTGTTGAATCGGAACTAGTGTCTTTCCCATGTGAATTCCAAAGCCTCTCCAACGACTCCCCAACTTCCCCTCTGGAGCTACTATGGATCCTTTATGTCTGCCTTTAAATAATTCAGATAGCATCAAAAGGGCGTTAGACCCCAATCACATAATGAAAACTTTGTCGCCCTCCCTAATCGTTCTTGCAAACTAACCTGGAGATTGCTTAGAAATCAATTCGTCAACATGAGTCAAAATTCTCATAGCACTCTCCTTTCACATACAAATAGAGGGCAATGAATTATGACCTCGCTCATAAATATATAACAAGTAAATGATCCCCCCTCCTCAACAACAAACTCAAAAGTTTTCGATTCGATGAAAACAAATGTAGAACCCACCATTGGACAAAAAGAATGAACAAAATAAGAGGGAAACTGATAATAGCTTAAAAGTGCAATATTATATTAGTTTTGATCGGCATTATCGCATTTATTTTGTGTTTATTCCCACACTTTCACATGAATATGAGAGTTTGCAAGTTTTCTTTAAAACGTACTCATTATGTGTATCTCTTGTAGGAGATTAGAATTAATGAGCTAAGCATGCAGACATGTAGTCAAGAGAATCCAAGGGTGAAGATCAATTGAAAAATGGCTTTTGAAGAATTTAATGAGTCAAAGATGTGTGGAAACATAAAAGGAAAGAGAAATTCGTTTGATCTAAAGATGGGAAAAAAATCCTGACATGGGAATATTCTGACTAGTTTTGGCCATATCTTTTTACTCCGATGTAGGATTGACTAGATTCTTTTGACCAAGAAAAGAGGACTTGAAGATCTAAAATTTTGTAGTTTACCAAAACTTTAGAATTTGCCGTATGCAAGGCCAAAACCGACCAGAAAGTTGACTCATTATTGAAAAACGAGAATTGACATTTTTTTATTTTATTTTTGGAGAGCATGTGTTTTAGGGTTTTGAGTGTTATATATATAAAAGGGATACAAGGGCAGCCACATTTTTGGCAGCTGGGAAACCTTATTTTTCATTAATTTTTTAGAGTTTTTATTTTCTATGTAAGCTTAAGAACCTAAGTTAGGGTTAAGGGTGAATCTCCATTGTAGTAAGTTGTCCACTATTCAATCTAAGCATGTTTTTTTATGTTTTGATTATTGAAATCAATTGTTCTCTTTTCATAATTGTTTTGTTAGATTGATATTTAATTTCTAATTCTTTCAAATGTCTATTCTTAAATTTTATTGTTAAAATAAAGTTTTATAATCTCTCTAATAAAACGTAATAATCTTATTAGATATTATTTTTGCCATAATATTGCCTCTAGGGTATGTGATGTTTTTGAGTTTTTCTTGCAAAGTTATTATTTTTTCTAAACTAAATTGTTGGAATAATTGATGAATATAATCAACCAAAGAGAGTTTTATTAATAAAGCTTATTTCAAAATCTACCAATAAGATAGTTTATGTGTTTACTTACCTAATTGTGTACTAAATTGGATTGATAATGGATGCTTAACAATATTGGTGGACAAATCCTAATGATCTAGTGATTTTAATTATTGAATTTTACCAAACTTTCTTTGTCCTAGCTTCGATCATATTTTTCTATATATTATTAGTGCTTTTGACATGTTCTTGGTTACCTTTTCTCGGTGGAATAACAACTTTAGCTACACCACAATTTCCGTTATAAAATTGAATGACATCAGAAACAAACACTCTTAAAAAAACTATGATGGACAAAACAATCTATGGCTTATTCGAGGTAGCTAGCCCTCATAGATTATATAGAATATTTCTTGTCAGAACAATTACCTATAATGAACTAAATTGATCCAAGTTCTTGTATGATGTTCATAGTTTAGAGAATAGTCAGCCTGGGCCATCAGTAATAACAATTTCGGCAAAGAGCCTTTGAGCTCAATGGCATAGCTTGCTTTTCTTTATTAAGAGATCCAATTTCAAAATATCTGTGATACTTTAACTTGATGTACAGGTGGAAATATTACAATAGGCTTCACCATCTCAAAATAATAGATATTCCACACTTCACAAATATCTGGGCACTCACATAGTGCATGAAAAATAGATTCAGAAGCTAATGAACATATGCTGCAGATATCCGTCTCCAAAACTTTTCGTTTCTTGAGTCCATATTCTTTAGTCGGTAGAGCTTCGGAACAAGCACGCCAAATAAAAGTCTTTTAACTTTATTTGGCACTTTAAGCTTCCAAACTCGAGACCAAAAAGATTTTAAACTATAATTTTCGGAGCTTGATGCCTCACCCCGCTAATCTTCCTCAAATAACAGCTGGTATCCAGTCTTAACGGAATAAACACCATTTCTACTTCTAGGCCAAATAATAAAATCTGTTTGGTTAGTAGTACAGAGAGGTAGAGCTTTTATTCTTTGGGCTTCAAATGGGAGAAAATTCTGATCTAGCACTTGACCATTCCACCCCTTAAGTCAGAATCAAATAATCAGGGACCGAGGAAGACTTGGACAAGGGGGGCAATGGCCTCCCCTTTTTCTTTTTTTTAATATATTAATATATACATGGGTACTAATTTTAGCAATTTTATTCTATAAAATTATATTTTGCCTTTCTTAACAATACCATTTATTTTTGGCAAAAATGCAAAACTGACCCTCTAACTTTTAGCTTTTGTCATTTCAGTCATCTAACATTCAGTTTTATCATTTCAATCCTCTAAGTTTCAATTTTTGTCAATGTAGTCTTCCATTAGAACTTAGTTATCTTTTTTCGTTAAGTAACCCTCTAACTTTTAGCTCTTTTTTTTAATAATAATTTTCATAATTAAAAGAAAATTAAAAGGAGCTGTAAAAAAAATAAAAAAACTGAGAAATCAAAACCTTGAACATGTCGGAGAAGTCCAATTCATGAACTTGAATCTAAGTCCCAAATGAAACGTAGCCAACAAGGGCATTCTCGGGCAATAAGCCAATGGCACACCGCACGCCTCAAAGCTGATTTGACATAGCCCATCTCCTCCTCGATCATGCAATTATCAAGCGCGAAAACAAAAACCTAGGAGAGTGTATTAATCGGTGGTGTGTTGAGCGTAGACTTCACCAGGGAGATTGGTATTGGAGATCATGGAATAGTGAGGAGGGAAATGGTTGCGCTGGTAATAGAAAGGGCAGATCCAGATCTTGGCGGCAAAGACGACGCAAGTGTAAGGGTTGAGAACAGAGGCATAGGTTTTGCAGCGAAGCGGAGCGTGGGGATGTCAAGGTGAGGGCGGATTGGAGAAATGGAGGCAGCGAGTGGGATTACGCACTTGCTTGCTTCAACCTTCGTTCGTGGCCACACGTTCCAACTCATCCGAACTTCGACGATTCCCTCTGGATTTGCGTTCGCCATTTCCAACATGGTTTTTTTTTTTTTTTTTTTTTTTTTTTTTTTTTTTTAGTTTTCTTTTAACTATGAAAATAATTATTAAAAAAAAAAAAAGTCAAAACGGTGTAGTTTTGATCACTTAATAGAAAAAGATGACTGAGTTCTAACGGAAGACTACATTGAAAAAAATTGAAATTTAGAGGATTGAAATGACAAAATTGAAAGTTAGAGGACTGAAATGATAAAAGCTGAAAGTTAGAGGGTCAGTTTTGCATTTTTGCCTTTATTCTTTTAAGAGTTTACTATAACCACAAACTTTTTTACAACATTTTTACAAAATATTGAGTGAGTAAATTCTTATTGGTTTGCATATAGGCTCATCACTTATACTAACAATTTGTAAAAATCACTCTATTTATTAAAGTCAGATCTAAAATCTAAAACAAAATAAACAAGCCCAAAGAAATTACCCAATAGCAAATATTACCAATAGTAAATCTAAAAACAATTAAGCCAATCAACCAATTTAATCAAAAACAAATAATTAGGGCCTTTACAAAATTTTAAACAGGATAATTTTGTCCATATCTAGATGCACACATAAAAAACACAAATAAGTTAATAAAAAACCAATAATTGTTAAGCAACAGAGCCAGAGGCTAGATTACAGCACACAATCAATAGCAAAACTGCCCCCTAACTCTAAGGCTTTGGCTCCAACCCTGCAAATAATATATCAACTGTTGCTTCCTCCAAACCGGCATCTCATGTAAAAAGCACTCTTGTGGTATAAGTTTCAGGTATCCAATTATCTTCATAAACTTGTATATTTTTTCCCTCCCCAACTCTCTACAACATTCCCGATAAGATTACTTTCCTAGCTTTTAGAATGCTTTGCTAAGCAAAGACGAAATTTTTAAATGGAGCAAACTTCAAGTATGCCAAGTAACATTATTAAATCACTGTTAAGAAAAGTAATTTCAGGTTATGGCAAAACTTAGGTACAGTACCTTACGTACAGTACCTTAGGTTCCCTATTTAAAATTTTGACACCTGTTCAATTTAATAAACCAAATAAACGGCGTTAAAAGTAAATTTTCTTTTCTTCCTTCTTCCTTCCTTTTGGTGTTCCTGCAAACGTTTTCTCTTCCAAACTCACAACCTTTCTCTTCCAAACCACCCATGACCCTTCTCTTCCAAACCCAAAACCCATATTTCCTTCTTCCTTCTTTTTCCTGTACCTAGAAACGGCTTCTCTTCCAAACCCAAAACCTTTCTCTTCCAAACCCAAAACCCAAAAAAGAAAAAGAAAAAGAAAAAAATCTCATATCTCTCTCTCTCGGTGTGTTTTGGATCCACTGATGGTTTGATGGGAGGGTTTATGAAGGTGTTGATTATGTCGTCTAATGCATTGAAAATCAGTGCTGGCATTGATGGCTCTACTTTTCTCTTTGTTGATTGTAAAGAATTTGAAGATGATGATCTTATGGAGGATGGGGTTTGGGACGTTGTTTTTGAAGGTGGGGTGGTTGAAGTGGAAATGGGTTGTGTAGTTTTTGTTGTTGGAGCTTTTCTGATTTATGATTCTTTCTTTTTTGATCTATGACTCTTTCTTCTTTTCTGATCTATGATTCTTTCTTCTCTCTCTCTCTCGGTGTGTGTGTGTAAGTGTATCTGTTTCCTCTTTTTTTTTTTTTTTTCCTGATCTATGATTTTTTCTTCTTTTTTGATCTATGATTCTGTGGAATTTGAACAGATCAGATCTGATTGGATCTGATTGTAGCTTCAAGTTCAAGTGCCATTTTTTTTGTTTAAAACCTAGTAGATCTGGCTTTTATTTTTTGATCTTTCCTGTTTGGTTACTGAGAAAATGATGAAGAAGGGTCCCTTTTTTTGGTTTGAAACCCAGTAGAAAATGAGGCAACTGGAGATTTGAAACTGTGGGTTCTCGCAGTACAGGAAAAAAAAAGGAAGAAGGAAAAAAGAAAAAAATTTTAAGCCGTGGGTTAACGCCGTTTATTTGGTTTATTAAATTGAACAAGTGTCAAAATTTTAAATAGGGAACCTAAAGTACTGTACATAAGGTACTGTACCTAAGTTTTGCCCTTCAGGTTAAAGCATAAGTATCTTTACAGCAATTGCCACAAACAAAACATAAAAATCCATCTATCCTTGTTATTATTATAGACTTATAATACTAAGAGCATCTCTAATAGCTTCTTTAAAACCAATTTTAGAGAGAAAACACCTCAAAAACCCACTCTAATAGCTTCTTCATCTTCATGTTTTAGATTAGAGTTGCTATAGTGCTTCTCTACAAGTAGAGAACACTGTAGCATTTACTGTTCACACTTCAAATATTTTTAGCTACTATAATAATCAATTATTGAATAAAAAAATGTTCGAAGATGTGTAGTTGTTAAAAAAAGAATAAAGAATGAATGAAAAAAATAATATTTAAATGAGATGGAAAAAAAGATAGAAACTCTGTTGGAAAATTTATTTGAAAAAGTAGGTAGGTAAAAGCTAGATATTACTGTTTACTGTCCAAACAATACAAAAATTTAAATAAGCTGCTGGAAATGCTCTAATACCCCAGTTGGTATAGTAGTTTAACAACATATTTTCAATTTTTAAACAACATTATACGTATTTTCATAAACTTTTCCCCTATACATATTTCAAAAAAATATAAATAACATTACCAAACATGCGTTCAATTACCAAAAATGCTAGTATTACTTGTAAGTAAAAAAGAATATACATACTAGTATTACGTTTTCAAAAAAAAAACAATACTAGTATTACAGGGGTAATTATTTGTATGAGCTTAAAATAAAAAAATAAAAAAGAATTTTAAAAGGTGCTTTATAGCTGGTCACCACCATCACGAAAATCAGTAAAAATTACTGTCCACTTGCCTTTGTTGACTAGGTCCTTTTTTGTTTGGTCTTGCTGATGAGATGAGCGATGACTTGACTTAATAAATAACAGGCCGTGAAATTGTGGATGAATTCCTCCGATCTGCTATTCCTCTACCCTTTCTGTCTCTCTCTAATACACGGAGAAAGAACACTAACTGTCTATTCATTTACTAAAAAGCAATTACTATTTAATAGGAACTGAATCCGGCATTGTTTCAGGACATCAAGCTTTTCGATCTGTAAGTACCTTTTTTCACTCATATTCGTCTACTTTATTTCTTTTCTTTCCCCTCATCCTTGAAATGAAAAATCTAAATATCAAATCGTCTGTACTTTTTTGTTTTGTTTATCTGTATTATAGTTCAAGATTTACAAGTATGTGTCCAATGGATTCCATGAGCACTGAAGGAGGGTCAACCTCATCACCGTCTACTTCTTCTTCAACACCTCGGTGGAAATTCGATGTCTTTATTAGTTTTAGAGCTGAGGACACCCTTGCTGATTTTACGGACCATCTATATGCAGCTTTGAAACAGAAGGGCATTTTGACCTTTAAGGATGATAATATACTTGAGAGGGGAGAATCTCCTTCAACAGAGCTCTTGAAAGCAGTGGAAGAATCGAGTTTTGCTATCGTCGTTTTCTCAAGAAACTATGCATCTTCGATATGGTGCTTGGATGAGCTTGCAGAAATCAACAGATGCCGTAAAGAGACTTTGAATATAGTTCTGCCGGTTTTTTATTACGTGCATCCATCTGATGTGCGGAGGCAAAAAGGAGATTTTGAATATCAATTTGCTAAGCACGAAGAACGATTTAAGGAGAATATTGAGAAGCTTGAAGTTTGGAGAGAAGCTTTGAGAGAAGTGGCGAATCTGTCTGGTTGGATTGCTACTGGAGATAGGTAATTTCCTAAGAAATGTATTTTATGTTGATATTTAAATGAAAATTTTCTTGAAGTATATAGAGTAGCATAATATGAATGCATGGATTGAAATATTATAGCAAATACTTAAGTGTTTATTGGTTGAGATATTGTTTTAGGTTAATTAAAATCCTTAAAGTTGGGTGTTTAAGTGGAAATACATAGAAAGATAGAATTCAAAATGAGAAAATTCAAATAAAGGTGCGGGTAGCCCCTATTGATAAAAAATATGAGGGAGGGTCACTTAAGATGATGAAAAGATGAGGGAATGTCGCTTAAGATGGTTCGGTCATGTTCAAAGGAGTGTGACCCATACACTAATAAGAAAGAGTGGGTTGATGCATCATACAAGTTGAGGGAATAAGAAAAGGTAGAGAAAGACCAAAAATTACATTTGTAGAACTAATAAAAAAGGACATTTCAATTAAGTGTTTGTTTCACATCAACTTATTTAGCTTTGTCCTGAAAATGTACTAAAGTCTACTTTTATTTTGAAATTGCGAGAAAAAGTGAGTTTTTAAATAGCTGTGCATAAAAGCTAAAGCTAAAAATTGAACGAAAAAGCTTAATGCCAAACACATGAAGTAATAGAGAGTATGGCTTTAGATAGAATAGAATGGAAGAAAAGAATACGTATGGCCGACCCTAATTAATTTGTTGACGATACATAGCCGATCCCGAAATTTTGGGTCTAAGGCTTTGTTTGTTGCTTTTATTATTAAATAAAATCCTTTAAGTGCATTTTGACAATTTTATTCACAAACCACTTGTTTATAGAACTAAAATGTTTACATAATTTTAAGAGGTAGAGCTTTACGGAGTTTATAATTGATATTAGTCCTCAAATGAAAATTCAAAGAACACTTCTTATATTGGTAGTTGACGAAATTTGATGGATTTGTTTCAGTAAATATAATCATACAGTTACAGTTCTTATATGGGTAGTTGAGTATTTCTATCCATGTTTCCTGAGCCAATTAGTTCATTTTTGTTTGTGCAAGAAGTATTATTGCCCAATATTTTTCCTCATCCCCAAGGTTTTATGATTGGTTTGGACCATAACTTAATTATTGTTCTATCATCTTTGCAGTAATGTGTCAGAATTAATCAAAAGCATTGTGGAACGGATATCACAAAATCTGAGTTCAAGTTTCTCAAGCATTACCAATGACTTGGTAGGAATGGATTCTTCAGTGCAAGAATTGATCACTGCATATTTAAACAATAGGAACAATGTTTTCATGATAGGGATTTGTGGTATGGGGGGATCCGGAAAGACAACTCTTGCTAGAGTGTTATATGAAAAACTTCATAATTCTTTTGAAGGTTCTTCCTTTATTGCTAACGTTAGGGAATATTCAGAAAAAATTGATTTGCTTCAGTTACAACAGCTGCTTCTAGCAGATATTTTGGGGGTAAGAAATATAGAGATAAGGACTGTTTATCATGACATGATCAAGAGAAGGCTATGTCATAAAAAGGTTCTAATTGTTCTTGATGATGTTAATAAACTGGACCAACTAGAAAATTTGGCTGGAGAGCATGGCTGGTTTGGATTGGGGAGTTTGATCATCATAACAACTCGAGATGAACATCTATTGTTCCAACATGGAGTGCGTGAAATACATAAGCCTAATGCATTATCCAGTGACGATGCTTTAAAACTTTTTTGTTTGAAAGCCTTCAAAGATGAAAAAGCCAAAGAAGATTATATGCAACTCTCCCTAGATGTCGTACGCTATGCTAATGGCCATCCATTAGCTCTTGTAACTTTCGGTTCCTTTTTGTTTGGAAGAACAGTGGATGTATGGCAAAGTGCATTGGACCGGTATAAAAAAAATCCTAAAAGAGAAATATTTGACTCACTAAAAGTAAGTTATGATGGGTTAGAGGAAATGTGGAAGGATATATTTCTAGATGTTGCATGTTTCTTTAGAGGGAAGATGAGAGATCAAGTAATAGAGATATTAGAGGCCTGTGGTTTTCACGCAAGACTCGGAATACAAGTTCTCAAGGAAAAATCTCTCCTAACCATAGAAAACGATACATTGCAGATGCATGATCTAGTGCAAGAAATGGGTATGGAAATTGTCCGTCAAGAATCACCTGAAGAGCCTGGGGAGCGCAGTAGGTTGTGGCTTCATAAGGATTTGTTTCATGTATTGATGAACAATACGGTAAGAACATCGGCAAAACAAAATTTATTTCAACGGTAATATTGAATAGATACACAACACAATTTCATTCTTTAAGGAAAAAAAAATCCAATATATATGTAGTTACCTAAGTACTTAATTTATAAAATATAGAATACAAAATTTTATTTAATTTCATGTTAATATGCTGATTATTTCTTGTGTTAATGTGATTGTCACTTAAAAGAATGTCATCGTTCATGATTTCTTACATTTTGAAAACACAATGTGATTGTGACATTGTTTATTTATTTGAATTGTAGAATTGCATCCTTTCTAGTTGCAATGTATGATTCTCAAATGAAAATATCATTTTTTAATATATGAATAAAACTTAAATAAAAATTAAATTGTTTCTAAGGGCTCAATTTGGCAATTTCTCATCCTTTACCATGTTGGATTTACCAATGGTCGAGGTTAATATATATGTGGAAAACTTATTATGGATATTATTTGCCTCTAACACTATAAAACTGAAAATTTATAGTATTCTTAACTTTTGTTGTGCAATTCACTTGTCCTTTGTTTTTGATTCTTAGGCAAAAACAGCAATTCAAGCCATAGTCCTAGACTTATCTGGAGGGGATGAGGCATATCAGCACATTGAACCGTATTCTCAAGGTTTTTCAAAGATGTGTAATCTTAGATTGCTCATAATTAGTAATGTGCACATTCCAAATGGTCTCAATCATCGTTCTAATGAATTAAAACTTCTTGAATGCTGTGGGTATTCTTCAAAATGTTTACCTTCCAGATTCCAATCAAAAGAGCTTGTTGAACTTAGACTGCGGTTTAGCAAAATTGAATATCTTTGGAGAGGTGTAAAGGTGATTTTTTTTTTTTTTTTTTCTAGCCGTCTTTTTATTACTTATTATTTCTCTTTTCTCTAGGAGTCGCTTCATATATACTTTCTTTCTGTTTGAGCTTCATCCTTGCATCAAAAAAAATTGTATTAATATTTTTTTAAAAAATCAATAATGGAAGCTAATTATCCTTTTTTTTTTTGGTTGACAGTGTTTAGACAAGTTAAAAGTTATCAATCTTGAACATTCCATAGACCTTATTGAGACACCTGACTTCACAGGGGTTCCAAGACTTGAGAAAATTTGTCTTCGAGGTTGCAAAAGTTTGGTTAAGATTGACCCATCTATTGGACAGCTTAGTAAGCTTACTGTTTTAAATTTGGAATTCTGCCAATCTCTTATCAATCTTCCAAGCAGCACAGATAGTTTAAGCTCTCTTGAAATACTCATTCTTTTGGGATGCTCAAAACTTGCCAACCTGCCAGAGAACTTGGGGAAAATCAAAAGTTTGAAGGAACTTAATTTCACTGGAACTGCTATTAGAGAAGTTCCATCTTCCATTAGTTTCTTGATATGTCGTGGATGTGAAAAGCATTTTTTTAAGTCAAGGCTTGATAGTGTTTTCTGCGTTCACTCATTAAAATCTTTATCACTATCTACAAACAAGCTTGTCTTTGCCCTACCCACAAACATCAGTCAACTTCAGAAATTGGAATCTCTTGATTTGAGCAACTGCATTCAACTTCAATCATTGCCAGAGTTTCCGTCAAATTTGATATATATAAATGCTAAAGGTTGTTCTTCCCTGGAACTGTCACCAGCACTGCTCAGTGCGAGCAATTTGTCACAACCATCAATTTCATTTTTTAATTGCTGCAAGTTGGTTGAGTATAATGAGGGCGGTGATGGTCTGGCATTTGCAATGTTGAAACATTACCTACAGGTAATCTGCCCTCCCTCTCTCTCTCTCTCTCTCTCTCTCTCTCTCATTGTTAAACAATATGTTTTTTTTTTCTTTTTTTATACAGAGACTCATTTATCCAAAAACTGGATCATATGAAACTTCTACCAAAAGGAAAGATAGGTCTAGAGCTGCATTCCAGATAAATATTCCTGGATTGGATGTTCCAGAGTGGTTAACTCATCGAAGTATTGGGCACTCAATATTGTTAGAGTGGCCTCTGAATTGGTCTAATAGTAGGTGGATGGGAATTTCTTTGTGTGCTCTTTTCAGAATAAATTGCTGCGGGTATTCGAGCGAAAGATATAGTCTTAAAGGTCATGTGAAAGCCTATGGTGATATGCCTCATGATACTAGTAAAGTTATTAAAGAGACATCCTCTGAAGTTGTTATTTGGGAGACATCCTTTGAAGTTGCTATTAGGGAAACATCCTTTGATTATAATGTGTGTCACCTTTGGCTATTGTATTGGTCTCGTGATGATTTGCTAGGTGAAGATTGGAATGATCATGAATGCAGTCAGATTAATGTTGTATTTGACAGCAATAGCCCAAGTGTGGAGGTGATCAAATGTGCAGTCCGTTTGATATACGAGCAAGATGTGGAAGAGTTCATTTAAAAAATTGCACAATGCAGCAGTAGGTGCGTTATTGCTTCCAAAGGTTTGAATTGTGTCCATCATAAATTTGAAAATTCAACCGCAGTAAAAGCTACCAAAATTATGAGAACATATGAAGACAATAATGAGGCAGGTCTAGATTTTTGTGTAGATTTGGATTGTTTAGGTGTTGCGTAGGCATGTACTGGGTAGGTTTTTTCTTCATAAACAGATACGAGAAATCTCAATTGTGAATGGTTATAATAGGGTATTGCATAATTGTGGCCAACACTCTACTCAAGTCATGACAAATTGAATCACAGTTAACCTGGTAACATTGTGGACTGCAACCGATCCAAATCACCCTTTACTTCTGTATTCTTGAAAATTAACCTTAGATTTTGTTGCGTGAGTTCAATGCAAGTTGTCTAAAGAACTTGATTTTTCAGCCTCCACGTCATCATTTGTCACAAGAAGCCTACTAACTAGTGAAAGCTTAGGTAATTAATGCCTATGAATTACACAAGTCTTGACAAGTATGTTAGAGATTTAAATGAGTAAATAGTGTGGATTTGTGTGTACCGCTGGTTTTGTCATCAGCAATCAAATTCCAATATTTTCTATTTTTTGGCCTGACCTCAAGCGAACTCATAGACCAAAACAAATAAAAGGTAATTAAGAGCAAAAAGGATCAAATATGGTTCAGTTTCTTTCAAAATCCTTCCCAAGATATGCGACACTAGCAACAAATGTGGGCTCAGCACACCTAGGACTTACGAATTCCAAGAGTCCAACCTAAGTATCACTACGCGTTGATGTTGGGCTCGTGTGGCTTGTATTGCCAAGCCCAAGTCAACATAAGATGATAGAATTCCAAAGCCGACTTAACATATATATCCATATATATGTGATTAGGTGCGGCTAAGTAAATGGATAAGAGATGAATTCTATAAGACCTAGTACCGTATAAGAAGAAAAATAAGAAGAGAAGTATAGCTGTATCGGAGAAAAAGTTGGGGGTTATTCAGTCTTGTGTTTTTCTTGTGAGAGAGAAAGTTAGGGTGCAATTGGGATTTGGGTTTCTTGAGTGTTTTTGTACACTATTGTATCACCCTATTTTTATAGTGAAATTTCTCCGTTGTTGTCGTGGAGGTAGGCAGTTTGTCGAACTACGTAAATTCTTGTATTCTTTGTATGTGCTTGTTATATAATTTCCACTTATTTATTGTTGTTGATTTGAGTCTTGGGGTGCTATTTGCAAAACAAGTGGTATCGAAGCCAGGTTAGGATTCAATCCTTTGAATACAGTAAAGATGTTAAGCACAAAGTATGACGTAGAGAAGTTTTGTGGTAAGAGAAAATTTTCCCTTTGGCAAAGGTAGATGAAGGATCTCCTAATTCAACAAGGATTTCATAAGGCCTTGCTTGGGAAGGAGAAGAAACTGGAAATGATGAAGGATATAGAATGGGTAGACTTTTGTTCAAAACAAACAACAATATAATACGCATGTCCACTGTAAAAAGATCATTTACGAATCCATCACTATGTACAAAATGATCATTTATGAATCTATCACTATCACCAAAAGCTTTTATAGTTGATCATGTACGAATAAAATTTCTATATTAATCTTGTTACTTCTCTTGTTCAGAATTATCACGAAACCAACTTGTTTTACTTTGCTCAGGGTGAGTCTCCACTTAAATAAACTCTTAAGGATTGTGGAGTAACTCCTCAAGAATTTTTACTCTAAAACCTTGTAGGAGTAATATCTCGGGTGCTAATCCAATTACTTTATACGTTTTATACTGTTTAGACTCCAAACAGCTTCTGGACTGCTTTCAAAGGCCATGACTCAAAGCCACCTAAAAAATCAAACACTATTGGTGTAAGAATAATTTTTCAAATTACCACATAGCAATATATACTCCCACTTTCTCATCTTCATGTTTTACAACAAAATCATCAATCTAAACCTCATCTTCTTCTCTATTTTCACATCCCACAACCCCAAAATTGGTATCTTTCCACAAGGTTTCCTCCGCTGGGGCTCGGTGGTTTCTCCCCATGGAGTGGTTTAAAGCATCTGGGTATCTCACAAAGCTCCTCTCACTAAATTGACACAGATTTTTCAATTAAAAGTATAAAGAAGAAAAACAACAATCTTGTTACAAAAACCCATTAACAACCAAGGTCAAAGTATTCTTCAAACTTGGATTTGTAGCAAGCCTGTGGGTTTTCGATGGTAAAGTGGGACCTTCTTCCCCTGGCTTTGGTGGCAAGCAAACCCTTCGCTATTGCTGGGTTGTGGATTGTTGATAATGGAGACTAGATCTAAAGGAAAGTGAAGCCCAACCGTAGATTGTCATTTGCATCAATGGAGATGGGGAATGCGAAGGCGTGGGATTGGTTGAAGATGAAGGAATGAGAAGCTTTAGAGGTACAAAAGGAAAAAGAAGGCCTGAGAAGCTTTAGGCACTTTTCTTCTCTCTTGAACATTATAGATTTAAAATTTGTACCCGTTGTCAGCTTTTTAAAAATTAAACACAGACATACCAAACACACAATTATTTTTCAAACAATGAAATATGTTATTTGAAACATGATACTAAACACATTTTTTGCTTTATGAATGCTATATATATGTGTTTTTCACAACACTTTTTAAACCACATTTTTCACTTCATTTTAAACAACATTACTCAAACATCTTTACCAAACGGGTTCTTAATTTTGGAGAAAAGATACGAAAGAGAAGATAGAAAGTGTTGGGGGTTTCAAAATTTTTTAAGGCAAAATTGTCATTTGGTTTGTGTTGGTAAAGTGAATTGCAATGGCTTATTTTTTAACAGTTGTCAATCATCTATTGGATATGAAATACCAACTAAGGTGCAGACTTGGTAATACCAAAACACTATATACTTTCTTGTCTATGGGAGGGTTTTTGCTGAATCGTCTATTGGAGGTTGATGGAGGATATTTTTGGTTTTGATGAACACTACAGATTTTATAGGTCTTAAGTTTAAGACAAAGTTTAGTTACAAAATTAGCTGTAGCCAAAGACTACAACCTTTCTCGATATCTTTTATTGGAGGTGAATTTTTAAAAATTCACAATTGGATTACATTTTTTTTTTTTTTTATATCTTCTATGATTGAAAATTTTCTAAAAAATTAAAAATCAATAGCTATGTTATCAATAAATTGTTTAAATTGCAAGTTTTTGTAGTTTAAAATTATGCATAATATATAAACTTATAAATTATATAGTAAATTATATCTGATTAACACAAAATTTGGCATGCGTATTAAGAGCATGTAGAACATGCAATTCAATATTTAGATTTTCAAAATATATAGTAACATTTATTTTATTGAGTAAAGTTGTAGACTTAGGATATAACCAATTTTGTAACTAAACTTTGTCCTGAAGTTTTTACTTTTTTTGTCACAAAATTTGCTTGGCAATTGATTGGTGGTTAATACTTAATAGTGTAGCAAGTATTTAGTTTTGGGTTTTATATCTCTTGTAGGGTCACAATTTAGGGTCTAGGCCCAAAATATATGGAGTCTTGTTCCAATGAGCCCGATACAATGAATTTATAAAGAGTGGGCCAAAAAACTAAGACCTGACGAATTGGGCAACGACTAGAGTTGGGTTCAACAGCAATCAAACATAAATAAGAGGTATTGATGTCAATGAACTTTCAGTCCGAGGAGGCACTCGTCCTCGTGTATTGATCACCGTGAGGTAATATGACAGTTTAAGTTGCTATAATGTCCTCTCCTTCTATTTTTCTATCCCTCTTCATAGAGAGTATTCTACCTTATATATCTTCTTTGGTGTCATATTTACCCTCCATTTGTCGATTATTTGAGCCCTCACTTGAGTGCTTGTCCTATTAACCACCTTTCCTGGCGCTATATGAGTTGCGGCAGTCAATGTGGCACTGTTCAGAGGTCTTTTCCACATAAATGTGGCCAGTAAAGTAGCTGTTGTGCATTTAATGTGGTGGTGTCAGCCTTCCTTTAGATATTTTTAGGCTTTCTTCCTTCTCTCATATCCACGAAGCATGTCTCTGTCATTGAACCTTCTCGGCAGACCACCTTAATCGTTGGGTTATATTTTTTGAACCATATTCACAAGTCCGAGGAGCTTGTGCTTCCTCGAACAACCACTCGTTTGCTCCACTTACAAGTCTCGGTTTGAGTATGTCTCATCATTAGTGGTTTCTCCTCGGATCTATTTATCCCCTTGGACAAAGCTCAAGGCCCAGCATGCAATTTTGGGCCTTTACCCCTACATATCTTTTTTTGAATTTATTAGAATAGTATTTTAACAATAGTTTTTAAAATTTGATAGTTTAATTCATCTTGTTTGGAATCTTTGGATACTATTTTCCCAATGCATTTTCGTCTCGTAGGTTGTCTTTGTTTTCATTAATCAGCTAGACTTGTTGACTTTAAATATTTTTAGAGCATTTGTTAATGAATCATTTAGAAAAAAATTTAATACTGCTTTTATGGGAAATATAAAAACTGTCAAAATAATTAATTACTTTTTTCTTTTCCTATATAAAAAAATAAATAAATATTTCCTAAACCAATCCACATCCCTTAACTTTCCCCTTTAAATATTCATCTAAAAACAAAAACCTAAATCTAGGATGTTTTAAATAGTCAAATCGAGATTTTGATGATTTAGGGATTTTGATTTGATCCCAATTCCCAAGCACTTGAGGTTTTCATTTAGCAACTGTATGCATGGGTTATTTTGTTTTTGCTTTTGTTTTTGTTTTTTGTTTTTTTATATTTATTTATAGGAAAATAATAAAATTACAAACTTTTTTATAACTTTTTTTATAAACTGCAAGTATGGTGGGTAGTTATTGATAAGTAAAAATGTGATATTAGTGGTGGTTCTAGATGAGAACCAGTAAAAGTTTGAAATATCAACAATTTGTAAAAATATTATAATATAGTATGTGCCTTTATGGCTATATCATTACTCTTTTATTTATTTATTTAAGTTTAATCCTAGTTATGGGCTCTAGTTAGCTCAACTGGTAAAGTCTTTGATGGTTGAATAAGAGATTTGGGGTTCAATCTCCGCCTACACCAAAAAGTCATTGGTGTCTTGGTCTGATGATAAAGAGTTATCATCAGAAGTGGACGCCATAGGTTGAAACTCTCTAAAAAAAAAAAAAGTTTAATCCTAGTTAGCATTAAATGTGGCAAGAGTTGGCATTTATTTATTTTTTGACACTAGAGACCATTTTGATACAATATCAAAAAATTATGAATTAAATTGTCCAAATTGACACACAAATACAACCTAAAAAGTTATGACCAAATGGGAAATGTACCCAAAAAAAACTGGTAGCAATGCACTTTGATGGCTTGTCCAGGTTTATATGCATTTACTTTGCCCTTACTTTTGTCCAAGCGTGGCAAATAATGGGATGAGAACTTAGCGCTACATGTGAATTCATTGATTGATTATCCAATTTTTTAATAAAAAATTTTAGGAAAGTTTTGATATCTATTGTTATCAAAGTTGAGATTTAGATGGTAAGATTGGCACAAGGATCGTAAGATCCTACTTTTCGATTAAAAAAAATACTAAAAAAATACTTATAATTCATAATTCATAATATATATGAAAGAAATATTGAAAAAAAAAATTTTGATACAAATTAGTGAAATTACTAATAAAATGCAAAATACCAAATTACTAATATATAAACAAAGTTCAAAAGTTATAACTCACAAATACCAAGTTCTAAGTTTTTTTTTTTTTTGAGAATGAAGTTCTAAGTTAAACAACTCAAAACATACATAATGTTTCACATAAATAACTCAAAGCAAATAACAACATTAATACCTTATCTCTCATGTAAACAACATAAAGCAAATAGCAATATTTCAAACAACACCACAAAATGGGTTCCTCAAAGTAAGATTGATCATCATCAATAACATTCTTGTCATTGTTAACGGAATTACCAACCAAAAAAAAATCACTTTCATTGCTAATGATCTCTCATAGTGGTGACATTGTCGGATTTCTCAGCATCTTGCACTCGCCTTCTACTCTCCAATTGTCTAGTCTAGTCTCTTCTCTTCTACATCTTATAATTTTGTTTATTAGGTCAAAGTGGCAAATGACGTGAGTCTTAGGGTTTTATTTTTTGCTTATATATATATTAATCAATTTGGACTAGGGCCACTAAGTTGATGTGTTTATTACTTTTATTTATCTATTTTTAAATTAGTTTGGGGCCTATGGACTCCATTTGGAGCCCCAAAATAATCAAACAATTTTGAATTTTTCTTTTATAGCATAAGATCTTTAGTATTGCTATGACATTGGGATCCTACAATATCCTAAGATCCAAATCAGAATCCCACAGAGATTAGGGATGTAGGATCTTAGGATCTCGAATTGGCATACTTTTAACATGTTGACACTACTTTCATGAGAAATGTAGATACCATATTTTATTCTTCCTCGATTTGTGTGATAGACTCCAAAAATTCTATAAATATCAAATTTTCACTGGGGGACCATGGAAACATTTAGATTGACATGATACAACCCGTTTGGAGATTGAAGTACTAAAAGTTTCTTTTTAGGTCAAATTGACCAAAATGCCCTTGGTCAACCAAAGTTGACTAAATGTCAAAATTGGTCAAAACCACCCAAAAACAACAATTTTCATGTTTTTACATCAAACTTGAGCTTATCGAAGATTTTTGTCAACTTTGACCTGAGATTGACTCCCAAGAATGATCAAAAAACCTAATTTTAATCTGACCATTAGAATGGGTGGGAACCAATGTCATTGCAAAGGTTATTGAATTCCATTTCCAACAACTATTCATGTGTCGAAATCGGAGTTAAAAATGTTGAAATATCATGAAAACTATGTTGGGCACATTAGCTCGCTTCCCAAGGCCATCACTTTTTTTGACCATTGGATTTTTGAATTATCAAGTGTTCTGGAAACTAATATCCATACTTTTCCATTAGTATCAAGATTAGCTCAATCGAAAGTCGAGAAGGCCTTCAAATAATCAATCAAAGTCAAAATCGAAAAGCGGGGAAAAAGGACAAAGTTGATAACGTCAGCCTAAGGGCTCACTGGAAGCTAAAAGGTTACAAAATCAATATACCCCCCCCCCCCCCTAACCCCTAGAATTGAAAAAAAAAAATGGAGTACTTTTTAGGGCAAATTCTTTGTCTCTTTCTGCCTAAATTCTCTCCCAAACATACACAAAAACCTTTAATTTCTCACCTTTTCCCTACATCAAGAGTTAGTGTTCTTGCTTTCATCTCCTTCTCCTTGATCCTTATACCTTGGATTTGAGGTTTAGGGGTGTAGATGTAGCTTTTTAGCTACAATCTACACCCATTTAATTTCCTAGCATGTTTATTGCTTTATTTTGCTTCCTAGTATGTTTTATTACTTTCCTAACACGTCTACTTGCTTTGTTAACATGTTTTATTGCTTTGATGTTGTTGGCCTCACCTTCTTGAGCTAGGATATGTATAAATTATTTGTTTGAGCTTCCTACCATTTTTTTGTTCTTAAAGCTTTATTTGGATGCTATCCTAATGCTTCTTTTTAGCTTTTGTGCATCTTGGTTTTGCCTTTTTCTTGTGTTTGGTCTCTGTGTTGGGTGTAGATCTAGATCTAGATCTAGTGGTCTAGACCTACATCCATACACCTAAGTTCAATAAAGGGTTTGGATTAGTTCTTATTTACATGTTTATGCTTTGTTTCCCCTTTTCCATGTGTTTGTGTTTAGATCCTTGCTTGTATGCTTAGATCTAGGTTTTTATCATGTTCTTGTTTTGTTTCCCTTTGTGGGTTTGTATTGGCACCTTTGGTGCATCTTTGCTTGTTTGGTTGCATTCTTTCCCATTTTGTGGTATTTTTGGATGCAACTGTGTGGTGAGATTACATCTTAGTGATGTTGGCTTGCTTGCTGCTTGCCCTTCTCTCCTTTGTTTAGCTTTGCATGTTAGGGTTTCTTGTGTTAGCCTTGTATGTGCCTTATAACATGATTAGCTTTCCCCTTTGTGTGATAACATGCTTAGTCTATTTTATGCTTGCTTTGTGCCACCTTATGTGGGTTTTCTTGCTTTTGTTTGTATCTTTGCACCCTTGCCTATGTTCATGCATGTGTCTTTGTATGCTTGTTTGTGTCATCAAGATTTGTTCCTACCTATGATTTTGTGTGGGTTCACGCCTATCTTTGTATACGAAATCCTGAGCCCCTTTTAGGAGCTTAGCTTGATGGCACGTGTGTCATCTGTACTCCAATATAATGGAACTATAGACACGAAATCTAAACCTACATTTGTCCGTGGAGGATAGCCTCTCTTGTTTGTTTGTTTGATAACATGTTTGCTTGCTCCTTTGTATACCCTCTTTGTTTGATTGCTTGTTAGCATGTCTCCTTTCCTTCGCCTGCTTGTCTTGTTTGTTTGCTTAGTGATTTCTCTGTTCCTTTGCTATCTCCTTTGTTTGTTTGTCGGCTTTGTGTTTTTTTTTTTTTGGGTTGCATGTACCCACTTGGAGCATAAGCACAACTTCTAAAAGGCAAGCTAAAAGGGCAAAAATGCAAGCAGGAAGAGCAAGCCTAAAAAAAAAGGCAATGATCAATAGACTAGGAGGCTTAGACTCCCTGTGTGGTTTTCTCTCTCTCTCTCTCTCTCTCTCTTAGCCTTTTTCTTTAGAATTGAGTTTCTAGATTAGGGTATGACAATGCTTGATCTTTACTTTTTTTCTACCTTGCTTGGGCCATACCCTCAAGATTTAGGCAATGTTTGATTTATCTTTCCTGTACCTTGCTTGGGCCACGTTCCTTGGGTATGGCAATGATTGATCTTTACCTTTTCTTGTACCTTGCTTAGGCCATACCCTTGGAACGTTGGCAATGTTTGGTCTATTTTCCCACACCGCGTGTTTGCTTTGTGCATGTGTGTGTGTGTATATATATATACATATATAAGAAAATTCCTTCTTTTCAATTGGACTTTTATATGGTTCAAAAATACCTTCATTAATGAAGGATAACTTTATTTAGAAATAGAGTCATAAATGTCAAATCACAAATTTCATTTTCAATTCAAAAAGAGAAATCTTAAAATTTAGGATTTTTTTTCCCTTCATGTTAAAAAAGAAAAAGAAATTAAAGTTACTGCTTATTTCTAAAGTTTATCATTTTTATTTGTTTGAGAAATAAAAAATATATATTTCTAAATTATAATAGATGCGAATTGTTAAAAAATTGTTAATCTTTACTCAAAAAAATAGAAGAGCTTTTGAGCACGTGCAATGCTTGTGCTTAGAGACTAGTGTGTGCATGTGTGTGTATTTGCCTATTTTAAAGATGGTAATGCACTTTGTATGATGGATTCACATGGTTAGGAGGGTACACCCTCGTGATCAAGGGTGCTCTTGACCTTGGAGTGTGGGTATGCATTCAAGGTGACTGTTATAGATGCATATTCATGCTACGTTGTGTCCATGTCAACTAGTGATATTGGTTTCTTCGTATATGTGACACGCGTCAATGTGTTTAATGCTTCGGTGAGCTTCAGCTGGGTTTAATATGAACACACTAACGCATGTCGTACACATGGGCATGAAACCCTACTAGTACGCCATAGTGCACCAAATGCGAAACTTTGTCGGATTTTTGCCATGGAAATGAGGCATTTTTTTACCATATTCTCACAACGAAAGCTTGGTGAGAATAGTATTTTGTGTGCTATGATACACTTGACCCAACATGTAGCCAGATTTTTGCCACGAAAATAAGGTGAAATGCTATTGGATTTTTGTCATGGAAAATTTGGCAACAATTCCAAATGTAGTAGCAAAGCATTGATAAAGGCCACACCCTTTCCAAAATCAAATCTCAAAGTCCAATTCATTTAAAGCCTTGAAAGCTAGTGCCAATAGCTTATTTTTTTATTGCCAATGTTCGAAAATTAAGATTTTACCAAAACAGAGGACTATCTTTAGACAGGCTTTGTGGGATATCTAACAACTTCCCCACACGTAACCAGACTTTTGAACTCAAGAATTAAGATTTTTTTACCATCTGCATTAGATTAGGAAAAAAGACCATTTTTCTTAGCATAAGACTGGTAATAAAATCAAATAGAGCCTGGTGACCAATCACACCTTAGAAAAAACTCATTGATTGGTGGCAACTTTACTACCTTTGATAGGATTTAGATTCTCTAGATTTTCTAGGGTACTCTATTAATAGATTTCTTTAAATCCTAACCACACTTTAATGATTTAATGGTCTAGATTTTACCATGTCAGCATTCCATTAACTATATTTTTAAACTAATAAAATAATATTACAAACAAAACAATTAAGATTATTGTTAGTGAAATGCTAACATGGCAAAATTTAAACTATTAAATCATTAAAGAATAGTTAAGATTTAAGGAAATTTATTGGGTAGAGTACCCTAAGAAATCTAGAAGATCTGAATCCCCTTTAATAATAATAGGTTAAAGTTGACTCACTGTAGTCACACACTAGAGGTCCACCCCTTTTCTAACCATTTTCCATAGCACTCAAGCTCCACAAAAGGTATGAGTGTCACTGTGATGGGTAGTCGATCGCCGCGAGGTATCGACAGGAAATAAAGTGGTAAACAATTTTTTTTTTCTTTTCTTATAAAAAATTTCAAAAAAATATCTCCTACCCCAATTGTTAACTTTTCCTTTTAGGCAAATTACAACTTACCCACCTGTGGTTTGGTTGAAATTTAAACTGCATATCTATGATTTGAAATTCGACTCTTTACTCGTCTGTAGTTTGACTAAAATTTAAGTTGCCTATGATTTGAAATCTCATGATGTAAGTGTTCCATCGAATTCTTTTTTATCTTATTTGATTTTTTTTTTATGTCTTTTTTTTTTTTATAATGTTTTTGGAAGAGAAAGACATAAAAGTGAAGCAAATTACATATTTAATCTTGTTTTTAACAGATGTGGGTTATAGAAATCGAATTGAGCCAATCTCAAGTGGGTAAAATGTTAAATTTTAAATTACAAGTAAACAATTTAAATTTCAGTCAAATCATGTGTAGGTAAGTTGTGATCTGTTTTTTCCCTTCTCTTTTTCTTTTTCTTTGCTTCTACTTTCTACCAACAAAACGAGCACAAAGAGAGATTTCTTGACGAGCAGTTGGAAAGTTATGTCCATCTATAATCTAAATAAAATAAATAAATAAATAAATAAATAAAAGAAGGAGAGTTTGAGTGGTATTGTTTTGCACATAAATGGCAGTTTTGTCGTGTCATTCTGGTTTTGTTACTCATTCAATACCATTGAGGATGTTTTACAATTTTATGGATATTTTATGGAGAGAGAGAGAGAGAGATGGAGTTTGGTGACATTTTGGCTTTGTTTGGATGGGGGAGTGGAAAAGTGGGAGGATTGAAAATTGTGGGGGGATGGAAAAGTGGGAAGATGGAAAATATTTAGTTTTCCCTCTTATGTGTTTGGTTGGAGGGGTGGAAAAGTGGGAGAGTGGAAAACTCTTTTGTTTGGTTGGAGAGAAAAATGGAAGGATGGAAAATATAATTTATATAAATTGACTATTATACCCTTGTTACATAATATATTAGAAGTAATTTTATTTATACTCATTAAATAATATAAAATCTACCACATCATATATATAAATTTATATTTACATTTTTATTATTATAATGTAAAAATTACATTATAATCTTTTTTCTTTTTTCTTTTTTCCAGATTTCAGCATTTTTTTTTTCACACGTTTCAGCCAAACATTACACCCTTTACAAAGAATTGGCTGGGCATTAACATGGACAATGGCAAGCCAAACATCACGGCACCTTAGAGCCATTGGCCATCCTTGAGCTTGAATAGGACAAAGCCAACTTTTGTAATCTCTTCAATAATATAATCCGTTGTCAAGTAGGTACAAACATTATCTCACCAATGTCAAAAAAAGAAAAACACCGTTGTCAAAAGACCCCTTTGCTGAGAGAAAAAAAAAAAACGAAACTAATGAGTGCATGATAGATGAACGAATGAAAAAAAAAAACAAAAAAATTTGAATGTCATACGAAACCAGAAAATCAACAAGAAAATGAGGAGTATAATGCGGACAGGAACCAATAGATCACGTTGCAAAAAGAAAAGAAAAGAGAGCAGAACCTGGAGCACTGGACGTTTGAAGCTGAGATGAGAAAATGAGAGAAAGTGGGTTTGTGGGCAAAAGTCTTCAGCTGGGTAGGTGAGGCGTATGAATGAGGGTTGGTGGGTGGGTATTTTGGTAAAATACCAATCATGCCTGTTTCCCCTCACTGATTTTCCTCCCGATTTGGGAGGAAAAATTTTGTGGGCCCGGGAGAGAAAAGTTTCTCCCGGTTTTCCACTCCTCTGATTTTCCTTCCATTCCCAAACGGTGGAAAACTGAGTTTTCCACCCCATTTTCCCTCCTATATTTTCCATCCTCCCTATATTCCACCCATCCAAACACAGCCTTTGGGAGGAGGGAGAGAGAACATGAAGAGTGAGTGGATTATATTATGAGCTTTAAAAAATGGGTGATTGGACCTGATTTGACGATTGGATAGTTTAACTGATAGGACTGTAATTACTTTATTACCTCTAAGTATATGTATAGTACAAAGCATTGTGAGGTTTTTTGGTCTTTTTGTCTCATACTTAGTCCAACTACTTCCAAATCCGACATGGTTTTATTTTGTCTGATTTTTTTTTTTTTTTTTTTTTTTTTGGGACTTGAAACCAAATACAACTTCCCCTGATATTTTTTTTATTCAATTTAAATTTCACAAATTATCGTTGGATTATATTTCCTTGGCCAATACCACGGACAAAAGTGTGTGATGCAATAGATTATGAAATCACTTTTTTACTCCTAAAAGCATTTATAAGTTTCATAAACTTAAAAGGTTTTTTGGTCTTTTTGTTTTGGTACTTCCTTTGAAACTTGGGCAACCTCTCTTACTCACTACTCTCAATTGTTTGTCTCTCTTGCGGTTGAGCTAACTCCTTTGTTTCGACATTGAAAGTGTTTTTATTTTTATTTTCTTTCATCATTATTTGTTAAATTAATATATACCATTGCATTTTGTAGTTGATAAAGTAGCTAACAAATTAGATTGTTTGGGCCACCTCCGACATTACATTTTTACTCACCAATAATAACCTGCCATTTAGAATTTGTTATAAAATTTTTGTGAAAGTGTTGTGAGCTCAACATTTCTCTTTGTTAGAATTGTTATTTACTTTTAAATATTATATTTCTTGTGGCAACGATGATTATGTTTACCTGTAATTGCTTTTGTTGATGAACTCCTTACACATTTTTTGCATTATCGTATTTAAGGATCAAGGCAATTAGGTTCAGGAAATACCGTGACATTATCATTTGATAAATACAGGTAATAAATCTAGCTAACTTTGCATTAAGTGCTTCACTAAACATTTTACTTAAAGAAAGTTAACTTTTATTGAAACATGTTTTACACGCATTGTGTGGAGATCAAGTAAAAGCCCATTGTGTAGAATTCAAACAAAGGTTTGTGTGCATGAAGGATTATTCCTATACCGGAGAGAAGCAGATCATGATCATAGAAATGATTGCTACCACTCCAGTAGCAAATATAGCTTTTTCAGATTCATTTCAGCTTAGAGGTTGTTGGAGCATTTTAATATTAAATAATTAAAATGAGTAAATGTTATAACATAAATGTAAAGATGTGGGAGTGAAAATTGAAGATGAAGAGTTGTGAGAATGTTTAATCTCACATTGAAAAGGAGAGATACTATTTTATTATTTTTAATTGTGGTGATTAATGGGTTAACATGAATTGTCTCAGATATTGGGCTAGATACGTGCGCAAGGAGGAGGTGAAGAGTGGAGGTATCAACAGAGGTCTTGTATTTGCACCAACAGAGGTCTTGTATTTGCTCACTATTATATGTTATAGGAACTATAGATTTCTAAAAGTGTTTGCAACATTAATCATTTATGCACAAGAAGTTACTCTTGTATATAAATTGTTAGTGTTCATTCTAAACAATATAGAGAAATCAATTTTTAATTAAAAAATTATATGAGAGAATCATAATATTATTTAGAACAAAGTTTAGCTATAAAATTGGTTGTAACCTAAGATTAAAACTTTATTCAATAAAATAAACATTACTTCATATTTTGAATTCTAACTGTTAAATTACATGTTCTTTACATTCTTAATACACATGTCAAATTTTGTGTTAATCTAATATTATTTACTATATGATCTAAAAACTTATATTTTATGTATAATTTTTAACTACAAAAACATGCAATTTAAATAATTTATTGATGATAAAGCTATTAATTTTTAATTTTTTAGAAGTCTTGTAAGCATAAAAGATATAAGAAGAAGATGTAATCTAATAGTAAATTTGTCAAAATTCATTTCTAATAAAAAAATATTAAATAAAGTTATAACTTAAAATTACAACTAATTTTATAGTTAAACTTAGACCTATTATTTGCTGTTTAATATTCTCTATTAGTAATGTACACGTGCGTTGCACGTGCTTTAAAACTAGTATTGTAATGAAAAAGTCCTCACTTTCCTGAAACTAGTATTGTAATAAAACTAGTATGGGACAACAAGAGTAGTTGAATGACAAGAGCAGTTGACTTGACTGAAAACAGGGTACATGAATCACACACTTTCCTCTCCCTCTATGTTTAGGTTCCGCGTTACTTCCTCTTTACAATCGCTGCTGCAATTTTAATCTGTGAGTTCTCACATTTTAACTTATTTTCCTTTTAATAATTTTCTTTCAGTTTTGATTGAATGTACTGATTTTATCAATATTGTTGTTCAAGATTTACTAGTTTCCATGAACCCTCAAAGAGCCTCATCGTCATTATCATCTTCGTCGTCTTCTTCTTCTCATTCAATACATCGGTGGAAATACGATGTTTTCCTAAGTTTCAGAGGCGACACCCGCTTTAATTTTACAGACCATCTATATGCTGCTTTGGTACGAAAGGGTATTTTCACCTTCAGGGACAATGAAAAACTTGAGAGAGGACAATCCATTCGCCGAAAACTCTTGGAATCAATAGAGCAATCAAGATTCGCTCTCGTTATTCTATCAAAAGACTATGCATCTTCGACATGGTGTTTGGATGAGCTTGCAAAGATTGTCAAATGCATGAAAGTAATGTGAATGGTAGTTCTGCCAGTTTTTTACTTTGTAAACCCATCTGATGTACGGAATCAGAGAGAATCTTTTGAAGAAGCCTTTGATGAACACGAAGCAAATAACTTAGAGGAGGTGGAAACATGGAGAGCTGCTTTGAAAGAAGTGGGCAATCTCTCCGGTTGGCATTTACAGAATTGGTAATTTCCATGAGAAATTTATTTTTAATTTTATGTTGACACTCAGATGGCGTTCTTCTTTTATGTCCTACTTGATTCAAGAACTTCACTTTCTGTGAAATATAAATCTGCTGACATTGTTTATCGTTTTCTTTAATCTTTTCACTTGCTTTGGTCTATCCCAAAACTAAGATAAGTTTATCTACAAACTTCTCTTGTTAAAGTTCACCTATGAAAATGGTTGATTCATCATATATTGTTATGTGGAAATTAATTATACGATGAAGAGGCAATCCGTTATTGAGTTATTTACGTGAAGGCTTACATGGGTGTCAAGTGTTCTTTGAGCACCTAACTATTCTTCCAGGTGAGAATAATCCATCCTCCCACAAACATTAGCTAATTACAGGGAGGAATTGCGTGGGGGTGGCTCCAAGATGGGGCAGTGCTTGATTTTCCTTCTTCATTTTATAAAATAAGCATATCCAGCAATTATTCTAGCATGGCCACTTAAGAATTAGAATTTAAGTCAGTAGGAGTCCAGTTTTTTAATTTTTAATTTTATAGTTTTTGCTCTTTTTTATTTTATTTTTTTATTCCTTAGTACACTGCCTGTGTGGTTTGGTTTCTTGTATTGTTTTCTATTTTCAATGAAGTTATATTACTTATCAAGAAAAAAAAATCCAGTTTTGGAAACATTTCACTTTTATAATCGACATGATGCTTTAGTGATCCAAAATAACCTTATTCCATGTTATAGGTTGGATTAAGTTCATGCTATGCATTTCAATGGTTTTCATAAAGATTTTGTTATGGCTCAATCATTGTTTTGGTTAAAAAAAATAAAAAAACCATATAGCATAATTAAAAAAATTTATTCCCAAACCAGTTGTTTACATTTTTTGTTGAAGTAGAGCTTCGAGGAATTTATTTTGATATTAGGGTGCCTTTGGGGAGTTTGTAGATGAGGTCATGCATTTCATGTGTAACAAATGAGGTGTAAACATGCACAACTCTGCAGAAATAGAAATTCAAAGGACACACGTCTCTTCACATGTCTTGGGCAAGAATGATAATTGTCAGTTTTGAATACCTGCTTCTTATTTCTTACTTATCCAAAAAAAAAAAAAAAAAAAAACCCCATTTCTTATCACCCCCATCCCAACTCCTCCCCCCCACCCCCTCTCCTGAAGAAAAAAAAAATGCATGGAAGTACACCTACACCTAAAGCGACAGGATTGGATAAAAGATTGAATTGGAGAATCTGAGAAGCTTCAAAACATGGTTATATAACTAAGAAAAATTGATGTACTTAGTAAATCTGTTCCTACCAAGTCTTTGTCATGTCACATGTACAACTGATACGATACAATACTTATATGGATAGTTTTATCAGTTGCATGAGCCAATGAATTCATATTTGTTTGACCATTACCTAATATTTTTCTTCCTACCCCCTTCCCCCCTGCAATTTATGACTCATTGAAACCACTGTGTAATTATTGTTCAATCTTCTCCACAGGGAATATGAGTCAGAAGTTATCAAAAAGATTGTGGATGATATACTGCACAGATCAAAGTCAAAATTCTCAGTCATTACCAAAGACTTGGTAGGAACAGATTCTCCAATGGAGGAATTGATCACTCGATATTCAGATCTTGGGAACAACGTTTGTATGGCAGGGATTTGTGGTCTGGGGGGGCTGGGAAAGACAACTCTTGCTAAAGTGCTTTATGAAACAGAACGTAACCATTTTGAAGGTTCTAGTTTTATTGCTAATATTAGGGAAGTTTCAAAAAAACATGATTTGGTTCGATTACAAAAGCAGCTTCTTGCACAAATTTTGGAGGACGGAAATATAGATATATGGGATGTTCATGAAGGAGTTAACACGATCAAGAATAGATTACGTCGTAAAAAAGTTGTTCTTGTTCTAGATGATGTTGATCAATTGGACCAATTAGAAAACTTGGCTAGAGAGCCTCACTGGTTTGGGTCAGGGAGTTGGATCATCATAACAACTAGAGATGAACATTTGTTGGTTCAACATGGAGTCCATAATAGATCTACGCCTAACACATTGAATGATCATGATGCTCTAAAACTTTTTTGCTTGAAATCCTTCAAAAATGCGCAACCTATAGAAGATTATATGCAGCTCTCCAAGGATGTTGTATACTATGCTAAAGGCCTCCCATTAGCTCTAGTAACTTTGGGGTCCTTTTTGATTAAAAGAACAATAAACGAGTGGCGAAGTGCTTTGAAAAGATTAAAAAATAACCCTGAAGGAAAAATATTTGATACACTTAAAGTAAGTTATGATGGTTTAGAGGAAAATTGCAAGAAGATATTCCTAGATATTGCATGTTTCTTTAGAGGGAAGTTGAAAGATAGAGTAATAGAGATATTGGATAATTGTGGTTTTGCTGCAGAAATTGAAATAAGCGTTCTTAGGGACAAATCTCTTCTAACCATAGAAAACAACAAATTGTTGATGCATGATCTACTACAAGAGATGGGTTGGGAAATCGTCCGTCGAGAATCATATGAAGAGCCTGGGAATCGCAGTAGGTTGTGGCTTCGTAAGGATTTGTTTTGTGTATTGACAGAAAAAAGGGTAAGAACAGTGGCAAAACCAGTATTTTATTTTAGGGGCACGATTGAATAGATACACAGTGCACACACAATTTAACTAAAGAAATTAATTCTTTAAGAAAAATAAAAAGTTACTTATTACTTAATTCATAAAATTTAGAATACAAAATCTCATGCTAATATGCTGACTATCTCTTATATTTTGAAAACATAATGTGATTGTTACATTAATTTATTTATAAATTTGAATTCATATATTTTTTTAATTTCTTACATTTTGAAAACAATTGTTATAAGTTTGATTTCTTCTTTCTTGATTTAGTCAACCAATCATTCATCTTTTAATCCCTTGGGTGCATGAGCACTTAGGAAAAAAAAATATTTTTCAAACTTCCTTTATAGGCCTCGTATTTATTATCATTTGTTTTTTTTTTTTTTTTCAATAAGTTATTTAATTTAATTTTATTATAACTTTAAAAACATCCTTCTAAAATTTAGAATTGCATCCTTCCTATTTGGAATGTATGATTCTCAAAAGAAAATAACATTCTTAGTATATAAATTAAACAAGATTTTACAGAGAAAAGTTTAACAAATGATGTTCTGTTATGATCTAATAGTTAAAATTCGGTTTCATCATTATAGTATTTTTTTCTATTTACTGTTGTTAAATTTGAAGTTGTAAATGGTGCAATTTCTCACCCTCAGCCTTCTTGGTTCCACCGATGGTTAAGAGGAGGTTATATTTGGAGACAACTTAGAGAATGAATATTAGTGTCTCCTCTGACACTGGAAAAAACTGAATAATTCTAGTTTTCTTATTTTTTGTTGTGCAATTCACTGATCTTTTTTTTTTTTTTCGATTCTTAGGCAACAAAAGCAATTCAAGCCATAGTCCTAGACTCATATGAAGGGGATGAGGCCTGCAGGAACCTTGAAGTCTGTCCTGAAGCTTTTTCAGAAATGTGTAATCTCAGATTGCTTATAATCGATAATGTGCGCATCTCGAATGTCCCCAATCATCTTTCTAATGACTTAAGATTTCTTGAATGGCATGGGTATTCTGCAAAATGTTTGCCATCCAGTTTTCAACCAAAATATCTTGTTGAACTTAAAATGTGGTTTAGTGAAATTGAATATCTGTGGGAAGGTGTAAAGGTAATTTTGTTCTTTTGTATTTCTATTATTTATTATTTATCTTTTCTTTAGGAGTAATTTCAATACACTTCCTATATATTTGAGCTTCATTTCTTCATTAATAGAATTATTTTAAATTTAAAACTATATATGTGTTATTTTAAAATAGATCAGTGGAGGCTAATTATCCTTTTTTTTTTTTGGTTGAACAGTATTTAAACAAGTTAAAACTCATTGATCTTCAACTATCCAAAAACCTTATTAGGACACCTGACTTCACAGGGGTTCCCATACTTGAGAGACTATGTCTTAGAGGTTGCATACATTTGGTTGAGATTGACCCATCTATCGGAAAACTCAGTAGGCTTACAGTTTTAAATTTGGGATTTTGCCGATCTCTTATCAATCTTCCAAGCAACATGGATGGTTTAAGATCTCTTCAAAAACTCATTCTTTTGGGATGCTCAAAACTTGCCTGCCTGCCTGAGAACTTGGGGAAAATTGAATGTTTGGAGGTACTTGATTTGACTGGAACTGATATTAGAGAAGTTCCCTCTTCCATTAATATCTTCATATGTCATGGATGTGAGAAGCAAATTTTTAAGTCAAGGCTTGATAGTTTTTTCTGCATTCACTCGTTAAAATCTTTATCACTATCTACAAACAAGCTTGTCTCTGTCCTACCTGCAAGCATCAGTCAACTTCAGAAATTGGAAGCTCTTAATTTGGGCAACTGCATTCAACTTCAGTCATTGCCAGAGTTTCCATCAAATTTGAGATATATAAATGCTAAAGGTTGTTCTTCCCTAGAACCATCACCAACACTGCTCAGTGTGAGCAATTTGTTGCAAGCATCTATTGCATTTTTTAATTGCTTAAAGTTACTTGAGTATTATGAGGGCAGTGATGGTCTCGCATTTGCAATACTGAAACGTTACCTACAGGTAATCTGTACTCTCTCTCTCTCTCTCTGCTTGTTATTTATTTATTTATTTTCCTGGTACAGGGACTCATGTATCCAAAAACTGGATATAAAACTTCTAACAAAAGAAAAGATAGATCTGGAGCTGCATTCCACATCATTATTCCTGGGTTTGAAGTTCCACCATGGTTAACCCATCAAAGGTTTGGGAATTCAATAAGCATAGAGCTGCCACTTAATTGGTGTAATAGCAGGTGGATGGGATTTGCTATATGTGCTTTTTTCAGAATAAATTGTTCTTGCTATTCGATTGAAAGATATAGTCTTAAAGGTCATGTGATAGCTCTTGGTGATATGCCTCACAGCCCTCACCATATTTTTGAAGTTTTAATTGGGGAGACATCCTTTGAGTATAGTGTGGGTCACCTTTTTCTATTGTACTTGTCTCTTGATGATTGGCTAAGTACAGGTTGGAATTATCAATGCAGTCGGATTAAGGTTGTATTTGACACCAATAGCCCAAGAGTGGAGGTGATTAAATCTGCAGTTCGTTTGATACATGAGCAAGACGTGGAAGACTTCAACCTAACAATTGCACAATGCAGCAGTAGCTGTGTCAATACTTCTGAGGGTACTGAAAGAGGTAATGAATATCTCACACATCCTTCTTGACAAGTCTTATTTTATTTTACTTAATTTTCTTTATTGTCTGGATTCTTTTTGTAAATTTGGACTGTATAGGTGTTGCGTAGGAATGTACTAGGTATATCTGGTATATATAAACAGATACAAGAAATCTAAACTGTGACTAGTCATAATAGGATTTTGTGTAAATGTAGCTAACATTTTCCCCAGATTGACAAATACTACTAGATGCGACCTGGTAACATTGTCTATCGCACGCAATCCAGATCACCCTTTGCTTTTGTATTCTTGTAAATTAAACTTAGATTCTATCACTTTAGTTCAATACTAGTAGTCTACAGAAATTTATTTTTTGGTGTACATCATCATTAGTTACATGAAGCCTAATAACTAGTAAAAGCTTAGACTAATAACACTTGTGGGTAACACAAGTCTTGACAAGAATGTTAGGGAATTAAGTGAGAAGATTGTGTGGATTTGTGTGTATTGTTTGTTTTTTCTTTTGTAGGCAAGCACAATCCAATCTTTTCTATTTCATTTTTTTTGCTTGTTCCAAGCAAACTCACGGGCCAAAACAAATCAAAGATAACTTCTCTCTAAAACCCATTGTCAAAGGAATAAATCAAAGATGCTCATATTTTCCAAGCTAACAAACCATGTATTTCACCATATGCATCTTTTAGTGTAATGCAGTTTCCTTAAAAAAATAAAATAAATAACAAGGTTGATGATACACACAGTACTTTAATTAGGAAAAGAAAAGCTTCATGAACAATGTTCCAATTGTGTTAACCCAAAAAAAATGCTTGCATGAAATAAAAGATTATATTCTTTTTTCTAAAAATCCCATCAAGTATTTATTTTCCTTGCTACGCACCCAAGTCAAGAATTTCCCTTGAATTTCTCAAACGAGCTCAACTAGAGCCTTACCAACAATAAGGTCAAAGTATCAAAGTCCAACTCCAACTAGAGATACTTCTAACCAAACTATAAACTAGTTCTTCTAGGGCCATACCATTTGTCACAACTTGCTTAAGTGGTTGATTGTGAGTTTTAGACTAAATCCCCCTAACCTAGAGACATCATTTAAAACACAAGAATCATGTCCACACATGGTAGTAGTTCGCAATGAAAAGTGACATAGAATAAATAATTCTATTTATTTTTAGGAGGATCATGACTAAACTCTTTCAAATGGTATTTACCACCATGATAAAGGAAGATAATTCCTTTTTTATTTCTATAATCAGGATCACCAAGATAATATTTACTTACAAATTTACAATAAATAGAAAAGCATTATGGGTAAATACTAGTTATTTTTAATAATTATAAATTCCTCTAACCTAGAGATCACATTTAAAACACAAGAATCATGTCCACACACACATAGCCAATGCCACCTTCACTCCCCACCATGTTATCTCCAAAGAAGCATAGTCACAAACATGACATGGGAATTCTTGAAAAATTAGGACAGGGCACTATGGGAAGACATTAAGTAATTAATTAATATATATTTAGGTATATTTTATACATATCTTATGTTTATTTTAGTTTTTAGAAATGAGCAACAACCGTCAAAATCTTTAAAAACATATCTAAAAATTATAATAAGTTTCTCTTTTTTTTTTTGGATAAAATATTATTTTGGTCCCTTAACTCTTACCAAAAGTTTGTTTTTTTATCTCTAAATTTTAAAAAGTTCATTTTTTTCGTTCCTAAACTATTAAAAATGTTTTATTTC
Organism: Quercus lobata; assembly: GCF_001633185.2. Lineage (NCBI taxonomy): Eukaryota > Viridiplantae > Streptophyta > Magnoliopsida > Fagales > Fagaceae > Quercus > Quercus lobata. Next base: position 60,866,237 of record NC_044906.1, on the reverse strand, counting down.
TGTCCTTTAGCTTTAAAAAATATATTTTTTTCACCCTTAAACTAGTGAAAACAGTTCTTTTTCCTCCTCCATTTTTGTCTCTAAACTATTGAAAAAACTCTTTACAAAGTTTTAGAATGAAAAAAGAATTTTTAAAGTTAAGGGATCAAAAAAATTTTTTGCTAAAGTTTAGGGACCAAAATAGTATTTTACTCTTTCTTCATAAGAAAAATATGATATGATTTCTCTGTTTTATTTTTTTTAATAATCAATTTAATTATTATGATAGTTATTAATAAGTTTTTTTTTTTTTTTTTTTTGATAATTAGACATTAAAAAAGTAATTAATAAAATCAAATCTCAACAACCATTAATGAAAATATGAATTTTTCTGATGATAAATATATTTTTATTAAGTATTCCTAATAACAAACCTTTCTTTACCAACAATGGAACATCTTTTTATTCATTTTTTCTAAATAAACCAAAAACCATTGGCCTACCAAAACAGGACCCACTTGATTTTTGAAGTTTTCTAACTAGCCGAATAATCTCAATATGTTTAGTGCTTGGTATTTATGTTCATGGTATGATGTTAGTTTCCCTTGAATCTCTTTTTTTGAAATAAAGTTTCCCTTGAATTCTACTATCAAAATAGTAACTATATCTGGGAGTTTGAGACCTTGATTACAAAGAATTAATGCTGGTCTATAAAATCAATAAAAGTGTTTCATTTTTTTAAAAAGGAATTTCTGAAATTGGGGTCTTTGGTAAATCTTAGTATCAATGCAACATTGGTTTTCAATTATTAAAGGTGGATATTAAGGGCTAAAATCTGATATTAATGATGGTATTTAAAAAAAGTGCTGGTTGTGTTGAGAATTTGTGATTTTGAAAAGGAAGTTTTTGAGGATTATAAAATCTGTTTTGAGGGCCATATTTAATGGTGAAAATATGTAATTTAATATCAGGCCCATTAAATTTAAGTTTTGTGTTCATTGGATTTATTGTAGTTGGATTATATACACTAAAGATGGGATTTTTGCTAAAACTTGTAGAACCATAAAACTTATTTGAACTTCTAAAAACATGTTCAAAGATTTGTTTGATATCTTGGGTAGTTTGAATGAGTTGGGGATGTAAGGAACCTTATTTTGCAAATTGATAGTTATCAAGAATTTGTTTGGGAATCTTGGTTATGGTTTAGCTTGATTTTGTGAAATTGGACTACAGTTTGCAAATTGGTAGTTATCAAGAATTTGTTTGGGAATCTGGGAGATAGTTTAGCTTGATCTTGTTAAATTGGGCTAAAGTTTGTTAGGGAGTTTAGGTATGACTTCATTGGGGCAAGGATTTGAATAAATTGTTGGCTGCCTTGTTAATAATTTAGGGGATAATTTTATAAGTTGGACTTGAGGCCTCTATTGAAGTTTAGTTAACTCTTTAATTATTATAGTGTTATCTCATTTACCGCAGTATTCTTACTTTGTCTACAATTGAGAAAGCTTAAGGATACCACTTTTGTGCCCCGATTTTTTCCACAACTTTGATGTGGTCATCTGTGAGTGGTGGAGAAAAATCCATGCAAAAGTGATTGTTTTAATTATTGTAAATAATCAGTATTTACGAGTAATGCTGTTCTATTTACTGTAAATTTATAGAAATAAAAAAAGGAATTTTCTTCCTTTATCATTGTGATAAATACCATTTGAAAGAGTTTAATCATGATCCTCCTGAAAATGAAATAGAAATATTTAGTCTATATGTCATTTTACCTTGGAAACCACCAATGACAGAGGTTTTGAAGAAAAGTTTTGTGTATTGGATGCAGATCCATATTGGTCATTCGAAACACAAGTAGATGTAGTCCTAGCATGTTGTCATTTAAAATCACATAATAAGGGTTGACCCCATATACTCAATTATGGAATATGTAAACTCTGATATATAAGTTGAAAATTCCAAATTATAGTCCAATAATCACAAAGTGAAGTTTAGGAAGAAAATAAAAAATGGATAATGAAACACTGAGATGTCCCAACATGTGCGAAGATTAGAATGTTATGGAGAATGAATAAATTTTCTTATTGGCTATGTAATTTGACTTTCTAGCACTTCCATGATTAAAGACTGTTATGTAATGTCTTGATTTTTCATGATTGATTGCATAAGGCACGTCTGAATTTGAGCTTTCATTTTGATAATAAAATTTTTTAGTGGACATGAAATAGAGTTTTCACGTGTCATTCTTTGTGTTTGTGTGCTCAATTTTGACTACTCTTCTTGTTCTTGTAACTCTAACAATAGACAAAACAAAAGGATAAGGAAAGTATAGATGAGCAATTTAGGTGGTCAAATCAAATGCAATATTTGTTACTTGAGATACTTGCTAATGAGGCTACTACCCTAAAATAAGCCGTCCCATACATTTATGCCTGGATCATTAGCTCGAGCAGCCAAAGCAATTAGTGAGAAATTTGAGGTTCAATGCCAACCTGATCATGTGGAAAATTGTCTTCAAACTATCAAAAGTATTTGGAGTACCATTACACAACTTCATGACAGAAAAAATTGTTTTAGATGGGATGATAATTTGAAAATGATTACTTGTGAAAAGAAAGTGTATGACGAAGAAGTAGTGGTATGAAGCATATTTTCATCATTATGTAGGTGTTATATTAGTGATTGATCTTTCCTAACTATTTTTGTTTTTTTTAAACAGGCACATCCTGATCATAACCAGTATTTGAATAAAAAAATTGAGATGTACGATGAGATGGCTTTGCTTTTTGATAAAGACATTGCAACATGGAGTTTTGCAAAGTCTTTTGGTGATTTGGTTTCAGAAAAAAAGGATTGGTGACTTAAGTCCCATGACTTGGACAAGTATTGATTTTGAGGAGGCATCAAAAGGGAAACAAGTTGGTTCTTCAAATGCAGCATTCTCTCAAGCAAGTTCTCATAGGAAACGGAGTCGTGCTCAAGTCAACCAAGATGATAATTATGATAAGTTTTCTAAACGACTTGGAAAGATTGAATTAGCGATAAAAACACTAAAAAAAGGTCAACTTGATGTGAATGAGCTTTATGAAGAAGTTATGAAAATAGAAAGGTTTGACAAAGTTTTGCTTGCATCCGCTCTTGACTATTTGGTAATTAATGAAAGGTTAGGAAGGGCATTCATGGCCAAAAACACAAGATTTCGAACGTTGTGGCTAGAGAGCTTTTTTAACACTAACTTGAGCTGCCCCCTAGGTGAGAAATTTAAGATAAAGTTTTTATTTGAGGAAGTATAAAACAATATACTAAAAAAATGTATGTCATACAGTACTAACATCATTCATATAAGGATTTTGATTACATAAAAACTTAGTGTAGTTATTTAACATATGAATATCTATTTTACTATGATAGTTTTTTAAAACGTATTTGCTAAATGCAATATATACTCAATAAAAAGATTCTAAGAATCATAATAAATATCATCTTCCAATAATAAGCAACTGAGTTTTATCAAGACATTGTCACAATATTTGAAATTTTGTAAGGAATAATATCATATGCAATTATTACTCTTCATCAAATACCTATAAGCATCCACAACGAAGATTTGTGTGTGTGTATATTTTTTTTTTCTTTTTTTAATTTTTTTTTAGAGAACAAGATAACAAAAGGCACGTGTTATTGAATTATAAAAAATTATAAATTTAAAAGATTAAAATCTACTAAATCAGTGTTCTTTGGGTAACAAATAGAACACCTTATATTATCATTCAAGCTTTTCAAGCATGGCTATTACATAAAACTAAAAAAAAAAAAAGTGAACGAAATTTTTGGGATATTAAAATTTAGTAGGGGTAGTTTAGACATTGCACAATGGGAATCATAAGATTCCATTAGGATTTAATTGAGAGAGTAACAGTAAGGGGTATTCGCTTGTTTTCAAAATATAAAAGGAAAAATTGCTCTATTTAAAAGTTTAGGGGAAGAATTGTGAACTAACCTAAACATAGAGGAAGAAAGTGAATTTTTTTTAGTAAAACTATGTCGGTGAGTAAAAAAAACAAAACAAGGAGCCGACCTAAGAAAAATGTGCATGAAACAATGAATTTTGGCTTACCAAAATTGACTAACAAAAAACGTTTAGGGACATAACAGAGTGTCACAACATTTTGACAATAACTTTATTCTTAGTTGTGGTTGTCCTGATCTGATAGTTTATTATTTTATTTTGATCTATAAGAAACTTATACTGGGAGTATTTGTGAAAATACTGTGACGACAACAAAATGTTACAACATTTTCATAATATTTTTATTTTTAGTTATGATGGATCTAGTCTAATAATTTATTATTTTAATACCTATAAAGAATTTACACTCTAGAAATTGTGAAAATATTGTGAAAATGAAATGTCACATTTTCACAATACCTTTATTTTAACTTATGGTTGGTTTTGTATGATATTTTATTTTGATCTATAAGCTACTGATATCTCTAGCAACTGTGAAAATATCGTGACAATAACAAAACTGTCATCCATTCTCTTCCATTATCTTCGATAAATGCAATTAAATAATAAAAATAGAGAGACACAACAACATTGCTTGTGCATATTTGAGTACTATAGCTAAAATGCATTTCGCACAATAGATGCGTAAGTTTTTGTGGGTGACTTTTGGGATTGGTTACACAAAATTTGGCTATGCCATTTTGCACGAGCTAATGTGAATGCTTTAAAAAACTTACACCTTAACAATTGTGAAAATATTATGACAATAGCAAAATATCATATTTTAACAGTGCATTTATTTTAAGTTGTGGTACATCCTTGTATGATATATTGTGACAACACCATAAATGTCATAACACTTTCACAAGAGTTTTATTTTCAATTATGATTTGTCATGGTTTGATAATTTATTATTTTATTATATTTTATTTTGTCCCATAGGGAACTAACATCTTAACAATTGTGAAAATATTATGATAATATGTTGCTAAAGGTATAACAACTCCTAAACAAAAATATTGTATCACTACATATATAAATAATAAATATTTAAAAAAAAAAAGAAGAAGCAGAAATGAGCTCAAAGCATGATTTATAGTACAACTATATAGATGTTCAAAAAAAATAAAAAGAGGCCCAGCAGGCCCAGCTCGTGTGAAATACCTCAGCATCAAGTCTTGTTTTCGCAACAACACGCACTGTTTTGGTTACAAAACTTGATTAAACCGAAGCAACTGTCGAAAAAGCTCTTGATACTTTTTATATAGTTAGTAGGAAAATGGTGGAGATGGAAATTAGATAGTAACCTGTAATAGTTTAAATTTGTACAAGGATCTGAACCAATACACATTATTAGGAATGATGTATATGTACGATGGTTGAACGATAATTGATATTGGTTATTTTGGTTTTTGGATGTTGAAGCATGTTGAACGATTACTCCCATTTTTTTTTTTTTTTTTTGGGTCTTTTACTCTACTAACAGAAGTTGAGAGAAAAGAGATTTGGAAAAATATCTTTACTTCTGAATTAATTAACCAAATGATTACAACTCCGTATTTATACCACATGAACTCCCAAACCAAGCAGAAAATTAGCTACAGTAAAAACTGACTAACTTAAGAACTAACCAATCAGTGCTATACACCTGTACATCTAACACCACGTGACCGGCACATGCTTACATCAGAAATTCACTTACTAAGTTATACGACATGTAGCAGGCTAGCAGCAACTATAAGAGTTTCTTAAACTAGAGCCGTTTATTTAGCGACTTCATCTTCTAAACCCTGATGCGGCTTCTTCTTTCTTGTTTGATTCTTTCTTCTTTTCTTCTAATCATTGATATCTACTGGTAGATCCGTAGATGGTTTATCTTGCACCACTTGGACCAAACCATTAATACATTTGTTGCATGTTTTGAAACAATGTTCGAATTCTTTGTTTATTGGAAGCATATGATTTATGATTTTTTATGTTGAACTAGTAAATGTGTGCGTGTTTTTTTTAAAGTTATATATTTTTAATAATATTTATTGGGAATAAAAGTTATCGTTTACATTGTTATACAGAATACATGAAATATTAACTATTTTAACTAAATAGCAAAAAAACTTTTTTAGGTCCATATTAGGATCACAGCCAAACAGAAGAGAACAAATCATTGAACCTGAAAATGTCTTTTTCTTTTTTTCTTTTCGGGGAAAACATATTCCTAAAGAATGAAGACAAGAATTATCTATGTATTTCTGTGTTTCTGTAACCATAAAAGAGGGGCCTTCATATTAAAACATGAGAGAGTGTTTTACAAGCAATCAAAGTACATGATAAGTAATTCAGCAAAAAAAAAAAAAAAAAAGTACATGATAAGTAAAAAGTAAGTAAATTCAGCAATCAAAGTACATACTAAGTAAATTAAACCGGGCTTGAGCCTAATGGGCTACGCATGTGTATAGAGTAAATGTGTCTATATATATATATATATATATATATATCTTGAAACAAATCGAAGCATAATAAGACAAAAGTTCTCAAGCTTAACTTTGATACACTATTCAAAGATTTTTGGTCCCTTTTTTGGACCATTGGGAATTCTTTGTGCACTATATAAATACCATTGTTTGAGATTCGTGTATTGTTTTAAGAGAGAAGAACGATACTATTACATTTTGTATTTTTTCTTATGAATAGTGAAATCATTGCAATTCCGTGGATGTAGGCAAATTGCCTAATCACGTAATATTGCCATGTATGATTATTTTCTTTGACATATATTTTTCTCTATTTCACAAATCACAAATCACAAATCTGAGAATTTTGTGTTTATTCCCTACAAATTCTGCCCAGTAAATTTTTGACATGTGAAACCTATTAATTGCATAACACTTCCTCCTCTACCATGCTTAAACTTCATAGATCATTACTGCCATGCCTTCAAAAAAACAGGCAAGAAGCAACTTCAATTTGACACATGAGTGAATTATTAATTATTTTGTACCAACTCTAGTTTTCACATATATATTCACACCAGTGAATTATTAATTGTTTTGTACTAACTCTAATTTTCACATATTACAAATCAAAAACATATTTGTAGGAGATGATGCTCATATTCTGTAATTATACTTTATACTTCAGACTAGTGGCTGCTAATTAGGGGAGAGAAGATTTCAGAGGATGAAATTAAATTGAGGCCACTACTATTGGGTACCAACCTGCATTTCATCAGCCTGCGGTGCTTTTCTCTTATTTTATACTAGTGTATAGCTCCGTGCATATGCAATAATAATGAGAAATCATTACATATTTTAAAAATATATGGTTTAAAAAAAGTATAAGCTAATACTATGTATAATTTGAATTATATATATGATTTAGAATTTAATTGGATTTAGGCTCTTCAGTTCTTTCACCCAATAATTCACTTGCCACAAATTTATTTATTTATTTTTTATTTTTATAAATTGTCGGACCATGAGCTGTGCCATTTTACTTCAAAACCAATTTGTGATGAGGAAGACACACTCAAATCTTTTATAACTTTCAACATTACATCATGTGAGCCTATTTTTAGAGTGGTTATAGGGAGTCAAATTGTGGTCCCCTCAACAATCCCTCCCTCACAATGACATTCCTATGACTCAAACCCATGACCTTGGCTCTAATACCATTTGTTGAACCGTGAGCTGTGCCATTCCACCTCAAAACCAATTGGTGATGAGGAAGACATACTCAAATCTTTATGGCTTTGGATATCACACCACACGGGCCTATTTTTTAAGTGATTGTAGGGAGTCAAATTATGGTCCCTCCAATAAAAATAAATGGACACATGATGGAAAATTAGATTCCAATTGAAATCCAATTAGATTCTAAATTGGATATGGATTCTTTGATTTTTACGTTCAACTAGTTGCTAACCAGTGCAATGCATGAATTTATCTCTTTTTTGAGTAGTTTTTGTTATATAACATGTGAGTTCAAGCTAATAGAGCATGTTCTTAGCATCCATAAAGTTGCCAATAAGAAACATTACATACAAACCTCTGCACCGAAATAGCCATTGTTGCTAATTCTACATTACAACATTGGGCCTGTTTTTAAAGTGATTGTAGGGAGTCAAATTATAATCCCTCCAACAAAAATAAATGGACACATGATGGAAAATTAGATTCCAATTGAAATCCAATTAGATTCTAATTTGGATATGGATTCTTTGATTTTTACGTTCAACTAGTCGCTAACCAGTGCAATGCATGAATTTATCTCTTTTTTGAGTAGTTTTTGTTATATAACATGTGAGTTCAAGCTAATAGAGCATGTTCTTAGCATCCATAAAGTTGCCAATAAGAAACATTACATACAAACCTCTGCACCGAAATAGCCATTGTTGCTAATTCTACATTACAACATTGGGCCTGTTTTTAAAGTGATTGTAGGGAGTCAAATTATAATCCCTCCAACAAAAATAAATGGACACATGATGGAAAATTAGATTCCAATTGAAATCCAATTAGATTCTAATTTGGATATGGATTCTTTGATTTTTACGTTCAACTAGTCGCTAACCAGTGCAATGCATGAATTTATCTCTTTTTTGAGTAGTTTTTGTTATATAACATGTGAGTTCAAGCTAATAGAGCATGTTCTTAGCATCCATAAAGTTGCCAATAAGAAACATTACATACAAACCTCTGCACCGAAATAGCCATTGTTGCTAATTCTACATTACAACATTGGGCAAGTAATATGATTCTAACTAATACAAAGTTGGCTGATGAAAGTTGTGAGAGATATTTATATATTTATAGATTGAAAGAAAAGAAGAAGAAGAAAGTTGATAGTAAATTTAGTGTGATGCGTGGGGGGTGTCTTTTTTTTTTTTTTTTTTTTTTTTTTTTTTTTTTTATACAAGATAGAAATTCTACTCTAACTTAATCTAAGTGTATATGTGTGTGAAACTCCCTCTTAGAGACTTGAACCCCGACCTTTGTCCCCCACACCCCACAAGCACTTACACTTGTGGAGTGACCATTGCACCAAGGGTCATAATCTAAGTATATATGTGTGTGAAGATCCCTCCTAGAGACTTGAACCCGGGTCCTTGTTCCTCACACCCCACAAACACTTACACTTGTGGAGTGACTATTGCACCAAGGGTGTACGGTGGTCACTCTATATAGGATTTGGATTTGGAGCTTTTACATTTTTCCACATCAGCCATATATATATATATATATATATGTAGATTTTTTAAATCGCAGTATGTTGTAATAAATTTGTGTGTGGTTTCAGTTGTAATGATTTTAAAACTTATTTGAGTGACATATCCATTTATATTGTTTCATAATGATACTGGTGTTAAGAATATATTGATTGGATGATTTCTTATTATAAAATGACATAGCAATCATCTTAGGATTCAAAATAGCTAAACAAAGCCCTATAATCAATTGAAAACAAACTAAGTATTTCTATAAAATAAAATAAAGTAAAGACCTGTGTATTAAAAATAAGGTTGAAATGTAAATTATTGTCTAACTTTGACTAAAATTAAATTTAGGTCTTTAATTTTACTTTTATTCAATTGAGTCCTTTAATTTTCAAATTTATTCAATTCAAGCATTACATTAATCTCTATTAAAAGTACACAGTTAAAGATCCTTAAATTACTCTTTTATCCAGATAAAGGGAAAACGCACTTGGTCACTAATCCTAATTCCTAAATTCCTAATTACTAAGAAGGAAGTTGGTTTGGGGATCTTCAAAACAAGAGCTCAAAATTTAGATGCTATTTGGTTTGTGTTGGGTGTGTATTCATTTTCACTTTTTATTTTCTCTTTCTCAAATCTTGTATTCATTTTCTATTTCCAACTCATTTTATGTTTGGCACAAGTTTTTTGATCTACAGTTTTTTTTTTGGTGGGTTTTAACTTTGTATTTTTCAATAAAAATTGAATAATTAATCTCACAACGGTCTAGTTTAGCTTGTCTTACACACTTAAGACACATCAACATATTCACTAGAAGTCTCCACTTCCATGATCAAGACAAACCATTTGACATGTTATAGTCTTCATAGATGAACATTCAGTTTTATTATTTACTACAAACTACTTTTTTGAGTTTATAAGGAACTTGTGATTTATAGCTTATGTAACTAAATCACATACAATGCATCTCAAGAATTATATGATAATATCCAATTAGTTCATCCACCAATAGTATATAATTAAAAATTTTAATTATTAATAACATGCCAATAAATTGGACTTTTTTTGTTTGTTAGATCATTATGTATTTTGGTATTATGACTCCATTAAATGTATTCTAAATACATCAATATATCAATCAGAAGTCTTCCACTTTCATGATAAAAAAATCATCATGATTGATAATTTGATATGTTATAGTCTTCTTTGATGAGGCACCCAATTTCATCATCGATTATGAACTAATAATTTTTGAGTTCACATGGAACTTGTTATTTACTTTAGTACACAAATCTCATTCACAATACACCTAAATCATATCTCAAGAACTACAACTCATAATGTCTAATATTTTATAAACATACATGTTCATAAAATAAAACACTTTTATTATTAAAAGATAAATCATTCAATTGGGTTTTAGGGCGTTAGTCCAAAACTATCTTGTGCCCATATAGAACAAAAGAAAGTTTTTCTCCAAACCAATTTGGATGAATCTCTTCCAACCCATTATGTGCAACTCATAAAATCATTCTCGCATATTATTTAAGTGAATTACATGACTCATTAAATATGTTATGTGGTCAAAATTGCACGTGGATAGTTTTATGAAACACTATGAAGTGAGTTGGAGAAATTTTCCTCTAAACAAGTCGAGAAAAAAAAAATCAACAATCATAGTCTAAATGGCAGGTCATTTAAAAGTGATTGTCGGGGTTCATTTTTGCACATAGCCACATGTCTTCAACTAGAGGGGTGACTTGACTACATAGATCAATGACTTCCGGTGCATTTTCAAGCCTACAAAATAGATAAAGCCCAAAGTCTAAGAATCATGATAATGGTTGAAATAAATAAATAATATGTTTAGTTGAATAGCTTTGATTAAATGATGAGTTGAACATCATTATTATATATATTAAGTGATGTCTAATATTAGAGAATAATTAATTAAATGTCATACGTCCAACAATGGGATAAGTCCAAAATGGTCCATATCCAGTTGTGGTTCATGGTTCATATTCAATATAATAAGGTATGTCTAGCAATGGTCTATGTCCAATTAATGTATGTCCAACGATGGTTTAATACATATCCAGTTGTGGTTTATGTCCAAATAATACATATCCAGCTGTGGTTTATGTCCAAATATTACATATCCAATAATGGTTCATGTCCAAGTAATATGTTCAATGGTGGTGAGATGGATTCAATTTATTATGTATGTTCATTAGTGAAATATTAGTCAATCCATGTTTATTAAATAGTAAGATATTAATGGAGTAACTTGCATTTAGCAGTATAGTGATAATGAGTTAACATATACTTAATAATGTGATTTCAAAGATAGAGAAACGTTGACTTATCTTAGTATGGTTTATAGTTCCAATTATAACATCACTTTATATGATTTGTGGCTCCAACCGTATAGCGTTAGTGAGCTAATAACATTCTAGCAGTATAATAACATAAGTCCAGCGGTACAATGATAATAAAATAAAATATACTTAATAATATAAATTTGGAGCTAAAGATATAATGACTTATCTTCATAGTTTATGGCTCCAACCATATAACATCAGTGGACTTGTAACATTTTGGCAGCATGATAATGTGAGTCCAGTGGTACAATATGATATTATAAGTCTTTTCATGGCGACTTTATGATTGAAGAGGAAAAATGGGTGCAATTGGAGGGAGAAAGAATATGTCCGGCCATGTATATAGGTTGGTTAAGTTTATCTCATTTATCATGCATTTAAATGATTTTTCCTATGTAATGCTCTTTTAGTTTTTAGTCAAATATGAGTGATATTGCCTTCTATGAGAAGGGCTTTTAATATTATAAGTTTGTGCCATTCATAAGGACTTTTTAGCATTATAATTATATGCCTTCCATGAGAAGAGCTTTGTAATGTGTTCTTGGAAGAGTGTTTGATATCTTTTAGAATGTATGGAGATGGTAAGAAATATACATGTTTTGTGAGATTTGTTGTCTGTAATATATATGGCAAGTATATGTAGACACTTTGTTGAATATGGAGCTTGTATATATATATATATATATATATATATACACACACTTTGTGAGACATGAAGTTTAAACATATATGAGAAGTGTGCATGGATATTTTGTGAAGAATGTGTTTGTAAAATATAGTGAAGTATGAGAGATATTGTGATTAAATATAGTAAATACACGAGATTATAGTTGCTGCTGGAGTGGTTTTTGTCATGGGTTATGTTGCTTTCAAAGAAGAGAGATTTCGTAAGAGAGATGGAGAAGGAGATGAAGATGTATTTATGGGTAGCAAAATGATGAAGTTTCAGAATAATAGAGTGTGAGAGATATGGGTAGTGGTGTGTTAGTGTTGTCTAAGAAAAGAGATATTGTAAGAGAGATAGAGAAGTATGGAAATGTGTATATGGTAGCAAAATGAATGAAGTTTCAGAATATTAAGGATGAGAGAGTAAGAATATGATGGGAAGGGTGTATTGTGTTGAAGGGAAAATCAACAAATAAGGAAAGATCTTTTGCAAAGTAAGTGATTTCCTTAGTTGGTTTTTGGGTTTTAGCTGAAAGAGAAAATTCTGAGATTTTAATGCTGTTGAAGTTGCTATTAAAGCTGTTAGTCATAGCTGTATAGTAGTTGACACAGCTATCAATTGTATAGCAGTAGCTACTGCAGTAGCTAACATTGCTGGATGATGTCACCTAAATGATAGCTTCTACTGGAGGATAGATTCAGTATTAAATTCATGGGTTTGGCTGAAAAATGGTAAGATAACTTTTATGGGATCCTCCTATTTCTGGTATTACAGCTAGAGGTTAAAGATTTGGCTTAAAATGGTAGGACTTCTTTTATGGGATCCTTATTTCTTTTGGTATGGTAAGTAGTTGTTGGGATTGGGCATTAATGGGTTGATGATGTCACCTTTGGACATGTGTCAACTGCATAAGCTACTGCTGGAGTTATTGCAGCTTCTACTAGAGTTAAGGTAGCTTCTGCTGGTACTTTTGGCTAAGTTTTCTCATTTGGAAAATTACATGTTTAGTCCATGGTTTTATACAATACATTTTTAGTATGTAATAAACTAGTTGGTTGACATTTGATGAAGTTTTAAAGATGTAATTATGGTCTCTTTGTATTGTGACCAAACCTTGGAGAGTAAGGAAAGCATTTAATGCTAGATATGTGATATTAATATAGATTTAGCCATGTGTTTAGGCTGGATTTAGATGAAAATAGTAATAAAATTTATATGAAATAAAATAATTAGATTATATGATAGATATTAAGTTTTAGGTAAAGAGCAATAGAGAGTTTTATTATTTTAAGTATTATGTGATATAAGAGGCTCACCAAATATTACTTATTGCACACTGACTCGTCAGAGTTTAGGGAATTGGGGAAGACACGCCAAGCAACATGTTTCCTTTATCAACTTTGAACCGCTGGAGTTTTATTGAATATACTTCTTGGCTCTTTAAATCATGACTCCCAAAATTTTCCTAATGAGACTCATGAGCTTGAATCACGAGTCGAAAATGAAATGATGTGCCATGAGCTTTAATCATGAGCTTTGATGAGATAATATCACCATGGATTTTGGACCATGGGTTTTGGCGCCACTTTTTTGTAAATATGGGTTTTTTTTGGGCTTAAAAAGAGATTTTCCTGAAATCTATAATTTGTTTAAAAAATCCAAATCTTCTGTCCCACTTTTTCTGCTTTACTCTATACTTCACCAATAAAAACTTACCACGTGTTCACCTAATAATTAAATACTAATTAATAGTAGTATTTAATTAATTAGGTGAACACGTGGTAAGTTAATTAGTATTTAATTAATTAGATGAACGCGTGGTAAGTTTTTATTGGTGGAGTAGGAAAAGTGAGATAGAAGATTTAGACTCTAAAATAAAGCCATGTGGCATAAAATTTTTATCCACAACAGTGATCTTACATCAATTATAATTTAACACTTAAAAAAATTATGAAATCTTTTGCTTCTTTGTTGCTCCGGGATAAGAGTGGTAGATACATGCGCTAAATTATTTATTTATTCTTTTTGAGAAAGAAGATACATGCGCTAATTAACTATAAAAAATTGAATAGCTAGGTTACTTTTTAACTTTATGTCTAAAGTTTTTTTTTTTTTTTTTTTTTTTTTTTTTTTTTTTTTTTTTGTGGGGTTGGGGGGGGGGGGGGGGTGGTGAGGATAATCATCCCATCTATGTTTTGGTACGTATATTTTTGGATAACCATCCCATTCCCATCTATCAATAATTGGTGATTTCTTTTGTTATTAATATATATATATATATATATATATTTTTTTTTTTTAATACCTTGGGGCAAGTTATGGTATTCGGAATCTACTGTTTGTTCTAATAATTCCTTGCGTCTCTATCAGTTCAGCCTTTTCCCACTTTTCCCGCTAGAGATAAGGATAATTCCTTGCATCTCCATCAGTTATTCCTTGCATCTCCATCAGTTCAGCCTTTTCCCACTTTTCCCGCTAGAGATAAGGATAATTCCTTGCATCTCCATCAGTTCAGCCTTTTCCCAGTTTTTCCGCTAGGGATAATTTTAGGACCATGCTTTTTACCATATATTTTTTTATAATTATTTTATGTGATAAATTATAATTAGTTGCTTTTTGCTTTCACTTACATGTATTTTTTTTTTTTTTTATTATTTACAGTCTATCACATTAAAATTGTAACAAAATTATGACACAATATAATGTGCCTCTAAATTTTTTCTTATAATTTACCACTTCATAGAAAAGCGGAAGATTTGTGAGTCCATTGACTATTAATAATTGAAAGGAAAAAACTATTTTGATCCTTACATTTAAGGTTACTATAAATTTGATTCTTACATTTTGGTAATAGTTAATTCGGTCCTTGTTATTTTCAACTTACAATTAATTTGGTCCCTACTATCAAACACACACACACACACACACACACATATATATATATATATAGATATATTTTTTTTTTTCATTTTCTTGCACTTTCTTGGTAACCAAACACAAATCAAATTTACTGAATTCCAACTCTAGAAGACACACATATCAACTCAACAACTAAAAAAAAATCCAAATTTAAATTTATAATAAATGCAAATTGAAAATAACATGGACTAAATTAATTGTAAGTTAAAAATAACAATGACTAATTTGACTGCTATCAAAATGTATGGACCAAATTAACAAGAAGATAGAAATAATATGGATCAAATTAATAATTAATGACCCAAAAATATAAGGATGTATTTTTTTGCTTGCTTACTTTTTAACTTTATTTTTTCAATTGTTCAATAGCTTTCTATCTCATCTATGTTTCGGTAAGTATGCAGGTATGCTTTACCAAACATTTGATTAAATTGGTGATTTCTTTTGTTATTAAAATATTCTCTTTTGACCTTGGGGACAAGCCATGGTATTGGAAATCTACTATTTGTTCTAATTAATCTTTGCATCTCCATCAGATGAGTCTTTTCCCAATAGCAGAGATAAGGAACTTAAGACAAAATACCAGGTTATTGTCGTAAGAACAAAGTTTAATTATAAACTAGTTTGTAGCCTAATAATGCCGAAAATCGTCAGTGAGTCACACAGTCCTCACATGCTCGAGAGAACACTTGCGCAACATAGAAAAAAGAAGACCTTAAGAGAGTACTGGTATGGTACCGGCCAAATACCCTCCGAAAGTCAAGTTAGAGAACTTTCACAACTCTAGAGTGCTAGAACTGGGGAAAATTATGCGTACCTTGGTTTGTGAGGGCTTTGGAGGGGGGGGGGTATAGTAGTGTAGAGTTGACATTTGTTTCTTGGCAGATGGGGTCTTTCCTTGTGGGGAAGATCCTTGTTAATGCACGTATTTTGCGAGATTTTTTTCTTGTACGGATCCTCTCAATTAGGATTAACTGTGGGGTGCAAGATGTTTCTTTATACATTCATGCATGGAGGCCAAGCAAGGTCATGTTAGACTCGTCAAAGGTTCACTTAACCCCTTCAGCTTCATCTCGTCAGTTTCCTATCGCGTCGGCCTGGGGGCAAAGTCATCACCTTCTATGTAGTAAAGTTGATGGGTTCTTTGAGCCTAACGGTTTTATCCTATGGGGACAAGATTAATATCTTTCTCAAAATTACCCTTATCATAGCCAATGGATACAACTTGTACTCAATATCTTTTTGTAGGATATAAATTTTGACAAATACACCATTGAATTACATTTTTTCTTATATTTGCTGTAGGGGGGAAATTAAACCAAGGTCCAACCCACTTAGAATGGGATAGGATAGGAACCCCGTACAATTAATTTATAGAGATAGAAATGCAGGCCAACACTTAGACTCCTTGAACAAAACTGCTTAACGATTAAAGAAGAGGAAATAACTATAGGGATAGCTTAACATTGATGGAAATTGAACAAGGAGAAGTTAAATCTTATTTATCACTCTCCTCGGGCAAGCTAAGGATCACTTGTTCTAAAAGGAAATTATAGCTTTTAGTATGATTCTTCTCTCTTTCTCTCTCTAAATTTTTTGATGCCCTCTCAAGTAGGATCTCCCATCCTTTTATAGCCATTTGAATTGCATCCCAGCCTTCTACTTGGAGGGCTGTTAATCTTTCTTTGGATACTTGTCCCATCACTGCCTTGTTGGTGGTGGTAGAGTAAGACATAGGCTATGAGACCACTGTTCAGGGGTTATTCAACCATTAATGTGGCATATTGAATTGTTGTAGGGCATTTAATGCTGGGTTGATGGATGCTTTACCTAGAAGTTTCCTCCTTTTATCCGTACATCACAATGGTCCTCCTCAACTTTCAATCGCACAGTTCTTGCGGCCTTCCTCTTGTCTCTCGAGGGGCAACTATTCCTCGGCCTCCTCAAGCAGGCTGTAACCCTCCATTTTTCTAATTTGCTGAGTACTTAGGTTGTCTTGATTGGGTTGGGCCTAGTTTGATAAACAGTTGGGCCTTAATTACTCCTTAGGTTGATCTTGTCAAGGGTTCCTTATCTTCGGGCTCCAGCGCCACCCCCCCAACATCTTTTATGTATCTTTTATGTTTGCAAAATTTCAAGATCAAAAATCAATAGTTATTTCATCAATCAAATATCTAAATTTCAAGTTTTGTTGTCTAAAATGAATTATGCATAAAAAATTATTTTACAGATCGAATAGTAAATGACATCTAATTAGCACGAAATTTGACATGTGTGTTAAGAATATAAGAAATATGCAATCTAATTGTTAGATTTTCAAAATATGTAATCATGTTGATTTTTTAGTAGGGGTTATAGCCAAACTTTGTTCGTATTGTGAGATTATCTTTATGAGGATATTTAATATGGCCCACATATATTTTATTTAATTATTATTCATTTATTTAATAATAAGAGTAATTTATAAGATGGGTCTAGCTTGTCTCCAATGATACTTTAACAGGAAATCTTCTTTTGTTTTGATAGGAAGTTGTCATATCACCCACTAATTAAATGTGCAATAGATATTAAAATCCAAGGATACATCAATTTTTCTCAAGGAAAAACTAAAGGAGAAAATACATTATTGGTCCTTAAGGTTTACTGTAGTTTCCATCTAGAACAAAATCAAATATTTAGTTAGCAAATCATCAAATATTCTTCAAAACAGTCAAAGGCACCCACCAAAATGAGCAAATCAATCACAAACCATCATGGATCCACCTAAAAAATGAAGAAAATCCACGAGAGAGAGAGAGAGAGAGAGAGAGAGAGAGAGAGAGAGAGAGAGAGAGAGAGAGAGAGAGAGAGAGAGAGATTGTTGCATGCGAAACATTCACTGGGTAAAAGAGATCAAGGATTCCAAGTGATTTTAGATTTAGTTCCAACTTTGCCTTAGGATAACAATCTCCAAAGTGACTAAGAAATGGGTTTCAAAGTTGAGATATATAAACAAGAGGAATGGTTTGGAAATTAAAAAAAAAAAAAAAAATTGGTGGATTTATAACTGAAGAATCTGAAAGAACTAATTGGGTTTTGAAGAAGAGGGAAGCCAAAAAAGCATGTAGTGGGAGAATAGTAACATTAGGCATAATTAACTAGAGGAGCTAAAAATAAAAGAAGAAAAAAAGGTAAATTTCAATAACCTACCCTAAGGCTTGGGCTAATGCCAACCAAGTCCAAACACATTTTAAAAACTGACCAACTTGGTCCCTAAAACCAGTTAGAGCCGATAGTCATTTGAGCCTTATCTTCTCTCTCTCCTTTCTCTGATTCTCTCTCTTGTCCATCTCTTGTATCTTTGTTTGTGCACCAAACCTATATACCAAATCGGATAGGCAGATACACGGAGCATATATACATAGATTTTGACTAATGAACCTATCTATCAAATTCTTCTCATGTATAAACTAAAAAAAATCATTGACTTACCACCAATGTTAAAGAACCCACCACCACAAACAAATCTTACACATCATTGATTCAGGCATATATATACGGATTCAGATACACTATACATTCAAACCCATTTTGAAATCAACCCTAAAATCCCACTTTCCAAGCCCTACAAACCCTAATAGCCAAGCTCAAAACACCTAGTACCCCATCAAAATTACTAAATCCCTACAGACAACAAAAAAGCCAATCCCTAAATTAACCAAACCAAAAACTAATCACAAAACCAAACATAAAAGGGCGTTTTCACCATAAAAAAAGGAGAAAATAAATGAGAAAAAATAAAGAAGGGAATAAGAGAGAAATAAATAGAAGAAGGTGGTGGCTAGCGGTTATGGTGGTGGTGTTTTGCTCAACTACCATTTGTAGTGGCGTGGGTTTCATGGAGTATGGCCATGGCTAAGCTTGAGAGAGAAAGAACCAAAAGAGAGAACCATCGTTATCGTAGCTCACAGTGGTTTGTGGCTTGCTAATGGTAACCTTGAGGTTTTGGCAATTTTGGGGGATCAGAGTTTAAGGTTAGGGAGAGGGATGATAAAATAGATAGATGAGAGAGAAGAGAGAATAACAGAGAGGAGAGGGAGAATAGAAGGCTCAAATGACTAACAGATGGGCCTAACGGTGTTTAAGGACCAAGTTGGGTTTAGGGACCAAGTTGGTCAATTTTGAAATGTCTTGGACCTGGTTGGGATTAGCCCAAATCTCAGGTAGGTGTAGACACTGCATTCTGTACCCCTTACGACTTGGGCCCCTATTCCCTAATGATGATGAAATTCTAGAGGCCAAGGTTGGTTTAGGGTCCGATTAGATTACAAATTGACATGAGAAATGTTAAAATGGAAAATATTTTTTATAAGCAGATAAATCTATTTTTGGAAAATAAAGGCTAAGGAAACCCTTGACCTCTGTATGCATACACGTGTATGCGTACGCAGGTCTTGTGCATGCATACGTAGCTAGGGTTCTAGAAACTATGAAAAACAAGTTTTTCTACATTATTGCTGAGGTTTAGAACGAATCTCACATTGTTTGGGAGCCGTTCCAAACCCCCATTTTCACAATATAAAATGCCATACATGGTACATTTTCAAAACACAAAAAATCCTATGAGAAAACCTAAAATTCACTAGAAATAGTGAATTAAAGAAGGAGTTTTTCACAATACATCCTCAAGTCAATTTTCATTTGATCAATAACTTTTCTGGTCTTGATCTTTTGAGTTTAAAATTACTAATCACTTTAGTATTTGACTGTGAATAGATTTGATTGAGGGGAATGGTCAAAATCAAGTCAAAGAGCTTTTGTTTTTGAGGTATTAGTTCTAAATTTTCTTTTTCATTTCTTTACCTTTTCTTTCTTTAATCTTTATGTTTTCTTTGTTTCTTTTGTTTCCTTATATTATAACATGTTTGTTTAGCTTAGGTTTTTTTTTTTTTTTTTTTTTTTTTTTTTTGCTTTATGATTTTATGCATGTTAAGTTGTTAGATTTCGTTTTTTCTCTTTTTTGTGTTTTAGTTTTTGGGCTAGGGTTTTGGGGCATGTATGCGTACGCATGCTTATTTCATGTGCACGCGTACAACTGGGCTGTGTATGCAAGCCTTATGTATGAGTACGTGTACTTAAGTCCAGAAACCATAATTTGAGTTCTTTTGATTTTGTTTCTTTGTTCCTTTTATATAAAATGCCTCTGTTTGGTTCCTTTTTATGCCTTTTAAGTCTCCGTTTCTCTATTTAAATAACTTGCTTACCTTTAACAAGCTAGATTAGGGTTTCCTTTTGTTTCTTGTTTTAATGCCATGAACATACATTCACATGTCCATTCATTGATGCATAGGCCCTGAGATGTAGTAAGGTAAGTAAGGTAAGTCATGCATTTACATGAACATGCGTTGGGTATATGTTTGATGATGAGTATGAACATGTTTGCTTGGATGATTTGTTCATGATGTTTAGATGCAATCACATGTTTATTTGGATCTTGCCATGTTTGTGTTTCTGCCATATCTACTTGCTGCCATGATCTGTTTGTTGCCTTAGATGTAATGAGATAGGAACATGCTAGGTTTTATGATGGTATGAGAAGCACGATAGATGTATGTTAGGATGATTGATGCCATGTTGTATGCTTAAATGTATGCTAGTGTGTCTAAGTTTAAGATGCAATATTGAACATGCCTTTAATGAGACTTAACACGTAAGACACAATGAGTGGAAGTTGACCCATAGGTCAGGTGGTCTTGGGTGCCTAACATCTTCCCAAGCCGTACTTAAATTTCGAACGCATACTCTGGTAGTAAGATTAGTCCTTCCACATAAGGGCGCTATATACATGGTTTCTAGACCATAAAACTAGGTGGTGACTTATTTTCTCGCCCTGGTCCACTTGGCCGAGTCATACTCTCCATGTATCTACGTGTTGCACCCACATTAGGTTATTGAAATTTACAAAAAAAAAAAAAAAAAAAAAAAAAAAAATGGAGGTGTTAAACACTGGCCCAAAAAAAAAAGAAAAAAGAAAAAGTGTGATATCTGATTCTAATGTAGCCATTATAGAATTCAATATTTAGTATATTTATAATTGTAAGAAAGGGTAAAATTATGAGTTCCTCTGTTCAATAATAGTTATAAATCAAATAGTAACAATTATTATGATTGATAAATTACAACTGGCTTAGAGAATGTGTGAAGTCATGGTGCACTATTGAATATTTTAATATTTATATATTAATATATATTTTAAAAGGGTTGTTCTTATCCTTTTATCTCTTTCCATATTTCCTTGATGGATGTATTTTCTAGTATTTTCTTCATGAATGTCCTTTCAATAATAGTTATAATAGCAATTATTTTGATTGAGAAGTTACTATCAGGTTAAAGAATGTGAAAAAGTGATTACGTTACTATGATTGATAAGTTACAATTAGGTTATAGAGAATGTCCTCTACAAAAAAAAAGGGTTGTAGAGTGTGTGTAAAGTTGTAGTGTACTATTGAATATATTAATATTGTAAAAAAGAAGAAGAAGAAGAAGCTAGAAACCAAAAGAGAAAAGAAAAAAAAATGGTGACATGGTTGATGATGTGGCTCAACAGGAGCATAACAACATTAAATGTTACGCTTTAACTTTCATATATTATTATTACTAGTTGCTAACTCATGCTATGCATGAGAACCTACCTATTAGTGAGGTAGATTAAAATAATTTTATAAAATCTTAAATTGATTAAGAAACTACACCATTGTATGATTTGCTCTTGTATGACTTCAATTTGTGTTACAATTTAATGAAGAATCCATTGTTTGAACGTGCAATAACTTACAAAAAAATTTGCTAGACAGTTTTAGATACTACAAAAAAATAACTCAAAAAATATTAAAGAATCAGATGATTCATTGCTTAGAAATTAGTGAAACAATATATATATATATATATATGACTAAATAATAGAGAAATATAAGAGAAAGATGAGTTATATTCAAAAAAATAATCTATAGCTATAACTATGGAAAGGAATCAAAAGATTCAGAGCCTACAAATTATAAATAATATATATATATATATATTTATATATATAGTGTGTGTGTGTGTGTGTGATTATACAATAGAGAAATATAAGAGAAAGATGTGTTACTATCAAAAGAATAATTCAGATGTTAAAACTTTTGAATGACCAAAAAATATTAAAGAATTATAAGATTTACTTCCTACAAATTTTGAAACAAAATAAAATGCATATGATTACACAATAGAGAAATATAAAAGAAAAATTGATTACCTTCAAAAGAATAATAAATGGTATAGTCATTGAAAGTTGCTAAACATGTTCAAATATTGCAAAAATTAACACAAATTCAGAAGTTAAAACTTCCAAAATGCCAAAAAAGATATATAATTAAAGAATAAGTTATTGAAACAATTCAAATAAATATATGACTATTCAAAAGAGAAATATAAGAAAAAGAAAAAAGTACACGAACCCATAAATCAATAAGTTTTAAATTTAAACGGGTCTAAACTTTAAATGATAAAAAAAAATTATATATAGTCATAGGCGTAGGGTTTGTGGTTTATGTACGAAAATCACTTTTTAAAAAATACATGAAAAACCATAAAATAATTTTTTTTAACAAATTAGAGGAGAAGAAAATAACAAAAGAAGAGCTCATATCTCTATTCAGTTTAAAAAAAAAAAAAATATTGGGATTTGCACTATTTTATAGTGTTCATGATTAACCTCGCAAATTTGGAAATAAATTACCAACGTTTGAGTTTAAGTTTAGCTTGGACTTGTTAGAGAGATAAAGTTTCACTTCTTGTTGAGTTTGGACTTTGGTTGTTGATGTCAAAGATTAGTCCTCCTCGGATTGAATTTGATATTGTTAATTAAAAAAAGTTAAATAATTAAAAAAACAATTTTGTTTTAAAAAAATGATAATGATGTGGCAAGCTCTGGATAGGTCAATAAAAAAAAGGTTTCAGTTATATATATATATGGAAATAGATTAAAAGGGACACTTGGAATCGAATTAGACTACAATTAGAAATCAATATGAATTAGATTTAAATTCTATTGGTCATTCACTTTTAAGTTTTAATAATGCCTTTGACCTCTTGGTTTTCACAATGGTGTAAAATTCTAGTACCATTTTTTTTTTTTTTGAGAAACAAACACATACACAAGGGAGAGAGAAATGGGTTATAGCATAATGACACACCACAATTCCATTCAAAAACCATTGTAAATTTTAAAGGAGTGTGGTGCAAGTTATGCTACACATAACACACTTTCTTAAGCAATGTTGGATAATTACCCATTCTTTAAAAAATAAAAAATAAAAACACACACAAAGAGAAGGGAGAGGAAAAAATTGGATACTTGCCATAAAATTAAAGTTAAATATATGATTGGGTTTTTTACGAATTTTTTATTATTGGATTTCTTGTATTTAATTTGCACTGAATAACTCACTTGATAGTTGGCACAAAAATTGAAAAGTTCGGATGGATATGTGACATAAATTTAGACAACAATTGAAAGTTAATTTGAAATCCTTGTTTCTTAGGCCTAGTCATAGGGATATGGTATAACCATATTCATAACTTTTTAGTATATATATGTAATTTTTTAAAACATTGGTATTATTTCCAAGGTCCAATGAAAAAATTATTATTTGATTGTCAATTGCTTTCAAACATGTAATTATTAGTTTGAAATGAACTTATATAATTATTGTTTCCAAACCTACGAAATTTGATTTTTTTGTGAACAACGATGTTTCTATAAGTTGTGGATGTTTAATTCAGAGACTTGGAAATTTGTATTTGCGGACCTTTTTCTAGTTATAAGTATTCTTGACAAAAGTTTATATTTATTTCCTAGTATTCAGTTTATTTGAATTGAAGCAAACGTTATAATTTTAATTGATTTGAATCATTTCTGTAATCATGTTTTAGAATATTTATAGTTTTTGGTAGGGCCTTGCATATTGAAAGGTAAAGTTTATATACACACACATACACACTAGTCTCATCACGCGCATGCAATGAGGCTTTTTTTTTTTTTTTTTTTTTTGGTGTCATAATTTTTCATTCATTCCAATTTAAGGTTTATACGTTTTCTCATTAATATTATGCATTTAGAATTTAAAAGTGGATAAAGCAATTTGAAAATTTATAGGATTGTGATCATATATATTTTTTAGGCAATGTTTTAATGGGAGTTAACATTGTTACCGGATTGTTATTTAGTTTTGTCTCAACTTAAACATTTTTTTTAGTGTCAAAATTTTTCATTCATTCCAATTTAAGGTTTACATGTTTTCTCATTAATATTATGCATTTGGAATTTACAAGTGGATAGAGCAATTTGAAAATCAATAGGAGAGTGACCCTAATTTTTTAAGCAATGTTTTAGTGGGAGTTAGAGTTGTACTTTTATCGAATTGTCCTTTAGTTTTGTCTCTAGTTAAACATAGGGGTGTAAGGGCATTTTTGATCTAAAAAATGAGGATCCCAAACTGGAGAAGCCCCTTAAATAGTAGTGTATATATATATATATATAAAATGTTTTACATAGTGTCCCGACAAGTAACATTTACCTTTGCTGTTGTACAGCATAGCTGGTACTAGTAGCTTTTTGCAAAGGTCCACCTTATTAGGGGTGGCAAAATTTGACATGACCCACGAACCCGATATGACTAGCTCGTTTATAAATAGGTCATGG
The DNA here is from genome assembly GCF_001633185.2 of Quercus lobata. Lineage (NCBI taxonomy): Eukaryota > Viridiplantae > Streptophyta > Magnoliopsida > Fagales > Fagaceae > Quercus > Quercus lobata. Next base: position 60,841,348 of record NC_044906.1, on the reverse strand, counting down.
GTTGAGACTAAATGGGTTCGAGTTATATTTGAGTTGACACAACTAACTTGTTTAATAAACGGGTTGTGTTCATCTTCAACATGCTAACTTGTCTAACTTGTTTAGCTTATAAAGTTATTAGTTATTTTGATATTATTACTTAATTTATGGTTTTTTTATATGTTTTTTACTATATTTATTGTTGTAATTATATTTTAATTTTAAATATGTGGGAATTGATAAAAAATTATATAGGTTTGGTATGACCTATTAGTTAAATAGATTATTAAACAAGTCATTTGTATTGACCTTTACATGACTTATTAATTAAATGAGTTAAACGTGTTGGGTTGAGTCAACCTGTTTAATAAACAGGTTGTGTTTAGGTTGAGGATTCCTGACATGTTTACTAAATAGGTCGGGTTTGGGTCAACCCATATAGCCGAATACTCTTGGCTCGACACGACATGAACTTGACCCGCAAACGTGAATTGCCACCTCTACACCTTGTGACATCCTTCTCTTATCCCTTGTTAGAGTATTTCTAGTAGCTTCTTTAAATTTTTGTACTGTTTGGATAATAAACAGTGATATTTACTTTTTTTACCTACTTAATTTTTCAAATACACCTTCCAATAGACTCTCTATCATTTCTCCATCTCATTTAAATATTATTTTTTCATTCATTAAATATTATTTTTTCATTCATTCTTTATTCTTTGTTTAATCTTCATATATTTTTCCTCTATTCATTCCCAACAACTATATTTTAAAAATTTTTAACAGCTATATTTTCAAAAAAAAAAAAAAAAAAATTCTTCAAAATTTTCAATAATCATATTTCTTAAGGGATTTTTATTTTTCATTTTTCATTAATTTATAATTAATTTTCTTAAAAACAACTTACCATACTTATCATTGAAAAGAAAAGAAAAGAAAAGAAAAGAAGCTAAATTTCAATAACCTACCCCGAGGCTTGGGTTAATGCCGACCAAGTCCAACACAATTTCAAAACTAACCAACTTGGTCCTTAAACACTGTTACAGCAGATAGTCATTTGAGCTCTCTCTCTCTCTCTCTCTCTCTCTCTCTCTCTCTCTCTCTCTCTCTCTCTCTCTCTCTCTCTCTCTCTGTGTATACACCAAACCCATACCAATTCCGCAATACATATACACATATGTTGGCTGATGAACCTATCAAATTCTTCTCTTGTATAAAACCAAACAAAATCACCGACTCACCACTAATGTTAAAAAGCCCACCACCACAAACAGATCTTTCACATCATTGATTTAGGCATATATACGTAGTTTCATACACACTATACATTCCCATTTTGAAATCAACCCCAAATTCCATTTTCCAAACCCTCCAAGCCCTAATAGCCAAGTTCAAAACACCTAGTACCCCATTTTACAAACCCAAATTAAAATTACTAAATCTCTACAGCCAACAGAGAACCTAATCCCTAAATTAACCAAACCAAAAACTAATCAGAAAACCAAACATAAAAGGGGCTCTTCACCATAAAAAATGAGAAAAATAAAGAAGAGAATAAGAGAGAAATGAAGAGGAGAAGGTAGTGGCCAGTGGTTGTGGTGGTGCTGTTTAGCTCTGCTGCCATTAATTATTGGTGGAGTGGGTTTCATGGAGTTTGGCCATGGCTGAACTTGAGAGAGAAAGAACCAAAAGAGAGAACCACAGTGGTGGTGGCACACAATGGTTGTGGGTTTGCTAGTGGTAGGTTGGTAGCTATGAGGTTTTGGCCATTTTAAGGGATCAGAGTTTAGGGTTAGGGAGAGCGATGAGAAAAGAGAAAGATGAGAGAGAAAAGAGAATCAGGGAGAGAAAAGAGAGAATAGAGGGCTCAAATGACTAACAGATGGGCCTAATGGTGTTTAAGGGCCAAGTTGGGTCTAGGGACCAAGTTTGTCAATTTTGAAATGTCTTGGACCTAGTTGGGATTAGCCCAAATCTCAGGATAGGTTATTGAAATTTACCACAAAATAAGTGGAGGTGTTAAACATCGGCAACCAAAAAAAAAAAAATTGTGATAACTGAGTCTTATGTGGCAACTATATAATTCCATGTAATTATAGAATTCCATATTTTAATATTTAATATAATTATTATTGTAAAAAAGGGGAAATTGTGAGTTCTTCTATTCAATAATAGTTATAAATCAAATAGTAAATAGTAACAACTATTATGATTGATGAATTACAACTGGCTTAGAGAATGTGTGAAGTAATGGTGCACTATTGAATATTTATATATTAATATTGTTAAAAAAAAGGTTGTTCTAATCATACTATCTCTTTCCAGAGTTCCTTGATGGATGTATTTTCTATTATTTCTTTATGATTGTTATTTCAAAAATAATTATAGTAGCAATTATTAGAGAATGTGAAAAGTGATTATGTTACTATTATTAGGTTCTAAAGATTTAGGATTAAATGTTTAGAGTCTTGATTTGTATATGTTAGATTTAGGATTAAATGTTTAGAGTCCTAATTTGTATATGCTAGCAAATCGAGAACAAAAACATATCTAGAATAAGTGTTAGACATTGGTCAAAGTGTTTCAAGTCAAGTCTCAAGAATATTCAAGTTGAAAAAAAAAGAATTAAATTTCAGTGAAGCTCGATTAAGTAAAGATCAGGCTCAACCGATCGAAAATCACAGAAAAATAATTTCTCTAGAATTTAAATCAGGCCCAAACCCGTGAAAACGTTTAGGGTTTCAGTCCAACATTCCTAAGTATAAAAATAAAACCTTAACTACGTTTTGAATATTTTTGGAAGACTTGTGAGTAACTCCTGTGAGATCTAAGAAGTTCTGTGCCTTCTACTCTACAAGTGTCTACCGGAACAAGACCTACAATCAAGTGCTGGTGGAATCTAATTGCTGCAAGATCAACAAGTGGTGATCTGAAACCTTTGAGTGAGATCTTAAAGTCATACACGTGGGAGCTTGTGTGCTACAAATCCAAGAGAGAAGAGTTTGTGGATTTGGACCTTGCATATGATCGTGTTAGTAAGTTACTACTAGAGGTAGCAATAGATTTATGGTTAGATCTTTTGTAAAAACTTCAATTCTCTATTAGTGGATTTGTTTACCTTAAGGATAGTTAGGTCAAATCCTCCTTAGGTTTTTACCTTGAAATGGTTTGTTTCATTGGTTTTTTTGGGTGATCATATCTGTGTGTTATTTACTTTTCCGTTGTTTGCATGATATGATCTTTCTTTGTTTAACCTAGAGAATGTCTTCTACAAGAAGAAGAAGAAGAAGAAGAAGATAGCAAACTAAAAAACAGAAAAAATGGTGACATGACTAATGATGTGGCTCAGTAGAAGCGCAACAACATTAAATGTTATGCTTTAACTTTTATATATTATATATGGAAATAGATTAAAAGGGATACTTGGCATCAAATTAGACTAAAATTAGAAATTAATTTGAATTAGATTTAAATTTTCTTGGTCTTAATTTTTTTTTTTTTTAATAACACCTTGGACCTCTTGGTTTTCATAGTGGTGTAAAATTCCTGTACCAAAATTTAAACAATCAAAATTGGATATTTGCCATAAAAAAAAATTGGATATTTTCCATAAAATTAGAATTAAATATATGATTGGGTTTTTTTTTAATGATTCTTTTATTGGATTTCTCGTATTTTGTACTGAATAACTCACTTGATAGTTGGCACAAAAATTAAAAAGTTTGAACTGAATACGTAATACAAAACTAGACAACAATTAAAACTCAACTTGAAATCTCTGAGACTCGGACCTAGTCATAGGGATATAGCATATAGTCATAACTTTTTAGTAAATATATGTAATTTTTTAAAACATTGGTATTATTTCCAAGGTCCAATAAAAAAATTATTATATGATTGTCAATTGCTTTTGTGGGAGGGGTAAGATTTGAGTACAGAATAGAGTCCGTGGGCCCAGTCCGAGGTCGTGGAGGGGCCCATCCCTACATTAGTCCTGACTCAGTGCATAAATGAAAGCCTGAGAATAAAAGACGAAGAGACCGACTGCCCAAGGAGCCTGAGGAGGGAGCATTCCTCGAGAGGTGTTGAGCAAGCCACATTAGACCAAAAGATAAAGTATCAAGGAAGACGATAGATACATGTAAGCAAAGAAGAAGGGAAATATCTAGATAAAGTGCTTATCACCTCTGCATTCAATGCATTGCACCAACTCAGCTAGCTGCATTAATGGTGGAATAACCCCTGAACAGTGTCCTCAAAGCTTGCAACACCTTCTACCATCTCTGGTAGAACCCTAATGGGACAAGTATCCAAAGAGGGATTAGTAGCTGTACAAGTGGAGGGTTAGGATGCAATTCAACTAACTATATAAAGAGAGGAAACCCCTCCAGATTGGGGGACGAGAAATTGAAAAGAGAAACTTAGTCTGTGTAATACTATCTTATATTTGAGACTTGAATATCATATGAACTGTTAATCCTTGGCCTAACCCGAGGAAGTTTAAATCAAAAAATCTATTTCTCTTTTGTAATTTACATGATGTTTTCCCACTCACTTAATAGCTAAACCATTTGAATGTATCAAGGTTGACCTCGGACACTCACTCTCTAACAAATTAATTGTATTGGGTTGTCATACATGAGCTCTCTGCTCCAGGAGTGCTAACTCTATTTCCGCCTGCTTACAGCTTTCAAACATGTAATTATTAGTTTGAAATGAAGTTAATTATTGTTTCCAAACCTACCATTTTTTTTTTTTTTTGTTAACAATGATGTTTCTATAAGGTGTGGATGTTTAATTCAGTGACTTTAAAATTTGTATTTGTGGACTTTTTACTAGTTGCAAGTATTCTTGACAAAAGTTTATATTTATTTCCTAGTATTTAGTTTATTTGAGATGAAGCTGACATTATAATTTTAATAGATTTGAATCATTTCTGTAATCATGTTTTGAGGATATTTATAGTTTTTGATAGGAATGAAAGGTAAAGTTTATATATACATTAATTTTTTTTTTTTTTTTTGGGAGTAGCTTGTGTCCAGTGCCAGTGATTACTGGACATGTTGCGGTGCGGACACGTGTTTGTATCCTAATGGCTCTAGTGGCCACTGGCCACTGGACAGAAGTCGGGCCCTTTTTTTTCATGTGTACGGTCATTGTCCTAGTTAGAAAGTATTACATGCTGTAATTCGGGCAGCTTTAACCTTTCTCTCTTGGACACACACAACCACAAGCACTTATTGCATGGAAAGATGCTAAATAATTGAATTACAAAATTTTTGACGATTAATTATGTACCTAGCAGCTCAAATTTACTAACAATGGCATTGATTTTTTCTTTTTAGAAGAAGGAATGGCATAGTTGATGGACAATAAGAAAGAAGATAAAAATAAAAGAAGATATTTTACGTAGTGTCCCGACAAGTAATATTTACCTTTGCTGTTGTACGGCATAGCTGGGACTCGTAGCTTTTTGCGAAGGTCCACCTTGTGACATCCTTCTCTTATCCCTTGTGATATTCTTAATCACAATCTCGTTGTCACCACTAGGCAATAATGCATGAATCGATCTTGTTTTATTATTCTATCATAACATATATCTTCTTTTACGTACTACTGTTTTTGGATAATCACTTTTATGTACTAGATTTTTTATAGTTCTGGCATTCTTGTATGATTTTCCTATAAATATCCACGTATTATATGTTGGGTGCAAGTTTAGAACAATATGGCTAGGAGTAGAATTTAGTATCTAAGTTGCTGTTATGCTAGACATGAAAAAAACAGTGTATTGCAGAAACTCTATTGCTGAAACTCTATTTCATTGCAATTTTTATTTCTTTTTTGGATGATACAACTTCATTTACAACTCACATCTATATATAGATGTGTCAAGTGTTTAGGATGAGTACAAGCTTCAAGAATACTACAGAAGTTTGCTTTATTTCTCTTAAATTCACACTTGTCCATGAGGTGTTCCCTTACATGCTTGTTCAATTTTGCTGCTACTGGATTCTTCATCGTTGACACCTAGATTTCAATTGCTTCTATCTTTGACACATAAGGAGCCACTTGTCAATTACATATTACATTTTAACATTATAACCCAACAGACTCGCCAACACTAATCTCACTTCCCCCTTTCCCTTTACAAAAACATAGTAGCGCGCACAAAAAAAATCAGCCCCATGACTCCTCTCCTTCTCTTACTTTTTTTCTCATCTCTCACTGTAAGCACTCTCACTCTCACTCTTCACACTTGCTCTATCTTTGACATTCTCCTATTCTCACATTCTCAATGTTTTCCTTTTGTGTCAATGCAGGTTGGGTCCGCCTCCACTTCCGCTGGTGAAAACTTATACACCCCGAAAGCCAATCTGATTCGGTATTGGAACAAAGAGGTCAAAAACAACCACGCCAAACCAACCTTTCTCCTATCCAAAGCGTCCCCATTGAGCGCGGTCGACGCAGAAAGATTCTCCAAACTTGCAGCCCAGAATGCTCTTTCCTCTCAGTTCCCAGCCATTTGCCCCACCGCCAACCTTTTGTGTTTCCCCGATTCATCACCGATTGTTCAAGAACTCATATCCCATCCCAACGTTGTCGCCTTCAAAATAATTTGGCGTCAGCAAGGTATTTTCTTTCGGGAATCGATGTTAAAGAAAGGGAAGGTGATGCCAATGCCGGATATTAAGGACAAAATGCCTGAAAGGTCGTTTTTGCCTCGTTCCATTTCGTCAAAAATACCATTTTCGACCTCGAAGATTTCTGAGTTGAAGAAGATTTTTCACGCGGAAGATAATTCGACTATGGAGACTATGATAGTGGAGGCGTTGAATAAGTGCGAGAAGGCTCCGAGCCCAGGCGAGACCGAGCGGTGCGTGGGCTCAGCTGAGGATATGATTGACTTTGCAATCTCGATCTTGGGTCGAAACATTGCTGTTCGATCAACTGAGAATGTTAAAGGGTCAAAGCAGAATATAATGATCGGATCAGTCAAAGGGATCAACGGTGGCAAAGTCATGCAATTAGTTGCTTGTCATCAAACCTTGTTCCCGTATCTACTCTATTCCTGCCATTCGGTCCCAAAGGTTCGAGTCTACGAAGTGGATATACTGGATCCGAATTCGAAGGCTAAGATCAATCATGGTGTTGCCAGCTGTCACATGCACACGTCGAATTCAAACCCGAATCATGCTGAATTGACTATAGCATCAGGTCCCGGTCAGATCAGGGCTTGCCACTGGGTTTTCGAGAATCATCTGATCTGGACAGTTGCTAACTAGTCCTTACAGACCTTGGTGGGCAAGACATCAAGTTGATTATGGGTTCGTTTCGTTAGGCATTTTGGAAGCTTAAAAAGGAGTTTTCAAAACCCAAAAACGCCATTTCATAACAGTACTTTTCATAACGTTTTTATAAATGTTCATTTTAAACTTAAAACATATCTTATTTACCATATGTATTTTGCTATTAATAGGAAAAATAGTTATGGAGTTATTTTACGTCTGGAAGATACTTATTATACCATATAATTTGAGTTTTGATGACCTTTTCAAGGTTACTTAAATAATTGGATGGCCAATGAAAAACACTGATTTTTATTTTTTATTTTTAATTAATTTTGTTTAAATTATAAAGATTAAAATATTAAAGAAATGACTAGAAAAACAAGTTGAGATATTAATGCATTATTATTTTTTTTTTTTACTGCAGGAGCAGATCGCTAGAGCTTAATTTGCAAGCTTTGATCCAGCATGTATGATGTAAAGCAAATAAATGTGCTAATAATTTAATTATGTGTGTTTTGAACCTGCCTTTCATCTATGTATTTTGTGTAGAGCTTTGCAGACCTCAATCCAACACATATAATATACAGCTGATAAATGTGTTGATGGTTTATGTGTAATTTGGACTTGCCCTTCATCCAAGTGGTTTGTGTATTTACGGAAAGTCAGGTCTGGCTATTCCTAGACTAGTGTAATTATGTATACAGCTTGTAATATATGGACTTTCACTATTACTTTGTGTATATTTACTAGTATAAGCTAGAAATGATCCAGGTACATATTTTTTTTAGTTCTAAACTATGGACTCTTTGTAATTTTTCTTTATTGTGGAATTTAATTATTACTGTTTCCTTTAAGCTAGGATTTATATAGCATGCATCAAGTTTATATTGTTATTTATGGCTTCTTTGGTTTAATTTGTAATTTACAGTGCGTTATAAGGTCCTACTGTCAGTGATCCGTATCTTTATGGAGCATAATTGTTTCTTATCCCTACAATTCAGTGTGTTTCAGTATGCAATTCAGAGCCTTGTTGCTATTATAACTATTATTAATTATATATACCAAGTTATGCCTTGAAGTCTAGCAGAGCCAACTGCAGAGCAAATTTTAGACAAGAAAAATCCCATAGCTTTTTTGAAAACTGAAAACTGAAACTGAAAACTGAAAAACACTGTAGCAAAATAATTTTTAAATGTGTAAATAGTACCGTGGGATCCATTTTTAATATTTTTTTATGAATAAAGTGATTGTGGGTCCCATGAACAGTCCATGAACAGTGTACAAACAGTGTATGAACAGTAAAATTTGTCTCTACACAGTAAAATTTGTCTTCCGCACAGTGTATGAACAGTACTTTTACTGTTCATTCGCTGAAAAAAAAAAAAAAAAAAAAAAACTCTTAAACGCAAACGTGCGTTTGGGAAGCGCAAAACGCGCTTCCCAAACGCACTCTTATATCACTTCCAATTTATATTTCTGAAACTTGTCTCATTCTAGAATATGTATTTTAGTTATAAACTTTCAATACAAGTATTTCAAGTTAAACCAACCAACTACATTTATAAGTAATTTCAGTCAGTAATTTCTTCAATAAAAGCTTTCAGTTCATTCCTTTTACTTTCAGTTTACATTTTAAGTTTACATATTTAACTTTCGTATATAAGTTTTCATTTAAAATTCTGTCAAAGTTCAGGCCATCGGTTTGGGTCATTATTTCCCTGTAGCATTTATTGTTGGGTGACGGGGGGTTATTATAGCCTTTAAGGTGTTAAAGAGAGTGAGGCATACAGTGGAGAGAGTGAAGGTAGAAGATCTGTGCATTCATGAACTGGGAATAAGACCAATACGTGGAGTACTAAGAAGGGGTAGTAGCTGTGCAAAGGCACCACTTAGGGGTAGGTCGGTTCGGTTTCGGTTGGTTTTCTAAGTGTTGGCCAACTGAAACCGAAATTTTCGGTTTGTGAAATTCTCAACCGAAATTGACCGAAATAATTGGAAATCCATCGGTTTCGGTTGGTTTCGGTCGGTTTTTCGGTTTCCTTATCATTTATTTTCTAAGAAAGTAAACAAAGAAAAAATATTAACAAACCTAGAAAATATTAACAAACCCAAAAAAAAAAAAAAACAAACCCAGAAAATCCCTTTGCTTTCCCACGTTTTCTCATCACCCAAACACCAACAAACACCAAGCACCAAGCAAAGTAGCAAACACAAAACCAAAAAAAATAGAGAGAACGGAGAAGAAGCGTATCGGCGAAGCCAAACTCATAACCTTCTACCTTGAAACCCAGAAATCATGAAGAACAAAACCCAAACCACGAAGAACAAAACCCAAACACCCAGAAACCGCGAAACCCATACACGAAGAACAAAATCCAAACCACGAACCCAGAAACCTTGAAACCCAAATAGAAACCCACAAAGAACAAAACCCAAACCACAAAGACAGAAAAGTCAAACCAAAGAGGCGGCGACAGTGAAGGAGGCGACAGCGATTGAACCTAGGTGGCGAAGACTCCAAGCAGCGGCAACAACGGGGTTTGTTGATGTTTTCTCTTTGGATCTTTGGGTGGGTTTCTTGATTCTTGTTCTTGATTCTCTCTGAATCTTGTTCTTGCTGTGGGTTTTTCATTTCTTGCTTCTTGATGTTCTCTCTTGATGTTGCCAACGGAAGTGAGAGAGAACAAAACCCAAACGTGAGAGACAAATGCTAAAAATAAAGCAAACCCCAAAACGACGTAGTTTTGGTAATAAGGAGAGGAAAAATAAAGGGTTTGTTGATGTTTTCTCTTTGGATCTTTGGGTGGGTTTCTTGATTCTTGTTCTTGATTCTCTCTGAATCTTGTTCTTGCTATGGGTTTTTCATTTCTTGCTTCTTGATATTTTCTCTTGATGTTGCCAACAGAAGTGAGAGAGAACAAAACCCAAACGTGAGAGACAAATGCTAAAAATAAAGCAAACCCCAAAACGACGTAGTTTTGGTAATAAGGAGAGGAAAAATAAAAAGGCATTACTAAGGGTCGAACCTGGGCTGATTGGAGACAAGCGAGTGTCCTTGCCGCTAGGATATCAAGTACTTTGTTAAAATATTTTATACAAATTATTATTTAATATATTTCGGTTCCGTTCGGTCTATTAGAAATTGCCACCGAAAACCAAACCGAAATTTTTGGTTTTTTATATATGATAAAACTGAAACTGAACTAATCTGAAACCGAACCGAAATTTTTGCATCGGTTCAGTCGGTTTGAAGCGGTTTTTTCCGTTCATCGGTTTTTTGCACACCCCTGCCACTAGTCTTGTTTGAGTTGTGTGAGCAATATCAGCCAAAACTCTTGCAATCCCTTCACCACTGCTACCACCGCCACCACTGCTGATCAAACCAACCCCCATCAAAATGGGAAACAAAGAGACGGCAAAAGCATTTACTCTTTGTTTCTCTCTTTCTCTCTCTCTTTCTGACTCTCTGCGTCTCCATTTTATTATGAAATAGTCACCATCACTTTCATTAGGGTATGTTCTTAGGTTATAGTTCTTTTCATCTTATTCCATTTTGACCTTACCCCAGTTTCTTTGCCAACGCCCATGCATAACTTTTTTTATTATTAAATAAACGAAAGCTTTGATATTTTCGCCTTATTAAACCGTAGAAACAGACGCAAAATCTTTCCTTCAAGCATCCCACATATTAGGCATACCATTGACGTCACAACCGCACATAGCAAGATTAATGGATTATGGGCCACATGGCTAAGGTCTCCTTTAACCCAAGAGAGGCTTCAAGCCCCAAAATGATATGCATGCACACCATTTACGTCTACGTACCCTTTATTTTCTTTTAAAAAGAATGTTGCACACTCATCAAGTTGGGGGCACACTTTTGAACCTAAATAACAGTCCACCACAGTGCCAAATTAACAGGCATAGGTGTCCTAGACTCCGAGTTATGTTTCATTCAAATACTGGTTTGTGGAGAAGAATTATGCAGCTGGGTGGCAGGTAGGACCAGAATTGCTTCTGAAATGAGTTTAGCCGTTTAGGTTTTGAACATTTCTTTTTGTTATGCCTCTGCGTTTTTTTTTTTTTTTTGGTTAAAGATGAAATTTTCTTTTGGGAAGCATATATTTAGAGTTTAGTTTAAGTAATATCACACAAAACATCTAGTCTAATGTGTCGTAAATATTAAACATTTTTTTAATTAGTGTAAACCAATTAAATTAGATGGAAAAAGAGAGACTAAAGAGTCAGTCGATTAGTCTTATTTAGTTTCGGGGTATATATCTATTCATTTCTTACAATAATATCATGTTTTGACTGTATCGTACTATGTGTCATTTAGTAACCCAAAAAAAATCCTTTATTCCCATCTAATTTTAAATTAAGGAATTTCAAGGATATTTGGAACTTGATAGATTTCCGCAGCACGACTTCCTATATACCCACTTATTTTTTGGGAATATAGTTATGCACTTGCTTATGATTATGGTTTAAATAGATACATGTTATTGGAAAATATTGGTTATGGTAATAAATATAGTTTACTAATTGTAAAACGTTTAATTACTAGAATAGTAGAATGTATCAATAGAATTATTTGATAATTTCTGCTAATGATTCTAAACAAAATCCATTTTTTTGGGTACAACAAGAATTTGCATTCTAAAATTTTATTAGAAGGATTTGCAATCATTGTGGATATTTTTTTTTTTTGGGAGAAATAATCATTGTGGAAATTGAATTCTATTTATTTAGTAATATTTCTTTTAAAAGGACAGTGAGAGTTGTAAAACAGAGGCTGGTCTGGTTCCTGGTACAAGTATTTTGAAATATTGGTGGTTCTAAATGCTTGGACTAACGACTGTGATATATTTATTGGTTCTAAGAGCCATGTCTATGTTTCTTTCGTATTGGTAATAGCTTGACCTTTTGGGCTTAGTTGAGAGCATGTCTACTACTCACCTCTCCAACCACATGAGATGAGATGGTCCCACGGATTGTGGGTTTCATGTGTTGTTTTGAAGACCACCTTGGACCACCCTTAAGGCTTCTGTAAGGTTGAATTTAATCAACCATGTGTTGGCTTTATTCCATGACAAATTTGCTTGTAATACAGCACTTAGAAACCCTGTATTTAGGTGGGAATCATGTAAGGGTAGTGTGTGAGAGAGTGTGAAGAAATGCTTAAGACTGTGCAGTGAAGTAGGGACTCGCGGCTTGATCTCGCGGGAGGCTCGCGGCTTGCAAGCCGCCAAAAGTTGCACACGTGCAGAGCATGTAGGGGAGCTGAACAGTCATGCCACCTGGAGCACTACAGGACAAAAATCTAGACTGGCCATTAAGTTAGCTCGCGGCTTGAACTCGCGACTCAGTCAAGTCGCGAGGTCAAGTCGCCAGCCAGCCCTGTTTTTGGAAAAAAATTGACTCTTCGCATTCTATTCTCACACCAATATAAATACCCCTCATTCCCACAAAATATGTGTGGCTATTCAGAAAGAAAAACCCTAAGAGAGGTTTCCTCAAAACACCCACCCAATTAGAGAGAGCTACTCATTCTTAGAGAGAAACCTTTGTAGTCTCTTCTCATTCCCTCTCTCATTGTCATACCTATTGAGAGGAGATTTCTATCCAAACACTACCCACACCAATTTAGAGTGTTGAGTGTTTTTGGAGCTTTGGGAAGCATTGGAAGATGCCAAGGATGACGAATGCTACGGTCTAGTAGCGGAATCCGGTAAGCTAGAAAAGAAAAAGGTTCGGCGCAACCTCATTGGAGCAAGAAGCTTGGAGCGCTTAGGTACATCGGGTAGATTAGGCTTGGAGGGTCTTTTGCTGTTCATGTATCCCAACTACATTTTCTAGTGGATTATTGACCGCTTGGAGGGCGGCGGAGAGGTTTTACGCCGAGGGCTTCGGTTTCCTCTTCGATAACACATCGTGTGTTGTCCTTGTGTTTGCATCTCTCTTCCCTTTATCTTTGCCTTTTATTTTCTGCGGTGGATGTGATTTATAATTGGCTTCGATTGATTTCTAATTCTGTTTATAGCTTATGTTCATTTTCCGCACACTAGTTGTTTGTCATAAAGCTTGAATTGGTTATTTTGTATTTGGGGGTCTAAACGTTCAAGGGTGTTTATACACATATTTGAACTTTCAGCTTCAATTTCAATTAGCTATTAGTTGGAGATTGAATCATTTTAATGAAAGATTCAGTGGGCCTTGATGCTGATTTCGTGAGCCCAATTTAACCTAACTCCAGGTCCTTCTTTACATGGGTTGTGGGTAATGGCTTTGCTGGTTTGCGGTCCAAAAAAGTGCTTCTAACACCCATCCACTGAAATGTATGGTAGCTGGACTGCATCTCAGTGTATTTATTATTGTTAAAAAAAAAAAAAAATTATGAGTTCATGTTTTCAATAATAGTTATAACCAAATAGTAAATAGTAACAATTATTATGATCGATAAATTACAACCGGCTTAGAGAATGTGTGAAGTAATGTTGAACTATTTAATATTTTAATATTGTTAAAAAAAAAGGTTGTTTTAATCCTTTTTATCTTTTTCCATAGTTCCTTGATGTATGTATTTTCTAGTATTTCTTCATGAGTGTTCTTTCAATAATAGTTATAATAGCAATTATTATGATTGAGAAGTTACAATCATGTTAGAGAATGTTCTTTCTAAAAACAAATGCTAGAAAATGTGAAAAGTGATTATGTTACTAGGATTTATAAATTACAATTAGGCTATAGAGAATGTCATCTACCCAAAAAAGAAAGAAAGTAGAAAAACATGTAAAGTCATGGTGCACTATTGAATATATTAATATTGTAAAAAAAAAAAAAAGATTGAAAAAAAAAAAAAAAAAACAGTGATGTGGCTCAACAAGAACATAACAACGTTAAATGCTACGCTTTAACTTTTATATATTACTAGTCGCAGTCCCGCGCAATGGGTGAGAATATATAATTATTTTGTAATGTGATATAATTTATGATTTATTCTTTAAAATTTACTAAAAATAATTTGCTCTACTTAAAAATTGAATTATTTCTAAGAGTGTTTTCCACCTCTCTATCTTTACAAATATATCATTATATTATATATGTTTTTTTTTTTAAAAACTTGGGTGTGTTTGTTTGATTGATATTATTATTTTTTCAAGTAGTCTATATTCTTCAAACTTTTTTTATAGCATGTTATGTTTTACTTTTTTTTCTCCTACAACTAAACATTTTTAAATTTTAAATTAATCATTTAAAATTCTCATTCTCTTAAAGAGATTATTAAGGTTGTTAGGTTCTAAATATTTAGAACAATTGGCAAATCGTGAACACAAATTTGTCTAAATATAGATCTTAGAGTCTATAAGTATTATTAGACAATGCTCAAGGTGATTCGAGTCAAGATTCAAGAATATACAAGCTACAGGAAAAAGATTTCATAATCTGCCTTGCTCGATTGATCCAAGAACAGGCTCAACCAATCGAGAGTCGTATCTGCAGAATTTTAATTAAGGCCTAAACAGCAGTTCAAGCTCATTAAGGATTAGAGTTTCAGGTTTACTTCTTCTAGTATATAAAAGAAACCCTAAGCACATTTTTAAATGGCTTTTAGAGAGAGAAAAGTGTGCCTTTTTTTGTAGATCTAGGGTTTTGTACCCAAAAGCTCTTTAAGGTCTTTATTGACATGCTATGTGTACGAATCTCTTATGAGAGCTAGAGGTATTTGTCTTCATACATACTTAGGGTTATCAAGATCAAGATTAATGTCAAGAGCTTGGTGATCATTTCAGTTGCTGCATAAAGAGCTTAAAGAAAACACGAGTGGGAGTACTTGTGGTTGCTGTGAATCCAAGAAAGAAGTAGTCCGTGGACTCGGAGCTGTCACGTGGTCGTGGTAGTAAGTTTCTTACTCGAGATAGCAATAGGATATTAGTGGTCTAAGTCGTTATTGTGTAAATTTCAAATTCTTTCATAATGGATCTGTTTTACCTTGAGGATAGCTAGGTTAAATCCTCTCCAGGTTTTTTATTGGTTTGGTTTTCCTGGGTCATCATATCTTTGTATTATTTATTTTCCGCTGCTTTACATGATATGATTGTCATTGTTTTAACCTAGATCTGAATAATAAACCTAAATATTCATGGATTCTTGGAAGTTCTTATTGCTAAGGTTCCATCTTGTCTACTTTTGGTTTGTGTCTTTTGTTGCTTTTGTTAAGTCTTTCCTTGAGCATATTAGTATAATTAAATGTGATGATAATAATGTGTGTTATACTGCTTTAACCGCCTTAAAGACACATGATTCTTGTCATTGATATTTGGATAGTGATTGTTCCAGGCATGTGACAAGAAATAAAGTTTTGTTCAAGACACTCTTTGAAGGAAAGATTGGGACAGTCATGTTTGGAGATGGAAGCAAATCTATGATCAAAGGCATTAGAACTGTGGACATTCGAAGGCTACCAGTTTTTGAAGATGTTTGGTATGATGATAGGTTAATTGCTTATCTCACTGAGCATGGATTCAAAAGAGGGGTTGCAGATACTACTCTTTTCATACGAAAGGATAAGGATTACTTTCTAGTAGCTCAAATTTATGTTGATGATATTATTTTTGGTGCTATTAATGATTCTCTTGCTCAATCTTTTGCAAATGAAATAAAAGCGATATTGAAATGAGTATGGTTGGTGAACTGACTTATTTCTTGAGATTACAGGTGAAGCAAACGGATTCTGGAATCTACATCAACTAAGCTAAGTATGCTAGAAATCTAGTTAAGAGATTTGGACTTGACAAGGCTACATATGCTAGAACACCAATGGCTGCTAATGCAAAGTTAATCAATGATCCATCAGGTGAGTCTGTTGAGGTTACATTATATAGAAGTATGATTGGTTGTCTGTTGTATTTAATTGTAAGTCGTCCTGATATTACTTTTAGTGTTGGTGTATGCTCTAGATTTCAATCTAATCCTAAGATTTCACATTTGAATACTGGTAAAAGAATCATAAAACATGTTAGTGGAACTTGTGATTATGGATTGTTCTATAACAAAGAGTCAAATTTATCTCTTGCTGGTTTTTCTGATTCAGATTGGGCCAGTGATGTCGATGATAGAAAAAGCACCACTGGTGGATGTTTTTATGTAGGAGCCAATCTTGTTGCTTGGATGAGTAAAAAGCAAAATTCTATCTCTCTGTCTACTGCAGAAGCAGAATTTATTGTTGCTGGAAGTTGTTGTTCCTAACTTCTTTGGATGAAAAAGCTTTTAAGTGATTATGGAATAACACAAGACACCATAATTGTTTATTGTGATAATTCTAGTGCTATTGATATCTCTAAGAACCCTATTCAACATTCTAAGACTAAATACATAGAGATTGGATATCACTTTATTAGGGATCCTATTGAAAGAAAGATTGTGGCACTTGAGTATATACATACTGAACGTCAAAATGCTAACATCTTCACCAAACCTCTTTGTTAAGTTCTAAAGATTTAGGTTTTTATGTATTTAGAACTCTAATGTGTATTATTGTCAAATCATGATCAAAACAATGTGTTTAGAAGTGTTTAGTCTTGCTCAAAGTTGTATATTTTATGTAAAGTTGGAATCGAGCTAATGTAAAAGTTAACTGTGCATTTTGGCCTGGCTCGATCGATCGAAGTTTAGGCTTGATTGATCGAATCTCGAGCAGAATGCGTTTTTCTGCAGATTTCCAACTCAGCCCTAGTTGTTTAAAACGTTTAGGGTTTTCTAATTTGTCCTAAGTATAAAAGGAAAATCCTAACCACGTTTTAGTGTTACTCATATTGCTGTTTATGTAAATCTCTTGTGAGATCTAGAGGAGCTTTTCTTTACACAAACTTAGAGTTTTCAAGGAGGAGATTTTATCTACACCTTGATGATCAACTCGGTTGCTGCCATTGAAACTTAAAGAAAACACAAACGAGTGTGCTTGTATCTGGTGTTGAATCTAAGAAAGAAAGAGGTCATGGATTCGGAGCTTGCACATGGTCGTGTCAGTAAGTTCTATTGGTGGGTAGCAATAAGAAGTCGAGCATGGTGGCTTGTAAGTCTTATTGTATGAACTTTGATTCTTTCAAGATAGTGGATTCAAGTTTACCTTAAGGATAGCTAGGTCAAATCCTCCCAAAGTTTTTACCGATTTGGTTTCTTGGGTGATCATATCTTTGTATTATTTATCTTTTCGTTGCTTTACATGATATGATCTTTATGATTGTGATAACCTAGATTTGTTAAATTGAACTAGGTAACAACTTAGCTAATTACCTAGGTTAATTCAATTGTATTTTAAGGGGTCTAAAAACTAACAAGTGGTAGGGTTGCTCTCTTGTTGTTGATCTTTTGATCACTAAGCTGATCCTTGACCCCTGTTGTCATAGAACACAGACACTCCCTAGTTATTCCTCTGCACTTTGATGGGAATAATTATGCTTATTGGAAAGTAAGGATGAAAGCATTTCTAAAATCGATTGATGAGAGAGTCTGGAACTCCGTTGAATACGGATAGGAGAAGCCCACTACTCCTGTTAGTGAGTAGGAAACTTCTCAAAAAGAAGCAGTTGCATTCAATAGCAAGGCTATGAATGCTATTTTTAACGCTGTTTCTATGGAGAAATTTAAGAGAATATCTAATGTTGAGGTTGCTCATACTACTTGGAATATCCTCCAGATTGTGCATGAAGGCACAAAGGCCGTCAAAATCAATAAATTACAGCAATTGACCTCAAAATTGGAAAGCATTAGGATGCCTGATGATGAATATTTTGATGAATTCTATGCTAAATTGAATGATATTGTTAATTCTGCTTTTAACTTGGGTGAAATCTATGATCAACCTAAAATTGTTAAGAAGATTCTTAGATCTTTAACTGAAGACTTTACACCCAAGGTGACTGCCATTACTGAAAGTAAGGATGTGGACTTCATCCCTGTTGATAAACTTGTAGGATCTCTTCAATCTTATGAGTTGGATCTACCCAAAACTACCAAATCCAAATCAATGGTTCTTAAGTTAGTTGATGATGTTGAAGGTGTTGGATTTGATGATGAGCTCTCTGCTACAGAGATTACTTACCTTGCCAAGAATTTCAGAAACTTTCTCAAGAATAGTAACAAAAAGGCAAGAGGTATGAACACTGCTGAACCTAGAAACTTTAGGAAGAATGATCCCACTAAGGTTAACAATAATGACAAACCTAGAGAAAAAGTAGGTCAATCTTCTAGTAACTCTATGGGTCCTCAGTGTTTTGGATGTCAAGGATATGGTCACATGAAATCTGAATGTCTTACCTATTTGAAGTCTAAGGGTAAGGCTATGATTATAAACCTTAGTGATGGAGAAATTTCTGATAATGAGTTTGATTGTGATGAGGATGGAAACTTCATTGCTTTCACTACTACTGCTATAGCCAATGAGAGCATATTTGTTAAAGAGAACCCTTTTGATGGGGAACTCTATGAGGATGCAAATCTTCAAGAGGCCTATAATAAACTTTGCAAAGTTGTTACAAAAGATGCTATAAATGTTAAACTTGGCCTAAAAAAAATTGAATTTCTTGAGCTTGATAAGAAGAATTTGCTTGTAAAACTGTTTGATGCTAATGAACTTTTGAACAATGTGAAAACTGAGAATATGCTTTTACTTGATAAAGTTAAATCTTTAGAACTTGATTTATCTGTTGCTAGATCTGTTAGTTCTAAACTTGATCAAATGTTGAGTATTCAAAAGTCTCCTTCTGACAAATCTGGATTAGGTTATGTTGAAGGCATCTTTGTGTCTGCTCCCTATTCCACAAACTTTGTCCCTTCATCTTCTTCTGAACCTTCTGTGAGTGAGATTATGAGTGAAACTGTCAAACCCCTTGTGAGTGAGGTTGTTAAATCCATAGAAGTTTCATTATCTAGGAATATTAAGGTTGATCTGAAAGAGTCTAAGCCTAAGAAGCCTACCCTATCTAAGGACAAGACACATGATAAACCTGCATGGGTTTGTCATTTTTGTGGAAAGTCTGGACACATACGTCCAAACTGTTACAAGCTACAAGCTACAAAGAGAGCAAACAAACCAAAAGTACCTGTGCCTCAAGCATAAGATCCTCTGGTACTCATTGGTGAATTGGTAAAAGCTTTAAACATTTATTCCAATCTTGGAGTTGGTAATAATTTCCATGTGAATAAAAACTCCAATACTCATAGTGCATCTAAAAGGTTTTGGATGCAAAAGATTCGAACTAATTGAGTCTTTTTGACATGGTCCTTGTGCATCATTGCTTTACCCTTTGTGACCATTGTTCTTTGTTTTTTTTTTTTTTTTTTTTTTTTTTTTTTTTTTTTTTTTTTCTAGGATTTGCATTGCATAACATTCATGCATTTCATTCTAGGTGTTTGTTTTTTTTTTTTCTTTTTTAAATAAAACCAAAAAAAAAAAAAAAAGGAAAAGGGAACAAAAAGGAAGCAAATTGTGTTTTGCACTAGTTTCTTGGTTTTTGAGAACAAGGTTGGTCAATTTATTTTCAAATAACATGCCTTTTGTACCTTGTTTAGCCTTGATGAGCTTACTTATTGCACATTACTAGTTGAAGTTTTGTAGTGCATGTTGTGTGGGAAAGATGTTTATGATTTTTGATCACTTTGTCTTGATCTTGAAGTCACATGTTTTTAATTGTCGGACTTGAACTTTTAGAGAAATGCATAAATAACCATCTCACCATTGTTCACTAGCCAATCATGAACACCTTAGTGCATATCATAAGATTTTGTGTTTGAGAAAGTGTAGTACATGCACAAAAAGAACATAAGGTGAAGCCTCGGTTTAATTGCTTAATACTTAAAATTGGTGTGTACTATTAGGCTTGATGCCAAATCACATAATTAAAAATGGTGTGTACATTATCCCGGCTTTTTAATAAGTTTCTGAATGAATTAAAATTGGTATGTATATTATGAGACATAATTCAAGATAAGGGTGTCACAAAAATTATCCAACTCCATAACTCGTCCATACGTCTCGTCCAATGAAAGGCAAGCTACAATAAATCAAATAGGTGAAGTGAATGTTCCAAGCGTTCTGGTTAACCTCGTTCGTCTATGGACGGATAATACTTCATGGAATCTTACTCATCATCATTTAAGCAGGGCAAGCCGTCCAAGATGGTCTCGTCCATCTTTTACTAAAGGTGGATGAGTTCACCATGGAGGTCTCGTCCATATTTTACTAAAGATGGACGAGTTCACCATGGAACGGCTCGTCCAGCCTAGGTAACTTCCATAGCGGTTATGGAAATTACCCCAATTCTCCGGACTCCTTGACATTGGGAACGGTTACTAAACAGATAACCGTTTCACACATACTATATAAGGCTTCTTCGATGAAGGGTAAGGTATTCAGACAATTTTTACTTTGAGAAAGTACTCCTTCCTTACAGAGTTCAAAAGTAACTAACTTCATCATCGGAGGATTTTTGGCCGGTCTCCACCGGTCCCCTCTGATTCAGTGTTCTTTGTATTACAGGACATAGCCCAAAGATCATCGTTCGTGTCTAGTCAACCCACTGATATCCAAGGAATCATTAGTTGGCACCGTCTGTGGGGAGTGATTGTTTTACAGTTTACTTTTCCGCGACAAAGGGCTGATGGTCCGGACTAGATCAAGGGCTACTAGCCCAGGCCATCAGGGGAGTAGCATCCCTCATCGCGATCGCCAGTCTGCACCGGTTATGCAGACGTCATCTGTCCAACATGCACAATCTATGGCGGACGCTATGGCGAAGTTGACTCGCCAAAATCAAGAGTTAAGAATGGAGATTAATACGAGGAGGCAGACACGTGAAGAACGTGAAGAGGGAGGACAAACACAGAGTCATGGCGGTAGAGAGAGTACCGAAATTGGAAGTCAGTTCAGAGGCACCACTTCACGAACGGTACCACACTTGAAGGAAGAAATGGACCAGATGAAGAGAGTTATGGAGGAAATGAAAGAGAATATGAGAAGGGCGAATCCGATAGAAGATTTGGTTCACAGAACTGATTCCCTCTTTACGGCTTCCATCAACGGTCACCCTCTACCATCGAAGTTTAAGTTGCCTTCTCTAGACTCGTATGATGGAACACGTGACCCGTTTGATCACATAGCCACTTTCAAGACCACCATGCATCTTCAAGGGGTGCCTGACGAGATAATGTACAGAGCCTTCCCTACCACCCTTAAGGGTCCGGCGCGAGTTTGGTTCAGCAAAATACCCCCAAATTCAGTAAGTTCTTTTGAAGAATTGAGTAAGTTGTTTGTTAACAATTTCATTGGGGGGCAAAGGCACAAACGTTCCTCGTCCAGTTTGTTGACAATAGAGCAAGGGGAGAACGAGAGCCTTCGGTCATTCATCACCCATTTCAACAGAAAAGCCCTGAGTGTGGACGAAGCAAATGATAAGCTCCTATTGGCGGCCTTCCATAATGGGGTGAATTCGGATTTGTTCATACATAAGCTCTATGAAAAGGAGCCCCAGTCCACGGCCGAACTCGTCCATTCGGCTCAAAATTTTATGAATGCAGAAGACGCGATCATTGCTAAGAAGAGGAAGAGGTCTGAAAGAATGGATCCAAATCCCAGTCGCCATCCCGAGCAAGGTACTCGTCCAAAGAAGGGATGGACGGAAGAAAGGAGAGACCGAGATAGTAAGAAGCCAGGCCCATCAGCACGGAACCAGCAATATACCCCTTTGAATGCCCCACTTGAGCAGGTTCTTATGCAAATCAAGGATGATCCTTCCTTGAAATGGCCACAGAAGATGAAAGGGGATCCCAACAAGCGCAATAGAAACAAGTACTGTCACTTCCATAGGGATCATGGTCATGATACAGACGAGTGCTTCGATTTAAAGCAGCAAATTGAAAATCTTATAAGGCAAGGGAAGTTGAAGGGTTTCCTTGGACGAGACCAGAAGGACGAGAAACAGAAAGGGAAGATGGAAGATTCATCATGACCACCACTTGGAGAAATAAGACTCATTATTGGGGGAAGCGCAACTGGTCAGTCGTCCAAATCCAAGAAAGCATACTTGAAAGTAGTACAGAGCGTCCAACTTTCTAGACGATCACCGAGAGCAAGGTCCACGGACGAGTAGGCAATTACTTTCAGGGACGAGGACGCTGACAGAATTCATCACCCCCATGATGATGCTCTCGTCATCTCCTTATTAATTGCAGACTACACAACTAGAAGAGTACTTGTGGACAATGGAAGCTTAGCAGACATTTTATATTATCCAGCTTTTCAACAGATGAGATTAGGACGAGACCAGCTCCGTCCAGTGAACTCCCCCTAGTAGGCTTTGGTGGGATGAAGGTGCAACCAGTAGGTACTATTTCCTTATCCGTGGTAGTGGGGGCATACCTATGACAAATCACCAAGGATGTGAACTTCCTTGTGGTAGATTGTCCATCCTTCTACAACGCTATAATTGGGAGACCAACTTTGAATAGTTGGAAAGCCGTTACCTCTACTTACCACTTGTCAGTCAAGTTTCCAACAGAACATGGGGTAGGGCAGGTACAAGGGGACCAACTGGCAGCAAGAGAATGTTACTTGGCCATGTTGGCCATGGATGAACAAGTTCAAGCCATAAATATTGAAGAAAAGAAGATTGTAGCAGAGCCTACTGAAGCATTGGAAGACATTTCCTTGGATGAAGATAACCCTGAGAGGTGTATCAGGGTTGGAGCAGATTTAGAGGAGAAGATTAAAAAGGACCTCGTCCAGTTTTTGAAGAAAAACATTGATGTGTTTGCGTGGAGTCATGAGGATATGCCGGGTATAGACCCTAGTGTCATTACTCACCGTTTGAATGTATGTCCTTCCTCCGAGCCTGTGCAGCAAAAGAAGAGGGTGTTTGCCCCTGAGAGAGATGGTGCAATCAAGGACGAGGTCCAAAAGCTGATGGTAGCGAAGTTCATTCGGGAAGTGTACTACCCGGATTGGTTGGCCAATGTAGTAATGGTCAAAAAGGCAAATGGCAAGTGGAGAATGTGCGTAAATTTCACTGATCTGAATAAGGCTTGCCCCAAGGATAGTTATCCGCTGCCGCGCATTGACCAGTTAGTAGACTCAACTGCAGGCCACAAATTGCTTAGCTTCATGGATGCCTTTTCGGGATACAATCAAATAAGGATGGACGAGGCTGACCAAGGGAAGACATCTTTTGTCACCAGTCAAGGCTTATTCTGCTATAAGGTAATGTCATTTGGCTTAAAGAACGCAGGGGCGACATATCAGGGGTTGGTCAACCACATGTTTCGTCCGCAGATTGGGCGGAATGTGGAAGTCTATGTAGATGACATGCTGGTGAAAAGTCAAGACGAGGGAAGGCATCTAGACGATCTGCAGGAGACATTTGACACACTGAGACAGTATCACATGAAGCTGAATCCTAGCAAATGTGCTTTTGGAGTATCGTCAGGGAAATTCCTTGGCTTTATGGTCTTCCACAGGGGAATTGAAGCCAGATAAAATTCAAGCAATATTGAACATGAAGCCACCGCAAAATACCAAGGAAATCCAATCCCTCACTGGACGAGTTGCCGTGCTTAACAGGTTTGTCTCTAAAGCTACTGATAAATGTTTGCCATTTTTTAAGGTTCTTAAGAAAGCATTCGAATGGACCGTCGAGTGTCAGAGAGCTTTCGAAGATTTGAAGGCATACCTTACCATGGCACCACTGCTGAGTCCATCAGTGGAGGGAGAGGAATTATATTTATACCTAGCGGTAACCCTGCATGCCATGAGCTCAGCATTGATAAGAGAGGAGGATAAAGTGCAAAGACCTGTGTACTATATAAGCAAGGCATTGAAAGGAGCAGAAGGACGATATCCACAAATGGAGAAATTAGCCTTCGCACTGATCACCGCTTCTAGGAAGCTGAGGCATTATTTCCAAGCACATATCATTAATGTCATGACAGATCATCCGCTCAAGAAGGCGATGAATAGAATGGAAGCTGCAGGACGATTAATCCAGTGGGCTGTGGAGCTCAGTGAGTTTGATATTAGATATCAACCAAGGCATGCCATAAAAGCTCAAGCCCTAGCAGATTTTATTGCGGAGTTTACCCCAAGTTATAATGAAACAGAAGACAGTAAGAGATGGGTCGTCCATGTGGATGGTTCATCTACACGGCATGCAGGAGGAATTGGTGTGGTCCTACAATCCCCAGAAGGAGATAAACTGAAACATAAAGTCCGTCTACAGTACCAAGCAACTAACAATGAAGTCGAATATGAAGCCCTCCTCAAAGGGCTAGAATTGGCTAAGTCTGTGGAAGCCAAGTCAATATGTGTCATGGGGGATTCTCAACTGATCATGGGGCAAGTAAATGGGATGTATGAGGCGAAGGAAGAACGAATGAAGAAATACCTTAGTAGGGTGATGCGCCTTACGAAAAGATTTGAAAAAGCTGACTTCGTTCAAATCCCAAGGGAGGAGAACGTGAAAGCTGACACTATAGCAAAAGAAGCCTCAGGAAATGAATCAATAGAAAAGTCAGATGAAGTTCAATATATGCCAAGTATAGATGTCCCAGAAGTACAACAGGTGGATAACGGAGAAAATTGGATGACCCCCATTATATCATACTTGAAAGACGCACGACTACCAGAGGAGAAGGATGAGGCCAGGAAGGTGAGGGTGAGATCAGCTAGATACGTCCTTATGAATGAAGTGCTGTACAAGAGAGGCTTCTCTCAACCTTACCTTAGATGCTTAGCACCAGACGAAGCAAACTACGTACTAAAAGAAGTTCATGAAGGGGCATGTGGCAATTACTCAGGAGCCAGATCACTTGTCCATAAGGTCGTCCGTGCAGGGTATTACTGGCCAAACATGCAAGCTGATGCTAAAGCATACATTAAGGTCTGTGACCAGTGCCAGCGGTTTAGCAATGTCCCCAGACAACCATCGGAATACCTCACCCCAATGGTGGCACCGTGGCCCTTCGTACAATGGGGACTGGACATTTTGGGTCATTTCCCTTTGGGAATAAGGCAGATGAAGTTTTTAGTGGTGGGCATCGATTACTTCACCAAATGGTGGAAGCAGAACCGTTGGCAAATATCACACAACAGAATGTGAAAAATTTCGTGTGGAAGAACATTGTATGCAGATATGGAGTGCCGAAGGTATTGGTGTTTGACACTTTGGAATTCAGAACCATTATTCCTTGCTTGCACATCCCCAAGCCAACGACCAAGTTGAAGTTGTAAACCGATCCTTGTTGAAAATCATCAAGACTCGGCTTGAGGGGGCAAAGGGAGTATGGCCAGATGAATTACCAGGAGTCTTATAAGCGTACAGGACCACAATAAGAACCCCTACAGGGGAGACTCCTTTCAAGCTAGCCTATGGAAGCGATGCAGTCATACCTGTAGAAGTACATATGGCTAATCACAGGGTGATGACGTATCAAGACAAGGATAATGAGGACCAACTCCGTCTGAACCTCGATCTAATAGACGAGCTAAGGGCAAATGCAGAACAAAGGGCAGTAAAGTACAAAAACCTCATGGCTAGGCAGAATGATGTGATGGTGAAGCCTAGGCATTTCAACATAGGAGATCTCGTCCTGAGAAAGGTCTCTTTGTCAACCAAAAACCCAGCACATGGGAAGTTGGGCCCAAACTGGGAAGGACCCTATAGAGTTATCAACTGTAAAAGGCAAGGATCCTACTACATGGAGGCCCTGGACGGAAGAAAGTTGGAACATCCTTGGAATGTGGAGCATCTGAGGAGGTACTATTAGTAAAAGTGAACCTATGGACGAGCCTAGGTCTTGTCTGTCTACTAACGTTCTACTTATGTTTGATGCTGTTTGTGTTTGATACTACTATGTTTGGTGCTATTTGTGTTTGAAGTTTGAAACTGCTATCTTATTACTTATTATGGTTGTGTCATGGTTATGGACGAAGTTATGAAGTATGTACTTATTAAATAAAAAGGGCATCAGTGTGCATGTGCCTTATCTGTAAACAATATCTATGTTATGTACGAAATGTTGTGTGAATTTTACATCTTCATGATATTGTCGTCCAAGCCAACCTTCCAGAGGATTGAAAGATCCAAGACGAATAAAATCTTTGGATGCAGAGATGTAACGTCTAGATTTTCTTGAATAAAGCAAGGAAAAACCATAACTACACTCGTCCAAATCATGGAGGAGGAAAAGCCAATTGAAACAATCCAAGCTCTGGACGAGAGAAAAAGTTGGGCAAGACAAGTAAGATGGTATAAAAAATTAGTTTGTAAGTCTTAAGACGAATTAAGCTAATTAAAAATACTACCTGCTAAGACGAGTTAGACTATGAAAAATGTATTCTCGACATGGACGAGCTAAAGCTGGGGTTGACTTAAAATAGCTTAGCAGCATTCGTCCATGCAAAGAAAATGAAATCACTCGTCCATGCAAAGAAAATGAAATCACTTGTCCATGCAAGGAAAATAAAACTTCATTAAAAAGGGTAGACATCCTACGTCCAAAAACTCTTGATTAGTTCGAAAACTAAAATGGTTTGATTAAAAGACCCGTCCTAAAACCATGGACAAGTATAATGTATTCTTGTTACATAAAGAAGGTCCTAAAACAAAGGACCAAATATAAACCAAACAAAAAAGAAAACAAAGGCTACTAAGTTTAAAGGTCTCATCCTAAGCAGGGGGAGCATTCACATCAGGCTCGTCCTGGGGAGGCTGAGTACTGGCGTCGTCTTCCACATTGACGTCATCAGAGCTGGTCTGGAGAAGAGAGCTTGTGGCAGCAGCAAGGTTAAGCTTGATTGAGCTAAAGTCAACTTTAGGGAAGTTCTCAATAGCATCCATTCTGAAATCTTCAAAACCAGCTGCATAATTGCGATCCAAAGTGTTTGTATACACTTTGGATGACTTGAATTCAGCCACAGCGTCCTCTTTTGCCTTGTAGAGACAAGCATTCAGCTCGTCGTTCATCTTTTGCAGGTGATCAATGCGGGTATCCTTCTCCAATGCATCAGTCTTCAGCTCTTCGATCAGCTTGTTATGCTCATTGACCTCGTCCTTAGCTTTTACAGCAACCTCAGCCCATTTCTTGCAATCAGCATTCACTTGTTGAATCCTCGTCTCCAACAAGATCCTCGTCTTATCCAGCTCTGTTGCCTGTCTGGACGCCGCTATAAACTTTGACATGGCCTATGAATAGATAAAACAACATAGGATGGTTAAACGAGGAAAAGTTGATAACTGGATAAGGACAAGAGATATTAACATACCTTAAAGAGGTCATGGACGCCTGAATGCTCAAACTCCTTCAAGCCCATGTTATAGCACATGTTTACGTCCTCGTCCTGGACGGCCATCTGAAAACGTTCCCAAGCCAGATCTTCATTTTCAATGATGTTCGTAGAAGGCTGGGATGAGCCAGGCGCAGTAGACTTGGACAAAGGAGTTCTGGGCGGAGGAGTCTTGGACAAAGTGGACTCAACCGGAGTGGATGAGTCCACGTCAACTACCTGGATGGAAGGCTGAGACTGTGGAGGTTTGGACTTAACCACCTTGGACGAGCCCAGCTTCACTCTTTTGTCTCGATGACTGGGGAGCCCTTCCAAATCAATGTTCTTTGGCAAGAACTTCCTTTTGTCCCCAGCCATTGGATGAGCCTGAACCTCAAGACGATCCTGGGTCTGAGCCTCAGGACGTTTCCCCTCACTTGCAACTTCTTTCCCTTTGTTCTCTTTCATTGTTGACATTCCTAAAACAAGATAAACAGATCAGGAATGTATACATAAAAAAAAAAGAAGAAAAAGAAGAGAGGCTTAGCTAAAAACTTACTTTTGCGCATAGTAACCTCGTGGGTGATAGCTTCGTCTAAAGGCTCAGGACCTAAATCCCACTTAGCTAGACGTCTAAGAGTGACAAGAGAACGAAAGCTCCTGTCTGTATGAAGACGAGCCCTGTGGACGCGGTCACGGTGAAATTTGCTCAAAGACGGACGTTTGGTAGCTACAACACAATGAACAAACAAAGGTTAGAAATTGTACATATACCAAATAGAAGAAAGAATAAAAATAAACAAGGGGAAGGGACATACCTTCTATACGAAGGTTCCCTAGCTCCCCAGTGTAAGGAGGAAAGGGATCCCTGCCAATTTCCACAGGGTTCCCTGCCCAGAAGCCTGAAACAAAGATAAATTCTGTCTTCCACTTCCTATCAGACGAAGCTAGGGACTTGATTAACCTACAATCATTCCCCCTAGCGGTAAACTGATAAAAACCCTCAGATTGACTTATCGCAGAAGGTTTATAATAATAAAGAAACTCGTCCACTGTAAGAGGACGGTCCCCACCAAAAACTTCCCTCCACAAAATTTGCATGGAAATAACTAATCTCCACGCATTAGGATTGAATTGACAAATACCTAAACCTAACTTGACTAATAACTCTCTAGCAAAGGCATTTAAAGGAAACCTAAGGCCACCTAGGAAGTAAGATTCATAGACGCCTATTCCAAAACGTGGTTCACAACACCACTCTCCACGGATGGGCAGCCTAGGGTTAAACTCGTCCGGGATTTGATACCAAGTTCTAAGACTATTTAACCTTTGTTCATCCGTCTTAGAATGGACGCCTACAGTGCAACTAAAGATGGTTTCTACCTCGTCCTTAGGATTGGACGGAGAGCCAGCTTGAGAGCCGGAAGCTCTCCTAAGTTGTTCTTGGACGACCTCAAGAGGGAACCCAGGGGCCCCAGAAGAATAATTCTCGTCCGTGCTTCCTCCACTATCATCACTAGCATTACTAGAGCTAAACCTATCACTACTATTCTCATAGTACTCATCTATGGCCCTATTAAGGCTATCAGTGGACGAGGAAGCAACAGACATCTTTGACAAGAAACTTAAAACCTAAAGACGGAGAGAAGAAGAATACCTGGCTCTAGACGGAAGAAGACTCTAGACGCAGAGAAACTCCTAGACGAGGCTCTAGATGATGGATGTCAAGGAAGAAAATCTCTGAAACGAGAAGGGTTAGGGGAGGCATTCCATTATTTATAGGATGCTGACCTGGGCATTCGAAACGACCCTACCAATACGAAAACGACACGTGGCATCTACCTCGGAAAACTAAATCGACGAAATCAGTCGCCAATAAAAAAATGACAGGTGGTGCATTGATTTATTAATCAATTATATATATGTCCAAGGACGTGTCAGCAGTTCGCCCAACTCTTTGGACGATCCACATGGACGAGGGGACAATTGATGGTGTCACAGAAATCATCCAACTCCATAACTCGTCTATACGTCTCGTACAACGAAAGGCAAGCTACAATAAATCAAATAGGTGAAGTGAATGTTCCAAGCGTTCTGGCTAACCTCGTCCATCTATGGACAGATAATACTTCAGGGAATCTTACTCATCATCATTTAAGTAGGGCAAGCTGTCCAAGATGGTCTTGTCTATCTTTTACTAAAGGTGGACGAGTTCACCATTGAGGTCTCATCCATATTTTACTAAAGATGGACGAGTTCACCATGGAACGGTCCGTCCAGCCTAGGTAACTTCTATAGCGGTTACGGAAGTTACCCCAATTCTCGGGACTCCTCGACATTGGGAACGGTTACTAAACAGATAACCGTTTCACACATACTATATAAGGCTTCTTCGATGAAGGGTAAGGTATTCAGACAATTTTTACTTTGAGAAAATACTCCTTCCTTACAGAGTTCAAAAGTAACTAACTTCATCATCGGAGGATTTTTGGTCGGTCCCCATCGGTCCCCTCTGATTCAGTGTTCTTTGTATTACAGGACATAGCCCAAAGATCATCGTTCATGTCTAGTCAACCCACTGATATCCAAGGAATCATCACAAGAAACTTACATGATTGCAAGCTTATGATCTAGGAGACGTGGGAGTTATCTGATGTAACTCTTTAGGTGACAGTCTCTTTTAAATTCTATGTGATGAATTTTGTAGACTTTATGATTGATTGCTATTCACATATCATCTCACATGTATCTCAAGCTTTTGCTAGTTGCACACACTACACAAGTTAATCTTTGCTAAAATTTGTATATGTTATTGTGTGTGTTTATGGTTTGACCAACCAAGTTTTACAAATACTTTGAATCTTGTGCAAAATTGATTTGATGCTTGAAAATTTATGGAGAATGCAAGAAATTTTAATTTTGGGAATTTTGGGCTTAAATTCTTGTTTTTAAAAATCATATCATCACATTCTCATGCATTTTGTTCTTCAATTTCAATGCTTTGAGTTGTTCCTAAATGTTTTTTTTTCAAAAACTGTGTTTTTCGTCAAATTCAATGAGCCTCTGCCAGTTTCGATTGATCCATTCTAGTTTTCGATCAATCGAAATTTATTAAAATGTTTTAAACAAGCCTCTGTCTGTTTCAATCGATCGAAACTGATTTTCGATCAATCGAAACTCGTGAATCAAGTTTTTAAAAAACTCAAATTTGACTTGTTCAAATCACTTTTTCAAATCTTTTTCAAAATTTTTTCTCTCTCTCCAACTTGGCTAGGCTCCACTGAGATTTTTTGTCGTTTTCCTTCATTTTTCTTGCAAGGAATCTCTCTCCTTAAGCCTGTATGTCCATATTATGCTCTCTTTTTCATTTATTTTTTGTTTTACATACATTTTTCATGCATTAAAGGGCTGTTTTCGGACTTAACATTTTTTTGGGGTTTTTGATGATTCAAACCATATTTTGTGAAATTGATCATTGGGTTTTTGTTCTAGGATGTTATAATCATGATCCTTGTGGTTTAATTTGATCAATTTTGTGGTTTTTGAGAAATTGAAAATTCTAGGGCTTGTAATTAACCCGAATTGGGGTTTATGTTCAAATTTGGTTAAATTGATGAAATGAGCTTGTTGATTTGATATAATTGGTCATTATTTTCTGAAATCTATCTTGTATGATGATCAATTAGTCAATATCTTTCAAATTGATAAAGTGGTTTTCAAAATTTTGGGGTTTTTGTGTTAGAAACTCTATGCTCAAGCCAATTTTGTGAATTTGAACTTATTTGAACTTAATTGCATTGCATTAGGACATTCATCATGTCATTGAATTTGTTCATGCATCATATAGATTTTTGTTCTATATTTTTTTTGTGCTAACTTGCAGTCTGCCCTTGGTGTTTTTTTTGTTTTGTTTTGTTCCTTTGTTTTGTATCTTGGTCCTTACCCTAGCACCATGCCTAGAAAAACTAGAGCCCATAGGATCCCTTCCATTTCCACTTCCACTTCCTTTGTGTCTCCCTCTAGGAGTGAGGTATTTAGGAATGATAAAAGTAGAGAGGCCTTTGAGACTTTGAATTGTAAGCGTAAGATTTAGGCTAAGCGTGCTGTGATTTTAGATGAAATTGATCCAACCATTAGGGCTAACTTTGAGTCTAGAGGTTGGTTGTCTCTCTTAGAGATAGATCATCCACCCTCGACCACCTTGATTAGAGAGTTCTTCTCGAATCTCTCTTGCCATGTCTATGATTCCAACACCCTAGTTAGGAGTTGGATACAAGGTGTTGAGTTCACCATTAGCCCTCGGGTGTGGCTGAAGCCCTTAGGGTTCCAGTTGTTCGGGAGCCTGACTATCCCTATGATGAGTCTCCTCCCTTAGATGTTGTCATGTCATACATCACTGGGTCTTTTATCCAGTGGGGTTCTGATCCTTGAATTACGTCCGCTGAGCTTACTGAAACTGCCTATCTTTTCTTTAGGATAGCGTGTCATTCATTGTGGCCTATTTCTCATCTCCAAACCTTCCCTCTAGAGTGATGTGTGTTTTATTATGCATTTGTTTCTGGTGTGTCTATGAATTTCCCTCATCTGTTCCTTCATTCTTTGAACGAGGTTCATACGAGTTCTGCCGTAGGGCATGCACTTATTCATCCTATTTTCATTCATAGGATTCTGTTGTTTCTGGGTCTAGATGGTTTTCTTTCTGGTGAGTCTGTTCATGTTGTTGCTCCCATAGGTGCCACCTTTCTTAGGCAGAGGGCTACTCACTTAAGAGTTGCTTCTTCGCATCCTAGAGATGTGTCATCTAGTATTGTTCCTCCTTCTCCTTCTTCTATAGGTGCTAATGCTACTGAGACGTCTGGTGTTGCTGCTACTGATGCTGATGTTCCTCCACCGACTATTTCAGATGATTCAGACATTTGACGTACGTTGGATTATGTCTTGACCGTTCAGGCAGCTCATGGATAGATTTTGGTAGATGTGCTTGATGAGATCCGTGCTTTACGTGCGGAGTTAGCACAGTTTAGATGTTCTTCACTGCCACCTCCCTTTTGATGATGGATTTTGTTTGCCCTTTGGCATTCCGTCACAAAAAAGTGGAGTACTTTGTAGAGTTTTTGTTTTCAGGGAGAGAGTATTTTTGTTGGTTGGAGCTTATGAAGTTTAGATTGTATCTAAGTGCTTCACATTGTATTTTTTTTTATCTTTTTAGCTCTTACTATATTTTTTTTGGGATATTCATGTTAAGGGGAGTTACTTTTATTGCTTTATATGTTTCTTGTTTTCAACTGTTTATTGATTTATATTTATGACTTTTCCATTGATATATGTCTTTATTGTGTGTTGTTTGAAATCAAGAATTTATTTTGTTTACTTGTCTTTTTCCACACATGCGGTTATGCATTTTGTTTAGTGTTTCAAGAAATATATAGGTTGATTTAATTGAGCTGCTATCTACACTTGCAACTGATGGATAGTAGTTAGGATTGAATTTGTTTTTATGAGCATTATTTGTGTAAAGGGCTTTTATTTGTAAACTTTGAGCTTCTAGTTGTGTTTTGTCATGGATTGCCAAATGGGGAGTTTTTTAGGTTCTAAAGACTTAGATTTTTATGTATTTAGAACTCTAATTTGTGTTGTTGGCAAACCATGATCAAAACAATGTGTTTAGAAGTGTTTAGTCTTGCTCAAAGTTGTATATGTTATGTAAAGTTGGAATCGAGCAAATGCAGAAGTTACTGTGCATTTCGGCCTGGCTTGATCGATCGAAGCTTAGGCTTAATCGATCGAATCTTGGGCAGAATACGTTTTTCTGTAGATTTCCAACTCAGCCCTAGTTGTTTAAAACGTTTAGAGTTTTCTAATTTGTCCTAAGTATAAAAGGCAAACTCTAGCCACATTTTAGTGTTGCTCATATTGCTATTTGTGTAAATCTCTTGTGAGATCTAGAAGAGCTTTTCTTTACACAAACTTAGGGTTTTCAAGGAGGAGATTTTATCTACACCTTGATGACCAACTCGGTTGCTGCAATTGAAGCTTAAAGAAAACATAAGCTGGTGTGCTTATATCTGGTGGTGAATCTAAGAAAGAAGGAGTCCGTGGATTCAGAGCTTGCACGTGGTTGTGTCAGTAAGTTCTACTAGTGGGTAGCAATAAAAGGAGCGTCGGGGCTTGTAAGTCTTATTGTATGAATTTCAATTCTTTCAAGATAGTGGATTCAAGTTTACCTTGAGGATAGCTAGGTTAAATCCTCTCCAGATTTTTACCGGTTTGGTTTCCTAAGTGATCATATTTTTGTGTTATTTATCTTTTCGCTGCTTTGCATGATATGATCTTTATGATTGTGATAACCTAGATTTGTTAAATTGGACTAAGTAACAACTTGGCTAATTACCTAGGTTAATTCAATTGTATTTTAAGGGGTCTAAAAACTAACACTCTTGATAAAAGTAAGTTTGAGACACTTCGTCAAGTAATTAGTGTGGTTTTGTGTCCTTGATCTTCTTTGGCTTTCATGGTCCTTGTGCTTCATCGTTCTACTCTTTGTGACCATTTTCTTTTTTACTTTTTTTTTTAGGACATGCACAAAAATAACATAAGGTGTAGCCTCGGCTTAAATGCTAAAATTGGTATGTACATTATTGGGTTATAATTAATTAAATCAAATAAAATTGATGTATACATTATCTTAGCTATTTTTAATAAGTTTTTGATCAAATAAAATTGGTGTGTACATTATGAAACAAATCAAGAAACTTGCATGATTGCAAACTTGTTTTCTAGGAGATGTGAGAGTTATATGATGTAACTCTTTAGGTGACAGTCTCTTTCAAATTTATGTGATGAATTTTGTAGAAATTGTGCTTGATTACTATCTATTTATCAACTCACATGTATCTCATGCCTTTACTAGTTTGCACACACTTTACAAGTTATTCTTTGCTAAGCTTTATACCTGGAATTGTGTGTGAATCTATTTTGGCCATCCAAGATTATGTTTTTTGTGGTGTTTGATGCAAAATATGTTTAAGGGTTGGCAAAAAGTGTGTTTTTGATGATTAAAAATCTTTGTTTTGAAGTTCTGGGTTATTTTTTGATCGATTGAAATTCCCTTGATTTTTAATCATGACTTTCTGCCTGACTCGATTGGTATTCGATCGATTCTCAATTAATCGAAACTGGAAAATTTACAATTTCTAAGTTTTTTGACCAAATTTTTTTCATGCATCATTTATGTTTAGGATTCACATGCATTGCATTGTTTTTTTTGTATCCATCTTGCAATTTTGCAATCATATCTCTTATTATTTTCACACATAACATGCATACACTTTGCTAAATTGGGTACTCAACTTGGTTTAAAAATTGATCGATTAATTTTTGAGTCCTTTGTACATTTTAGTATATGCTATTTTTTATGTGTGAATTGCAAAAAATATTTTTCTTAAGAGATATGATGGATAATCAATGTGCAAATATTTTTTCTACTCATGCAATTGTTTATAGGTCACATAGTGTCAAGTTTGCATATATTGAAAGAGAGAATATTTTTCTTCAAGTGAATTCTCATTTTTTTTGTTTGGTTTGTGTCTTTTTATTTATCCCCACCTCCTAAATTTTCCTCTAAATTGTTTTTCCTATTTTTATAGGGGGAGAAAGATGTTTTTTAAAACCTATGTTGATCATTGGGGGAGTTGTTTCCTTGAGTTGTCTCCTTGATTCTCTATTTCCTCTTATCCTTTGTTGCGTATGTTTACTGTTTACTCTTTGAATGGGTTGTCTTTGTCAATACGTGACAAAAAAGGGGAGAAATAGATGAAATATGGGAATCCTGTTTGTTTTGTTTAGGAGGAGTTGAAATTGTTTTTCAAAGGAGGAGAATATAAATTTTTTTTTATGTATCCAACTTAAGGGGAGAGTTAGAATTTACTTTTGTTTTTATATTGTGTTTCATATTATTTTAGTTTACTTGTATTTTCCACATATGCATTTATGGTTTGTTTAGTGTTTCAGGAATTTACACGTTAATTCATTCAAACCTACTGTCTATTCTTGCAACTGATAGTTAGTAGTTAGTTTGAATTGTAATTTGGGCAACAATGTGTAATTGGGCATTTTATTGTATTGAGTTGTTCTTGTATTTGAGCATTTCATTTTGTATGTAAGTTTTGTCATGAATTGCCAAAGGGGAAGATTGTTAAGTTCTAAATGTTTAGAACAATTGGCAAATCGTGAATACAAACTTGCCTAAATATAGATCTTAGAATCTATAGGTATTATTAGACAATGTTTAAGGTGATCTGAGTCAAGATTCAAGAACATACAAGCTATAGGAAGAAGATTTCATAATCTGCCTTCTTCGATCGATCGAAGAACAGGCTTGATCGATCGAGAGTTGTATCTGCAGAATTTTAATTAAGACCCAAACAGCAATTTAAGCCCGTTAAGGATTAGGGTTTTAGGTTTACTTATTCTAGTATATAAAGAAAACCCTAAGCACGTTTTTAAAAGGCTTTTAGAGAAAGAAGAGTGTGCCTTTTTTGTAGATCTAGGGTTTTGTACCTAAAAGCTCTCTAAGTTCTTTGTTGATATGCTTATGTGTATGAATCTCTTGTGAGATCTAGAGGTGTTGGACTTCATACATACTTAGGGTTATCATGATCAAAATTGATGTCGAGAGGTGATCGTTTCAGTTGCTGCATAGAGAGCTTAAAGAAAACACAAGTAAGAGTACTTGTGGTTGCTATGAATCGAAGAAAGAAGTAGTCCGTAGACTCGGAGCTGTCATGTGATCGTGGTAGTAAGTTTCCTACTCGAGGTAGCAATAGGATGTTAGTGGTCTAAGTCGCCATTGTGTAAACTTCGATTCTTTCATAGTGGATATGTTTTACCTTGAGGATATGTAGGTTAAATCCTCCCCAGGTTTTTTACCCGTTTGGTTTTCTTGGGTCATCATATCTTTGTGTTATTTATTTTCCATTGCTTTATATGATATGATTGTTATTATTTTAATTTAGATCTGAATAATAAACCTAAGTATTAACTTGGTTAATTAATTTTGTTAAACAATTTAGTTTTACAGGGGTCTAAAAATGTACAAAATCACTTGACTAATTAACTAGGTTAATCTGTCTATGTTTTAAGGGGTCCAAAAACGTACAAAGATAATCAAACTTCATAAAAAATTTACAGTTAATATAATTTAAATAATTGATAGACACATTCAAATACATAATCATGTAGATTGTATTTTTATATGAACTCAAATTTTCACTTCCAAAATATATAAGAATTAACTCAAATCAAAACTATAAGAGTGAGAGAGCGTACATGTGATGGGGAACTAAAAATACACATCACCAAAATTTATCAATTCAAAGTAGAGATACAAAAAGTACAAAAAATCATCAATCTAAAGTAGAGTTGCAAGAAAGAATAAATAATCTAGAGAGAGAGAGTATTCACCTTTTTGAATGGGCAAAATATGGATTGAGTGGAAGGGAGAATATCAAATTTTTATAGCAAATGAAATAGGGAAATGAAGAATCAAAATAAAAAGAAGAGGAAAGGATGGAAGAATTGTAAGGTTAATGTAATAGAATAGTGGGGAGATAAAAAGGTAAATGTGAAGGAAATTTTGGAGGAATTGTAATTGTAAAGTAAAAAATTAATAAGAGAAAAATAGTTAAAAAGGAGAGAGAAAATGTTGGAAATTGGTGGATGATGTGGCTTTGCAAAAGCATAGCAATAATAAATACTACACTTCACAAGGGACCCTTAGCATAAAATTAGACTACAATTAGAAATTAATTTGAATTAGATTTAGATTCTATTGGTCTTTCACTTTTAAATTTTAACAAGGCTTTGGACCTCTTGGTTTTTATAGGGGTATAAAATTCTAGTACCTTTTTTTTTTTTTTTTTTTTTTTTTTTGAGAAAATCAGTACCAAAATTTAAAAAATCAAAATTGGACATTTGACATAAAATTAGAATTAAATATAAGATTGGATTTTTTATGATTCATTTATATTGGACTCCTCATATTTTGCACTGAATAACTCACTTGGTACAAAAAATAAAACTTTTGGATGTGATATGTGGCACAAAATTAGACAAAAATTGAAATCTAATTAGATTTTCTCTCTTATTTGTTTTTAAATATACTAGTCAACAAACTATGCAATTCACAGAAAAAAAAAAAATTGACATAATATGAACTTTTCTATTTTTAAATTTTTGTTCAAATATGAAAATTGATAATTGCAATATTTATTTATAAGCAATTATTATGTCTGTGTTTGTGCATGAAACTATATAATATATTATAGCATGAGGCAATTGTTATGATTTTGTTTGTATATAAAACTATATTTTTTTATCATTTAAAAAAATGTATTTATTATTATTGTGTTTGCATAAAAAACTATATGACCATTTAAAAATATTGATATATGATTTTTCTATAATGAAAGAGTTTATATGCAACATCAATTGTAGGATATTTTCTACAATCCACTCCCTGTTAAAAAAAATTATCAATATGGCTGATGGCTGATAATAGAAAGATCAAAGCACTAAAAAACAAATGAAAGAGAACAAGATATATAATGCACCTTGTACCTTTCAAAAGAGATCAAACAAAACAGATGATGAAATGGTATCACGATATACAAATGTCATATTCATATTTGCCTATATAAATTGAACTAGCAATGACATGACACCTGGTTGATTGAGCGCGCCATGTTTGTTTGTATATACTTCAAAAAACGAAGAGGGGTTTTTTACCATAGACTTTTTTGTATGAATTACGAAAAGGTGACAAAATTTTTAGCTAATGTTTATTTAAACAAGAATTAAGAAAAGTAACTTGAGTTGAACAGCAACTTCCTTCTCTCAAGGACAAAGGCATCATGAAGTTGTTCATAATGGATTTAGAAAGAGAATGGATGTCTTGGGTGGCGTTGATATCAGATGGAGGAAGGCCATTGGGGATGGTTTCGAATCGAAAGTCACACAAGCCATCTAATGAGTTGGGACCTCTAGATTTCATAAAACGTTGGTGGTCGAACTCATAAAAGATGAGGAGGGGTTTTTTACCATAGATTTTTTGCATGAACTACCAAAAGATGACAAGATTTTTAGCTAATATTTATTTAAACAAGAATTAAGAAAAGTAACTTGAGTTTAAAATATTACACCAAGTTACAACTTATGTAACTCTAAACAATGTTACACCACTCAATATTTTTTAATTGGATGCAAATTTTGACAAATTTATCATTAGATTATATTATCTTCATATATTCTTTATGCTTGCAAACTTTCAAGGTGATCAAAGATTAATACCCACGTCTTCAGTCAATTGTTTTTAATTTCAAGTTTTCGTTGTTTACAATAATGTTTAAAAGATAAGTTTATAGATGAAATAATAAATAACATAAAAATTGGCATGATTGCTAAGAAAATATAGAACATGTAATTTAATGGTGAGATTTTCAAAATATGAATTCTATAATAAGTTATTGGGTGATGTAACATTGCTTAAAGTTACATCAGGTATAACTTGAACCCAACTCATATATATATATATATATATGTATGTATATAAAGGAGTTTATTTCATACTTAGTATCAACTTCTTCTTAATAATAACAATAATAATAATAATAATTACTTCACATTAATAATAAATGACTCTCTTAATAAAAGATTTTGCAAAAAATATTTGGCTTTAGCATTTCTCTTTTCAAAAAATGTTATGTCCACAATATTTTCGTTATAAACTTTCACAATATTGTAAAATGGCGTGACTCAAATATATTGTATCCTTTTATTATATTTATTGGCACCTTGCCCCCACACCCCACCCAACCCATTTCCCTTTTCTTTTTCTTTTTCTTTTTATTCCTTCCATTTTTCCTTAGACACAAGAACCAGCCCTTCACCTTTTGTCTTCTTTCTTTTTCTCCTTTCTCTACTTTCCTTCACACATTCAGCCACACAGCCCACACCCATGCACCTCTTTACCTTGATCTTCTTTATTCTTTTCTTTTATCAAAAACTCTACCGAATTCAAAAGGTTTTTTTTGAAATTAGATACATAAGACATAAATTTAAAAAAAAAAATAGAGAAGAGAAGAATTTAAAATAAAAAAAAAAAAAAATAGAGAAGAGAAGAAGAAGCAACACATAAAAAGAAGAAGAAGAAGAAGAAAACGAGGTGCCGTAGCACAGCAACATAGAGGAGCAGAAAAAACCATGGGCAATTTAGAAAAAAGAGAAACCCACCAAAGGTAATATTTTTGTTTTGAGAAAACGTGTTTATGCGTTTTGCAACTACAGATCAAAGCTACCATGCCAAAAAGTAGAGAATGTGCATTGGTCTTCACATTTCAAAACACAGCATTTTAGAAAAAGCTGTGTTTAAAACCTTACTAACCGTAAATCTTATTTTTTGGGTTTCAAAAAGCGCTTTTTGCTAGAGGAAAATGCAAACAGACGGACACGTATGGTAGTTGGATTGCATCTCAGTGTATTTATTATTGTTAATAAATAAATAAATAAGAAAATTATGAGTTCTTGTTTTCAATAATAGTTATAACCAAATAGTAAATAGTAACAATTATTATGATCGATAAATTACAACCGGCTTAGAGAATGTGTGAAGTACTGTTACACAATTGAATATTTTAATATTTATAAATTATTATTGTTAAATAAAAAAAGGTTGTTTAATCTTTTTTTTATAAATCTTTTTCCATAGTTCCTTAATGGATGTATTTTCTAGTATTTTCTTCATGAGTGTTCTTTCAATAATAGTTATTGTGGGGCCCAATAATTTGTGGGCCAGGCCCATTTATTCGTTGGGGTCTAAAGGCCCAAGCCGAGGAAGGTTATAGCCCATGCTCGGCAATACAAGTACGGAATAGCCTTAGGATACAGCCGAGGGGGATTTAATCCTCGGCATGTCCGAGGTCTCACCAGAAAGAAGGGCAAAAGCGGTATAAGACCAACTTGGAAAAGAATCTAAAATATCTGGGTCAATAAAGAAGGATATGCTGGAAAGTGTAACGACCAGGGAAAGCTGCCCTTACTGCCATTCAATACTCTGCACCTGACAGAGCCATACTTTTCAGCTTTTTCAACCACCCCCAACCACTCCGGGTACGGGCTGATGGGACAAGTATCAGTCTTGGAATGTCGATCCTACACGTGGACGAAGGATAAAAAACACAGGCTAGTATAAAAGGAAAAGTAAGTAATTCATAGCAGGGGCTGGGAAAAATGGCCAAAAACCAGAGCCTCCCAGCCCACCTCCAGGAGAAAGACTCTAGGGGCGAAGACGACTTAACCATGTATGAACACCACGAAAAGACTCACCACCTGGTGACTAAGGCCTAGCCTTTCAAACCCACGCTCTACAAATGATATTGTTTGGGCCGTTTTACGTGCGAACCCAACACTATTACGGTTTGTTACAAATCGGGTCCTTACAATTGGCGCCATCTGTGGGAAAGGCTTGTGTGTTGGCATAGGCGGTAGGTCGAGACAGTTCCCTTGTCATTTCTAGCGGCTGGTTGTTGAGTTCTAGCGTAAAGTTCCACTAGGGGCTATGTTTCTTTACTAGGGGCTATGCTATGTAGCGTCAGCCGCACCGATGGTTTTAGGGGCTCGGCCGAAGAGCTAACACCCTAAAACCAATGTCTCCTGTCACAGCAGAGGAGTCAATTCCCCCAACTACTTGTTAGTATTTACTGAGTTTTGGACAGAACCAAGGTATTGTATGGTCCTCGGACTCAAACTTAAGGGGAAACCAACCACTTAGATGAGAAAACTGAGTTTTGGACAGAACCAAGGTATTGTATGGTCCTCGGACTCAAACCTATGGGGAAACCAACCACTTAGGTGAGAAAACTGAGTTTTGGACAGAACCAAGGTATTGTATGGTCCTCGGACTCAAACTTATGGGGAAACCAACCACTTAGATGAGAAAACTGAGTTTTGGACAGAACCAAGGTATTGTATGGTCCTCGGACTTAAACCTATGGGGAAACCAACTACTTAGATGAGAAAACTGAGTTTTGGACAGAACCAAGGTATTGTATGGTCCTCGGACTCAAACCTAGGGGGAAACCAACTACTTAGATGAGAAAACTGAGTTTCGTAAGGTCAGCAGCTTAATAAAAAATTCTAAGTTACTCAATCCTCGGCTCAAATACCATAAAAGGTTAAGGCTATCAAAGTTGTTAAGAAGATGGTGAAGCGCCCTATTACTCAGCAACCTGGAAGGGCTGTTCATTTTTCTTGGGTTAGGTGTCTTCGGATGATTACTTCCTGCACCGCACTGAGCATTCAATTGTCATCTCGGCTA
This sequence comes from Quercus lobata, assembly GCF_001633185.2. NCBI lineage: Eukaryota > Viridiplantae > Streptophyta > Magnoliopsida > Fagales > Fagaceae > Quercus > Quercus lobata. Next base: position 60,799,392 of record NC_044906.1, on the reverse strand, counting down.
TTTCGGGGTAAGTGTTGTTTTTGCAGGTCGGCATTGTTGTGCCAAACAACTCTATTAAAGTTATGATAATATCTTTTCCTTAGCAAATATTTTGACCCTAAGTGTCGTTAATTCAATGCTATATTATTGTGCCGAACAGCACTCGTAAGTTCATAATAGCGCCTTTTTCTTTGATAAGGGATTACGGCCCTAAGTATTATGCTCTAAGGTCGGCGGTATCGTGCTAGGCCACCTTAATAAGCTCATCATGATGTTCCTTTCTTTTTCTTCTTAATAGGGGTATCAACCCTAAGTATCACTTATTCGATTCAGTAGTATCAAGTCGGATAGTGTCTATAAACACAGAGTAAGATCTTTTTGTTAACTAGGGTTTCGGTCTTAGACATCGGTGAAAGTGTAAAAAAAAAAAAAAAAAAATTCACAAGATAGTATGTCTATTTACGGCGTAACCATTTCAGAAATGAAAAGATAGAATATGTGAAATAAAGCAATAACGACTTTTATTAATATAAAGAGGTATTACAACATACAAAGAAGGGCTTAAACAAGCCTATACAGAAGGTGGATTACAAAAATAATAAAAGAAAAACAACAACAATATAACAAATAATCAGTCCGACGTCTTTTTAAAACTCGTCTCCGAAGTCCTTCCAAATTCTGCCCCAGTAGCGCCCATATTGAGAGGAGGACCTTCTTCAGAAGAAGAGGGAGGAGATGAAGGGAAAGAAGGAGGAGAAGAAGAGGGAGGAGATGAAGAGAAAGAAAGAGGAGAAGAAGAGGAAGAAGGAAAAGCGCCAGGATGGATCTGGCGGTGGAAAGAAGAAGAAAGAGAGGCAAAATGAGGCACCAGTGAACAAAGAGAGGAAGAAGTAGGGGTACTTAGTCCCTGTGTCAGTCCTGACTCCTAACACACTGGTGCCATGTTAGCTATGCTCGTAAGAGATCGGCTGGTACTGATAATGGGTGACCCCAGCTCAATCGCGCCGAAAGTTTGACGCGACGAGCCCCTGCTTCGGATTTTGGCTGAAGGGAGGGTGGGAAGTGTCTTGAGCCTCTGCCATCCCTGCCCCGACCGAGCCATTTTTAGCTTAACGAGAACATGGAATTTCTGAGAAGGGTATGGCTCCTTCATTACTTACTCCTATTACGAACGAATTACAAGTTAAAGTGTAACTAGCGGGTAAAGAAAACTCTGGAGGAGTCTAAGGGTTCCAGATTTCAGAGGGATTAAAAGGGTTTATGTACAGGAGAAATAACCTCTTACTCTTTCTTTTTTATATGAAGGGTGAAATGGAAGGTATTTAATTTGTTCAGATTTCCAAGAAAATCTGTAAACAAGAATATGCCCGTTCCACTTCCCTACACCATCAATAACCGTTGAGTTTAAACGGTCTCGTAAAGGGAAATTATTAAAGGCACGTTTTGGATAACTAAACGGTATGAACGCGTTGGGAATGAATTCAGAGGAATGTCTCGTAGACCGGTACATTTCCTGGGTAGATGAAGAAATGCCAACGCTAAAAGGGCTGAGTTAAACGAGCCGTAATAAAGGCTTGGTATTACCAAAACCCTCCTCTCCAACCAAGAGGTTGGACAGTAGGGTTTTGAGGGGCTATTGTGGGGCCCAATAATTCGTGGGCTAGGCCCATTTATTCATTGGGGTCTAAAGGCCCAAGCCGAGGAAGGTTATGGCCCATGCTCGGCAATACAAGTGCGGAATAGCCTTAGGATATAGCCGAGGGGGATTTAATCCTCGGCATGTCCGAGGTCTCACCAGAAAGAAGGGTAAAAGCGGTATAAGACCAACTTGGAAAAGAATCTAAAATATCTGGGTCAATAGAGAAGGATATGCTGGAAAGTGTAACGACCAGGGAAAACTGCCCTTACTGCCATTCAATACTCTGCACCTGACAGAGCCATACTCTCCAGCTTTTTCAACCACCCCCAACCACTCTGGGTGCGGGCTGATGAGACAAGTATCAGTCTTGGAATGTCGATCCTACACGTGAACGAAGGATAAAAAACACAGGCTAGTATAAAAGGAAAAGTAAGTAATTCATAGCAGGGGCTGGGAAAAATGGCCAAAAACCAGAGCCTCCCAGCCCGCCTCCAAGAGAAAGACTCCAGGGGCGAAGACGACTTAACCATGTATGAACACCACGAAAAGACTCATCGCCTGGTGACTAAGGCCTAGTCTTTCAAACCCACGCTCTACAAATGATATTGTTTGGGCCGTTTTACGTGCGAACCCAACACTATTACGGTTTGTTACAAATCGAGTCCTTACAGTTATAATTGCAATTATTATGATTGAGAAGTAATATCATGTTAGAGAATGTTTTTTCTCAAAAAAATAAATGTTAGAGAACGTGAAAAGAGATTACGTTACTAGGATTTATAAATTACAATTAGGCTATAGAGAATGTCTTCTACCAAAAAAAAGGGTCATAGAAAACATATAATGTCATGGTGCACTATTGAATATGTTAATATTGTAAAAATAAGATCGAAAACCAAAAAAAAAAAAAAAAAAATGGCGATGTGGCTTAACAAGAGCGTAACAACATTAAATGCTATGTTTTAACTTTTATATATTTCTAGTCGCAGACCCACACGATGGGTGAGAATATATAATTATTTTGTAATGTGATATAACGTATAATTTATTCTTTAAAATTTACTAAAGATAATTTGTTCTACTTAAAAATGAATTATTTCTACGAATATTTTCCACCTCTCTATCTTTACAAATATATCATTATATTATTTCTATTTTTTTTTTTAAATTTGGGTGTGTTTGATTGATATTATTATTTTTTCTAGTGGTCTATATTCTTCAAACTTTTGTTATAGCATGTTATGTTTTACCTTTTTTTTTCGCCTACAACTAAATATTTTTAAGTTTTGAATTAATTATTTAAATTTCTCATTCTCTTAAGGAGATTATTAGGATAATCAAACTTCATTATGAACTTACAATTGATATAACTTAAATAATTGATAGACACATTCAAATACATAATCATGTAGATTGTATTTTTATATAAACTCATATTTTCACTTTCAAAATATATAAGAATTAACTCAAATCGAAAGGGAGAGAGAGAACCTGTGATGAGGGACTAAAAACACACATCACCAAAATGTATCAATTCAAAGTAGATATACAAAATGTACAAAAAATCATCAATCTAAAGTAGAGTTGCAAGAAGTATAAATAATCGAGAGAGAGAGAGAGAGAGAGAGAGAGAGAGAGAGAGAGAGAGAGAGAGAGAGAGAGAGAGAGAGAGAGAGAGAGAGAAGAGAGAGAGAGAGAGAGAGAGAGAGAGAGAGTATTCGCCTTTTTGAATGGGCAAAATATGGATTGAATGGAAGGAAGAATACCAAATTGTTATAGCAAATGAAATAGGGAAATGTGGAGTTAAAAAAAAAGGGATGAAAGTGTGGAGGAATTGTTAGGTTAATGTAATAGAGTAGTGAGGAGATAAAAAGGTAAATGTGAACGAAATGTTAGAGGAATTGTAATTGTAAAGTGAAAAATTAATAAGGGAAAAATACTTAAAAAGGAAAGAGAAAATGATGGAAATTGATGGATGAGGTGACTCAGCAAAAACGTAGCAACAATAAATACTACGTTTTAACTTTTATATATGTAGGTGCTCAAGAATTTTTGCCTTTGGCTTTGGTATTTTTGGCTTGATTGCCTAACCTTGCCTTGGCATGAATTCTTGTTGTCCCACATTGGAAAGATCTCTTTCCTCTTCATGCCTTATAAGGCATGAACCAATGGATGAAGAGTACCACTAGTTTGGTCACCTACAATAAAATGATCCTTTTATTGTAGGTGCTCAAGAATTTTTGCCTTTGGCTTTGGTATCCGATCTTCAGTTGTTTTGTGCGCGGAGTCTCGTCCTTCTCCTTAGGAGGTTGGGATTTTCCCTCGTCCACAACGCCCTTGCCCTTGGGGCTCCTCTTTCTCTTGGAATCAGCGCCTTCAGGTCGAGGAGGCCGAGCTGGTTGGGAGGAAGTGGGAGGTTCGGGGCGAGTGGATGGTGGCTGGGACTTGGTGGAGGATGACCTGGTTTGGATAGTAAGGGGTCGAGGTGGTGGAGGAGGAGCATCGGGTTGTGGTGTTTCCTGTGTATCCTTCCCTGGTTGGCCCTCGAGGAGTTGGAGAAGAGGGGTCCAGGGTATTCTCTTGACTCCCATCTCGGCTTGAGAAGAGGTGCCTACTGACGACAATTCCGCCTCGGGCAAGGCTGGGTCACCTATGTCACCAGAAGGGTCCTCGAATTGGTGGGCTAGGTCAAATACCCCGAACCCTTCCTCGGGTTGATCTGGCTCACCTTCGTCCTCTGCTGCTTGACGGGACGAAGAGGGGCCCACCTGTGGGATGTTCTTGGGGATAGCTGGCTCTTGGGAGATTAAAAATCCCTTCTCAACTACGGTAATTTTGGGAAGCCAAGGACGGCGGGCACTGATCACGTGCTTTGCGTCCCCAAATGACTTCTGAACAGGAGGGTACCCTAGTATTTTGTGAGCTGCTCGGACTTGGCCATCCATGTCATTCACAAAAACCGCCGCTTGTAAAACGGTCTCCAAGTCCGCCCGATTGACTAAGTGAAAATGCCGTGTGTAGGCGTGTTCATCTATAAAAAGAAAAAACAACAGACACATATGCATGGTTAGTTATCGAACAACATTAGATTGGAATGGCGTAAAAGGTTATCCCCCTTCCATTCCTAGTACCCCACCTGGTTCTCCTTCTACTATGGGGTATGGATCGCCATCGTGCCATTCCCCAGAGACAATTAGGAAATCCTTATTCAGTCCCTTGTTAGAGTCAGGGAGGCATTGGATCAACCGAACCCTTTCGTCCCTCGACCTCATGTAGTAGGTTTTCCCTTTCAATTTTTGGAGGTTATAGCACCAGTTCACATCATGATGGGTCAGTCTTAACCCCATCTTCTCATTTAAAGCGTCCACGCAACCCAGAATCCTAAAAACGTTGCCGGCACATTGGGTGGGGGCTAAACGGAAATGTCTGAGATAACCCCTCATCACTGGCCCCATAGGGATTCTCATACCTCCCTCAACAAAGGCGAGGACAGGAATTACCACCGCGCCCGTTCCCCTCTTATAGTGCCATTCCCCCATCTTACAGTGCTCCAAACTTACGTTGGGGGGAATCCTATAATCAACGATGAACTTATTCATCGCCTCTTCAGTATCGACTAACTTCCTCAATCTCAGTTTAGTCATTTTCGTCATTTACTAAAACAAACCTAACCCGCGACGGGAAAGAAAGGGAGCCAAAGAGAAATAAACTCAGAAAAGAAAAAGCACGAGTTAATGGAGGTAAGGAACTTACATAAAAGAAGAATTACGCTTTGGATAGGTTTTATGTGCTTGAGATAAACTTGAATTTGGGCGGAAGTTCAGATGAACCCAGAATACGTGCACTAAAACTCTTAAGTGTAAAACTGAAGAGACGGATCCATCCCCAAAAAATCTTTTATACTTTCTAGGGTAACTGCACACCTTTTCCCGCCCAAAAAGACCAGAAGATCATCACCGTTCGATTTCCATCATACCGTAGAACGTGGGAAGCACAAAGCCGCCCGTATTTAATGAGGCCACGTTTCGCCTTCCAACGGCTCTAGGAACGTGCCTTGGGCAGGTGAAAAACCTCGGGAACCAATAGATGACAAGGATTGATAGGTATTGGCAGATCTCTGATGTCATCAAAACCCTCCTTTCCGTCCGAAGAGACGGATAGCAGGATTTTGAGGGGCTATTGTGGGTCCGAGAAGTTTACAATCCGGCCCAAACTCTATCTAGGCCCAGGGTCCGTGCCGAGGAGGCCTCTTGCCGAGGACGAATGATCTATGGCCGGGGTGTTAAGGGGAATGGCTGAGAAGCTACCCTGTCCTCGGCACTCCAGAGCTTCGATGGGAAAATCAACGTGTTAGTGAAGGCTATCCCCAAACAGCCCCCTGAAGGGGATGTGAGTGGAATGGGGCCCACAGGGAAGTAAGGTGTAAAATTGGACCAAGGAAAATGCGTCCCATCCTCAGTAAATGCACCTGCCAGTGCCCAGAGTCGATTAATGAGAAAAGACGTTTGGACGGTGTAAACTTCGATCCTAGCAACTAATAGAAAGTAAGAGGGGACGGTTGATGGGATGGGCACAGAAAGAAGCACCTGCCTGACCAACAAGTGGAGGGCTAGGATCAACCAAGACGGACTATATAATAAGAAGATAGGTGCACCAATCGAGGGGCTGGGAAAAATGGCCAAAAACGAGAGCCTCCCAGCCCCCCTCCAGGAGAAAGACTCTAGGGGTGAAGAAAACTCAACCATGCATGAATACCATGAAAAACCAACCGCCTGGTGACTAAGGCCTAGCCTTTCAAACCCATGCTCTACAAATGATATTGTATGGGCCTCTTTACGTACGAGCCCAACATCGATACGGTTCGTCCCAAATCGAGTCCTTACAATATATAATACACACACACACACACACACACACACACATATATATATATATATATATATGGAAATAGATTAAAAGGGACCCTTGGCATAAAATTAGACTATAATTAAAATTAATTTGAATAAGATTTAGATTCTCTTGATCTTTCACTTTTAAGTTTTAATAATGCTTTGGTCCTCTTGGTTTTTACCTTGGTGTAAAATTCAGTACCATTTTTTTTTTTTTAGAAAATCAGTACAAAAATTTAAACAATCAAAATTGGACATTTTCCATAAAATTAGAATTAAATATAGGATTCGGTTTTTTATGGTATATTTATATTGGATGCCTCATATTTTGCACTGAATAACTCACTTGGTACAAAAAAATAAAATAAAAATTTTGGATGGGATATGTGGCACAAAATTAGACAAAAATTAAAATCTAAATTGAAATCTAATTAAATTTTCTCTCTTCTTTGTCTTTAAATATATACTAGTCGACAAACAATGCAATTCCCAAAAAAAAAAAAAAAAAATTAACATAATATAAATTTTTCTATTTTAAAATTTTTGTTCAAATATGAAATTTAATAATTGCAATATTTATTTATAGGAATTTATTATGTTTGTGTTTGTACATGAAATTATATAATATATTATAGCATGAGGCAATTATTATGTTTTTGTTTGTATACAAAACTATATTTTTTATCATTTAAAAATATTCATTTATTCTTATTGTGTTTGCATAAGAAACTATATGACCATTTAAAAATATTGATATATGATTTTTATATAACGAAAGAGTTTATATGCAACATCAATTGTAAGATATTTTCTACAATCCACTCCCTGTTAAAAAAAATTATCAATATGGCCGATGGCTGATAATAGAAAAATCAAAGCACTAAAAAAACAAATGAAAGAAAGAGAACAAGATATATAATGCACCTTGTACCTTTCAAAAGAGATCAAACAAAAAAGATGATGAAATGGTATCACAATATACAAACGTCATATTCATATATGCCTATATAAATTGAACTGGCAATGACATGACACTCGGTTGATTGAGCGCGCCAGGTTTGTTTGATGGATACTTTTTTGTTTTTTTTATAGACTTCAAAAAATGAGGATGGGTTTTTTACCATAGAGTTTTTTGTATGTGACACAAAAAGGTGAAAAGATTTTTAGCTAATGTTTATTTAAATAAGAATTAAGAAAAGTAACTTGAGTTTAATTGCAGCTTCCTTCTCTCAAGGACAAAGGCATCTTGAAATTGTTCATAATGGATTCAGAAAGAGAATGGACATCTTGGGTCGTGTTGATATCTGATGAAGGAAAGCCATCGGGGATGGTTTCGAATCGAAAGTCAAACAAACCATCTAAGGAGTTGGGACCTCTGGATTTCATAAAACGTTGGTGGTTGAACTCATAAAAGATGAGGAGGGATTTTTCACCATAGACTTTTTTGTACGAACTACAAAAAGGTGACAATATTTTTAGCTAATGTTTATTTAAACAAGAATTAAGAAAAGTAACTTGAGTTTAAAATATTACACCAAGTTACAACTTATATAACTCTAAGCAATATTATAACACTCAATATTTTTTAATTGGATGCAAATTTTGACAAATCTACCGTTAGATTACATTATCTTCGTATATTCTTCATACTTGCAAACTTTCGAGGTAATGAAAGATTAATAGCCATTTCATCAATCAATTTTTTTTTTTTTTTTTTTTAATTTCAAGTTTTTGTTGTTTAAAATAATGCATAAAAGATGAGTTTATAGATGAAATGGTAAATAACATCCAATTGACATGAAAATTGGCATGATTGCTAAGAACATATAGAACATGTAATTTAACGATAGGATTTCTAAAATATGAATTCTATAATAAGTTATTGGATGGTGTAACATTACTTAAAGTTACACTAGGTGTAACTTGAACACAACTCATATATAAATATATACATATATATATACATATATATATATATATATTTATATATATGAAGGAGTTCTTTCATACTTAGTATCAACTTCTTCTTAATAATAATAATAATAATTACTTCATGTTAATAATAAGTGACTCTCTTAATAAAAGATTTTGTAAAAAATATTTGGCTTTAGCATTTTTATTTTCAAAAAATGTTATGTCCATAATATTTTCACTATATTGTGAAATGGCATGACTCAAATATATTCTATTCTTTTATTATATTTATTGGCACCTTGCCCCCACACACCACCCAACCCATTTCCCTTTTCTTTTTCTTTTTCTTTTTCTTTTTTTTCCTTCCACTTTTCCTCAGCCAGAAAAGCCAACCATTCACCTTTTGTCCTCTTTCTTTTTCTCCTTTCTCTACTTTCCTGCACAAATTCAGCCACACAGCCCACACACATGCACCTCTTCACCTTGATCTTCTTTATTCTTTTCTTTTATCAAAAACTCTACCGAATTCTAAAGGTTTTTTTTTTCAGATTAAATATGTAAGACGTAAATTTTAAAAAATATATATAGAAGAGAAGAAGAAGAAGTAGCATAGAAAAAGAAGAAGACGAGATGCCGCAACATAGCAGCATAGAGGAGCGGAGAAAACCATGGGCAATTTAGGAAAAAGAGAAACCCACCAATGGTAACATTTTTGTTTTGCGAAAACGCATTTATACATTTTGCAACTGTAGCTCAAAGCTGCCGTGCCAAAACACAGAGAATGTGCATTGATCTTCACATTTCAAAACACAGCTTTTTAGAAAAAGCTGTGTTTAAAACCTTACCAAACGTAAATATTATTTTTTGGGTTTCAAAAACCACTTTTTGCCAGAGGAAAATCCAAACAAACGGGCAAGTATAGTTGTTGGATTGCATCTCAGTATATTTATTATTGTTAATAAATAAATAAGAAAGGAAAATTATGAGTTCTTGTTTTCAATAATAGTTATAACCAAATAGTAAATAGTAACAATTATCATGATCAATAAATTACAACCGGCTTAGAGAATGTGTGAAGTAATGTTACACTATTGAATATTTTAATATTTATATATTATTACTGTTAAATAAAAAGGTTGTTTTAATCCTTTTCATCTTTTTCCATATTCTTGACGGATGTATTTTCTAGTATTTTCTTCATTAGTGTTCTTTCGATAATAGTTATAATAGCAATTATTATGATTGAGAAGTAATATCATGTTAGAGAATGTTTTTTCTCAAAAAAAAAAAAAAATGTTAGAGAATGTGAAAAGTGGTTATGCTACTAGGATTTATAAATTACAATTAGGCTATAGAGAATGTCTTCTACCAAAAAAAAAAAAAAAAAAAGGGGTCATAGAAAACACGTAAAGTCATGGTGCACTATTGAATATGTTAATATTGTAAAAATAAGATTGAAAACCAAAAAAAATAAAATAAAATGGTGAAGTGGCTTAACAAGAGCGTAACAACATTAAATGCTACGCTTTAACTTTTATATATTGCTAGTTGTAGACCCGCGTGATGGGTGAGAATATATAATTATTTTGTAATGTGATATAATGTATAATTTATTCTTTAAAATTTACTAAAGATAATTTGTTCTACTTAAAAATTGAATTATTTCTAAGAGTATTTTCCACCTCTCTATCTTTACAAATATATCATTATATTATTATTTTTTTCTTTTTTTAAAACTTGGGTGTGTTTGATTGATATATATATATATATATTTTCTAGTGGTCTATATTCTTCAAACTTTTGTTATAGCATGTTATGTTTAACTTTTTTCTTCTCCTACAACTAAATAGTTTTAAGTTTTGAATTAATTATTTAAATTTCCAATTCTCTTAAGGAGATTATTAGGATAATCAAACTCCATTACAAATTTACAATTGATACAACTAAAATAATTGATAGACACATTCAAATACATAATCATGTAGATTGTATGTTTATATAAACTCAAATTTTCACTTTCAAAATATATAATAATTAACTCAAATCAAAACTATAAGAGGGAGAGAGAGTACATGAGATGGGGAACTAAAAAAACACATCACCAAAATGTATCAATTCAAAGTAGAGATACAAAAAGTACAAAAAATCATCAATCTAAAGTAGAATTGCAAGAAGAATAAATAATCGAGATGGAGAGAGAGAGAGAGTATTCAACTTTTTGAATGGGAAAAATATGGATTGAATGGAAGGGAGAATACCAAATTTTATAGCAAATGAAATAGGGAAATGTGGAGACAAAAAAAAAAGAGGGATGAAAGGGTGGAGGAATTGTAAGGTTAATGTAATAGAGTAGGGAGGAGATAAAAAGGTAAACATGAAGGAAATGTTAGAGGAATTGTAATTGTAAAGTGAAAAATTAATAAGAGAAAAATACTTAAAAAGGAAAGAGAAAATGTTGGAAATCAATGGATGATGTGGCTCAGGTATAGCAACAATAAATATTACGTTTCAACTTTTAGATATATATATATATAAATATATATATATATATATATGGAAATAGATTAAAAGGGACCCTTGGCATAAAATTAGACTATAAATAGAAATTAATGTGAATTAGATTTAGATTCTATTGGTCTTTCACTTTTAAGTTTTAATAATGCTTTGGTCCTATTGGTTTTTACCTTGGTGTGAAATTCCAGTACCATTGTGTTTTTTTTTTTTTTTTATAAAGAAAAGCTGTACAAAAATTTAAACAATCAAAATTGGACATTTGCCATAAAATTAGAATTAAATATAGGATTGAGTTTTTTATGGTTCATTTTATATTGGATGCCTCATATTTTGCATTAAATAACTCACTTGGTACCAAAAAAAAAAAAAAAAAAAATTGGATGGGATATGTGGCACAAAATTAGACAAAAATTGAAATCCAAATTGAAATCTAATTAAATTTTCCCTCTTTGTCTTTAAATATATACTAGTCGACAAACATTGCAATTCCAAAAAAAAATTTAACATAATATGAATTTTTCTATTTTTAAATTTTTGTTCAAATATGAAATTTGATAATTGCAATATTTATTTATGGGAATTTATTATGTTTGTGTTTGTACATGAAATTATATAATATATTATAGCATGAGGCAATTATTATGATTCTGTTTGTATATAAAACTATATTTTTTATCATTTAAAAAAATGCATTTATTATTAGTGAGTTTGCTAAGAAACTATATGACCATTTAAAAATATTGATATATGATTTTTCTATAACGAAAGAGTTTATATGCAACATCAATTGTAGGATATTTTCTGCAATCCACTCCCTGTTAAAAAAAAAAAAATTATCAATATGGCTGGTACGTGGCTGATAATAGAAAGATCAAAGCACTAAAAAACAAATGAAAGAAAGAGAACAAGATATATAATGCACCTTGTACCTTTCAAAAGAGATGAAACAAAAAAGATGATGAAATGGTATCACGATATACAAACATCATATTCATATATGCCTATATAAATTGAACTGGCAATGACATGACACCCGATTGATTAAGTGCGCGATGTTTGTTTGATGGATACTTTATTTATTTATTTATTTATTTATTTTATAAACTTCAAAAGTTGAGGATGGGTTTTTTACCATAGAGTTTTTTGTATGTGATACGAAAAGGTGACAAGATTTTTAGCTAATGTTTATTTAAACAAGAATTAAGAAAAGTAACTTGAGTTGAACTGCAGCTTCCTTCCCACAAGGACAAAGGCATCATGAAGTTGTTCATAATGGATTCAGAAAGGGAATTGATGTCTTGCGTGGCATTGATATATGATGGAGGAAGGCCATCGGGGATGGTTTCGAATTGAAAGTCACCCAAACTATCTAATGAGTTGGGACTTCTGGATTTCATAAAACATTGGTGGTTGAACTCATAAAAGATGAGGGAGGGTTTTTTACCATAGACTTTTTTGTCTAAACTACCAAAAGGTGACAAGATCTTTAGCTAATGTTTATTTAAACAAGAATTAAGAAAGGTAACCTGAGTTAAAAGATGACACTAAGTTACAACTTGTGTAATTCTAAGCAATGTTACACCACTCAATATTTTTTAATTGGATGTAAATTTTGACAAATTTACCGTTAGATTACATTATCTTTGTATATTCTTTATTTTTGCAAACTTTCAAGATGATCAAAGATTAATAGCCATGTTATCAATCAATTTTTTTTTTTTTTTTTAATTTCAAGTATTTGTTGTTTAAAATAATGCATAAAAGATGAGTTTATAAATGAAATGGTAAATAAAATCCAATTGACATGTTTGCTAAGAACATATAGAACATATAATTCAACAATGGGATTTCTAAAATATGAATTCTATAATAAGTTATTGGGTGGTGTAACATTGCTTAAAGTTACACCAAGTTTAACTTGAACTCAACCCATATATATATATATATATATATAGATAGATAAAGGAGTTTATTTAATAATTAGTATCAACTTCTTCTTAATAATAATAATAATAAGAATAATAATAATTACTTCATGTTAATAATAAATGACTCTCTTAATAAATGATTTTGTAAAATAGTATTTGGCTTTAGTATTTCTCTTTTCAAAAAATGTTATGTCCATAATATTTTCATTATAAACTTTCACAATATTGTGAAATGGCGTGACTCAAATATATTCTATTATTTTATTATATTTATTGGCACCTTGCCCTCACACCCCACCCAACCCATTTCCCTTTCTTTTTCTTTTTCTTTTTTTTCCTTCCATTTTTTCTCAACCACAAGAGCCAACCGTTAACCCTTTGTCTTCTTTCTTTTTCTCCTTTCTCTACTTTCCTCCACACATTCAGCCACACAGCCCACACCCATGCACCTCTTCACCTTGATCTTCTTTATTCTTTCCTTTTATCAAAAACTCTACCTAATTCAAAAGGTTTATTTTTATTTTTTTGGAGACTAGATACGTAAGACGTAAATTAAAAAAAAAAAAATAGAGAAGAGAAGAAGAAGAAGCAACACAGAAAAAGAAGAAGAAGACGAGATGCCGTAGCACAGCAACATAGAGGAGCAGAAAAAACCATGGGCAATTTAGGAAAAAGAGAAACCCAACAACGGTAATATTTTTTTGTTGAGAAAACGCGTTTATGCATTTTGCAACTGCGGCTCAAAGCTGCCGTGCCAAAATGTAGAGAATGTGCATTGGTCTTCACATTTCAAAACATAGCTTTTTAGAAAAAGCTGTGTTAAAAACCTTACCAAACGTAAATATTATTTTTTGGGTTTCAAAAAGTGCTTTTTGCCAGAAGAAAATGCAAACAAACGGGCACGTATGGTAGTTGGATTGCATCTAAATATATTTATTATGGTTAATAAATAAATAAAAGGAAAATTATGAGTTCTTGTTTTCAGTAATAGTTATATCCAAATAGTAAATAGTAACAATTATTATGATCGATAAATTACAACCAGATTAGAGAATGTGTGAAGTAACGTTTCACTATTGAATATTTTAATATTTATATATTATTATTGTTAAATAAAAAAAGGTTATTTTAATCCTTTTTATCTTTTTCCATAGTTCCTTGATGGATGTATTTTTTAGTATTTTCTTCATGAGTGTTCTTTCAATAATAGTTATAATAGCAATTATTATGATTGAGAAGTAATATCATGTTAGAGAATGTTTTTTCTCAAAAAATAAATGTTAGAGAATGTGAAAAGTGATTATGTTACTAGGATTTATAAATTACAATTAGGCTATAGAGAATGTCTTCTACCGAAAAAAAAAAAAAAGTGTTATGGAAAACACATAAAGATATGGTGCACTATTGATCACGTTAATTAATATTGTAAAAATAAGATTGAAAACCAAAAAAAAAAAAAAAAAAATTACGATATGGCTTAACAGGAGCGTAACAACATTAAATGCTACGCTTTAGCTTTTATGTATTATTAGTCGCAGGCCCACGCGATGGGTGAGAACATATAATTATTTTGTAATGTAATATAATGGATAATTTATTCTTTAAAATTTACTAAAGATAATTTTTTCTACTTAAAAATTGAATTATTTCTAAGAGTATTTTCCACCTCTTTGTCTTTACAAATATATCATTATATTATTATTATTATTTTTTTTTTAACTTGGGTTTTTTTGATTGATATTATTATTTTTTTCTAGTGGTTTATATTCTTCAAACTTTTGTTATAGCATGTTATGTTTTACTTTTTTTTTCTCCTACAACTAAACATTTTTAAGTTTTGAATTAATTATTTAAATTTCTCTTTCTCTTAAGGAGATTATTAGGATAATCAAACTTCATTACAAAATTTACAACTGATATAACTTATTTGATAGACACATTCAAATACATAATCATGTAGATTGTATGTTTATATAAACTCAAATTTTCACTTTCAAAATATATAAGAATTAACTCAAATCAAAACTATAAGAGGGAGAGAGAGTACATGTGATGAGGGACTAAAAAAACACATCACCAAAGTGTATCATTCAAAGTAGAGATACAAAAAGTACAAAAAATCATCAATCTAAAGTACAGTTGCAAGAAGAATAAATAATCAAGAGAGAGAGAGAGAGAGAGAGAGTATTCTCCTTTTTGAATGGGGAAAGTATGGATTGAATGGAAGGGAGAATACCAAAATTTTATAGCAAATGAAATAGGGAAAAGTGGAGTAAAAAAAAAGAAGGATGAAAGGGTGGAGGAATTGTAAGGTTAATGTAATAGAGTAGTGAGGAGATAAAAAGGTAAATGTGAAGGAAATGTTAGAGGAATTTTAATTGTAACGTGAAAAATTAATAAGAGAAAATGTTGGAAATTGGTGGATGATGTGGCTCAGTAAGAGCGTAGCAACAATAAATATTATGTTTCAACTTATATATAAATATATATTTATATGGGGAAATAGATTAAAAGGGACCCTTAACATAAAATTATACTATAATTAGAAATTAATTTGAATTAGATTTAGATTCTATTGGTCTTTCACTTTTAAGTTTTAATAACGCTTTGGTCCTTTTGGTTTTTTACCCTGGTGTAAAATTCCAGTACCATTTTTTTTTTTGAGAAAATCAGTACAAAAATTTAAACAATCAAAATTAGACATTTGCCATAAAATTAGAATTAAATATAGCATTGAGTTTTTTTCATGGTTTATTTATATTGGATGCCTCATATTTTGCACTGAATAACTCATTTAGTACCCAAAAAAAAAAAAAAAAAAAAAAAAAATATGAATTTTTCTATTTTAAAATTTTTGTTCAAATATGAAATTTTATAATTGCAATATTTATTTATAGGCATTTATTATGTTTGAGTTTGTACATGAAATTATATAATATACTATAGCAGGAGGCAATTATTATGATTTTGTTTGTATATAAAACTATATTTTTTATTATTTAAAAAATGCATTTATTATTACTGTGTTTGCATAAGAAACTATATGACCATTTAAAAATATTGATATATGATTTTTCTATAACGAAAGAGTTTATATGCAACATCAATTGTAGGATATTTTTTGCAATCCACTCCCTGTTAAAAAAAATTATCAATATGGCTGATGGCTGATAATAGAAAGATCAAAGCACTAAAAAACAAATGAAAGAAAGAGAACAAAATGTATACTGCACCTTGTACCTTTCAAAAGAGATCAAACAAAAAAGATGATGAAATGGTATCACGATATACAAACGTCATATTCATATATGCCTACATAAATTGAACTGGCAATGACATGACACCCGGTTGATTGAGCGCGCCATGTTTGTTTGTATAAACTTCAAAAAATGAGGAGGGGTTTTTTACCATAGACTTTTTTGTATGAAATAAGAAAAGGTGACAAGATTTTTAGCTAATGTTTATTTAAACAAGAATTAAGAAAAGTAACTTGCATTTAAAATATTACACCAAGTTACAACTTATGTAATTCTAAGTAATGTTACACCATTCAATATTTTTTAATTGGATCCAAATTTTGACAAATCTACCGTTAGATTACATTATATTCGTATATTCTTCTTGCTTGCAAACTTTCAAGATGATCAAAGATTAATAGCTATGTCATCAAATAATTTTTTTTTTAATTTCAAGTTTTTGTTGTTTAAAATAATGCATAAAAGATGAGTTTATATATGAAATGGTAAATAACATCCAATTGACATGAAAATTAGCATGATTACTAAGAACATATAAAACATGTAATTCAACAGTGAGATTTTCAAAATATGAATTCTATTATAAGTTATTGATTGATATTATTTTTTTTTCTAGTGGTCTATATTCTTCAAACTTTTGTTATAACATGTGATGTTTTACTTTTTTTTTTCTCCTACAACTAAACATTTTTATGTTTTGAATTAATTATTTAAATTTCTCATTCTCTTAAGGAGATTATTAGGATAATCAAACTTCAATACAAATTTACAATTGATATAACTCAAATAATTGATGGACACATTCAAATGCATAATCATGTAGATTGTATTTTTATATAAACTCAAATTTTCACTTTCAAAATATATAAGAATTAACTCAAATCAAAACTATAAGCGGGGGAGTGAGTACATGTGATGGGGAACTAAAAAAACACATCACCAAAATGTATCAATTCAAAGTAGAGATACAAAAAATCATCAATCTAAAGTAGAGTTACAAGAAGAATAAATAATTGAGAGAGAGAGAGAGAGTATTCACCTTTTTGAATGGGCAAAATATGGATTGAATGGAAGGGAGAATACCAAATTTTTATAGCAAATGAAATAGGGAAAAGAGGAGTAAAAAAAAAAAAAAAAAGGATAAAACGGTGGAGGAATTGAAAGGTTAATGTAATAGAGTAGTGAGGAGATAAAAAGGTAAATGTGAAGGAAATGTTAGAGGAATTTTAATTGTAAAGTGAAAAATTAATAAGAGAAAAATACTTGAAAAGCAAAGAGAAAATGTTGGAAATTGGTGGATGATGTGGCTCAGCAAGAGTGTAGCAACAATAAATACTATGTTTCAACTTTTAGATATATATATATATATATATATATATGGCTCAGCAAGAGTGTAGGAACAATAAATACTATGTTTCAACTTTTAGATATATATATATATATATATATATATGGAAATAGATTAAAAGGGACCTTTGGCATAAAATTAGACTATAATTGGATATTAATTTGAATTAGATTTAGATTCTATTGGCCTTTCACTTTTAAGTTTTAATATCGCTTTGGTCCTCTTGGTTTTTACCTTGGTGTAAAATTCCTGTACTATTTGTTTTGTTTTGTTTTGTTCTTCTTGGGAAAATCAATACAAAAATTTAAACAATCAAAATTGGACATTTGCCATAAAATTAGAATTAAATATAGGATTGGGTTTTTTATGATTCATTTATATTGGATACCTCATATTTTGCATTGAATAACTCACTTGGTACAAAAAATAAAATAAAAATTTTGGATGGGATATGTGGCACAAAATTAGACAAAAATTGAAATCCAAATTGAAATCTAATTAAATTTTCTCTCTTCTTTGTCTTGAAATATATACTAGTCTACAAACAATGCAATTCCAAAAAAAAACATAATATGAATTTTTCAATTTTTCAATTTTTTCTTCAAATATGAAATTTGATAATTGTAATATTTATTTATAGGCATTTATTATGTTTGTGTTTGTACATGAAATTATATAATATATTATAGCATGAGGCATTTATTATGATTTTGTTTGTATATGAAACTATATTTTCTATCATTTTAAAAAAAATAAATTTATTATTGTGTTTGAATAAGGAACTATATATTCTTCCATTTAAACATATTGATATATATCACCGCACTCCCTTGGTGCGATAGTCACTCCACAAGTATAAGTACTTGTAGAGTGTGGGGGGCAAAGGCCGAGGTTCAAGTCTTCAGGGCGGAGCTTTACACATATATACACTTAGATTAGGTTAGAGTAGAATTTTATTTTGTATCCAAAAAAAAAAAAAAAAAACATATTGATATATGATTTTTCTATAACGAATGCAACATCAATTGTAGGATATTTTCTGCAATCCACTCCTTGTTAAAAAAATTATCAACATGGTTGATGGTTGATAATAAAAAGATCAAAGCACTAAAAAATAGTAGAAAGAAAGAGAACAAGATATATAATGCACGTTGTACTTTTCAAAATAGATCAAACAAAAAAGATGATGAAATGGTATCACGATATACAAACGTCGCGCCCATATATGCCTATATAAATTGAATTGGCAATGACATGACACCCAGTTGATTGAGCGCGCCATGTTTGTTTGATGGGTACTTTTTTGTTTTTTGTTTTTTTTTTTTTTGTAAACTTCGAAAAATGAAGAGGGGTTTTTTACCATAGACTTTTTTGTATGAAATACCAAAAGGTGACAAGATTTTTAGCTAATGTTTATTTAAACAAGAATTAAGATAGGTAAGTTGAGTTTAAAATATTATAAACTTTTTATAGGCGGATGTAAGTATTCAGAATTTTTTTAAACACTTTTTTAGGGTAGTATTTCCTTAGTTTCTAGAAGAAAATTTATTTTGGTACTTTCTTTATTGAGGTTTTTTAATTTTTTATGGGAAAAACTTCCTCCAACGTTGAAGGAAGTTTCCTTCAAACCGGTATGGAAGTAAACTTTTTCCAAGTTTAGTAGTTAGTGAATTAATTTGGTTGAATAAACTTGAAATTTGGTTATTTTGGTGAGCCTATTGGAGGTTAGTGACCCTTCTCTTAATTAGTGATATTTTGCTTAAAACATGTATTAATATTTTTTAATGAAATAGTCAAATGTTTCTCATTATGAAATTGTTGATATTTATTCAAAAGAAGTTCCTTTAAAGATAAAAATCATTATTTCCTAAACTTTGAATGATAAAAATTTTATTAAATTATTTTTATTTAGAAGTGTTTACGTTCTTAAAACTGGGATCAAACTTGTGACAAGTTTAGTGAAAATACTTAATGCTTTGAATGAAAGTAATTAAGATTGTTTTCATTTTTGAACTAAAGTATCAAATATGATTTTGAATATAGCTACAATGGAAATTAATTTGTTTTGAATATAAATTATTACAGTTTGACTAAACTGTAGACCCTGCTGATGGGGATATACTTTGGACCCCGCTAATGAAAAGACCCTGCTAATGTTTTAAAACATTGGTATTATTTTCATGGTCCTGTGAAAAAAGTATTATATGATTGTCAATTGCTTTCAACCATGCATTTATTAGTCTTTTTTTTTTTTTTTTGAGAAACAAACACACATACAAGGGAGAGGGAAAGAAGTTCTAACATAAAGGCATATCACAACTCCACTCAAAAGTCATAGTAACTTTTAAGGAAGGGTGAGACAAGTTATACTACACATAACAAACTCTTTTAAGCAATATGGGACAATTACCTTTTTTTTTTTTTTTTTTTTGAGAAACAAACACACACATACACATAAGAGAGAGTGAAAGAAGTTTCAACACAAAGGCACAACACAACTTCACTCAAAAGTCATAGTAACTTTTAAAAGAGAGTGGGATAATGCATTTATTAGTTTGAAATGAACTTAATTATTGTTTCCAAATTAACTTACAAAATTTGTTTATTGTGTACAATAAAAAAAGATAAAAAGAAAAGAAGATATTTTACACGGTTTGTGTCCAATAGAAATTTTCACTGGACATATTGGATGGTGAACACGTATCCACTCTTAGATACGTATCCACCATCTAATGTGTCCAGTGGGAACTTCCACTGGACACAAGTCACACCCTTTTATATTTACGTAGTGTTTTGATAGATAATAAAAGAACATAGCTTTTTGCAAAGGTCCGCCTTATCTTATCACCTTGTGATATTCTTAATCACTGTCTGTTTCGTTGTCACCACTACTAGGCAATAATACACGAAACGATCTTGCTTTATTATTGATCATCATAACATTACGTAAAATATCTTCTTTATGTACTACTGTTTTGGAAAATCACTTTTATAGCTCTGGTATTCTTATACGAATTTCCTATAAATATCCACGTACTATAACCCAACAAACCCGCCAACACTAATAAAGCACACAAAAAAACACAGCTCCATGACTCCTCTTCTTCTCTTACTCTTTTTCTCGTCTCTCACTGTAATCACTCTCATTCTCACTCTCACTCTATCTTTGACATTATCTTATTCTCACATTCTCAATGTTTTCCCTTTGTGTCAATGCAGGTTTGGTCCGCCTCCGCCGGTGAAAATTTATACACCCCGAAATCTAATCTGATTGGGTATTGGAACAAAGAGGTCCAAAACAACCACGCCAAGCCAACCTTTCTCCTGTCCAAAGCGTCCCCATTGAGTGCGGTCGACTCAGCAAGCTTCTCCAAACTCGCAGCCCAGAATGCTCTCTCCTCTCATTTCCCAGCGTTCTGTGCCTCTGCCAACCTTTTCTGCTACCCTGATTCAACCCCGAGTATTGAAGAACTGATATTCAATATCAGCGCTGCAAGCGTTTATTGTAATCCAGGTAACTTCTTTCGGGAGTCAATTGCAAAGGAAGGTAAGGTGATGCGAATGCCTAACATTAAGGATAAAATGCCTGAAAGGTCATTTTTGCCCCGGTCTATTTCGTCGAAATTACCGTTTTCGACCTTTAAGATCTCAGAGCTAAAGCGGCTTTTTCATGCGGATGATAATTCCACTATGGAGACTATGATAGTGGAGGCGTTGAATGAGTGCGAGAGTGCCCCGAGCCCAGGGGAGACCAAGCGGTGCGTGGGTTCGGCTGAAGATATGATTGACTTTGCAATCTCGGTCTTGGGTCGAAACATCGTCGTTCGTTCAACCGAGAATGCAAAAGGGTCAAAGCAGAATATAATGATCGGATCAGTCAAAGGTATCAACAGTGGCAAAGTCATGCAATTAGTTGCCTGTCACCCTACCTTGTTCCCGTACCTACTCTATTCCTGCCATTCGGTCCCAAAGGTTCGAGTCTATGAAATGGATATACTGGATCCGAATTCTAAGGCTAAGATCAATCATGGTGTTGCCAGCTGTCACATGCACACCTCGGATTCGAACCCGAATCACGCTGAATTGACTATAGCGTCAGGTCCCGGTCAGATCACGGCTTGCCACTGGCTTTTTGAGAATCATCTGATCTGGACAGTTGCTAATGAGTCCTTCCAGGCCTTGGTGGGCAAGACATCAAGTTGATTAAGGGTCCGTACCGTTTGGCTCTTTGGAAGCTTAAAAAAGAGTTCTTAAAACTCAAAATTCTGTTTCGTAACCGTACTCTTCGAAATGTTTTTATAAATACTTATTTTAAACTCAAAACATAGTTTTCCAATAACTTTTAGAAAACACTCTTATTTACCATATGTATATTGCTATTAATTGGAAAAATAGTTATGGATTTATTTTACGTCTGGAAGATGCTTATTATATTGTATAATTTGAGTTTTGATAACCTTTTCAAGGTTACTTAAATAATTGGCCGGAAAATGATAAACACTTCTTTTTACTAAAATTTTTTAAAACAAATTAATTTTCTTTAAAGAATAAAGATTAAAATGTTAAAGAAATGACAAGAAAAACAAGTTGAGATATTAATGCATTATTATTATTTTCACTGCAGGAGCATCCTCGCTAGAGCTTTGCAAGCTTCGATCCAGCATGTATGATGTAAAACAAATAAATGTGCTGATAGTTTTATTATGTGTGTTTTGAACTTGCGTTTCATCTATGTATTTTGTGTAGAGCTTTGCAAACCTCAATCCAGCACACATCATGTACAACTGATAAATGTGTTGATGGTTTATGTGTAATTTGGACTCTAAGGTCTAGCTACTCCTAGACTAGTGTAATTATGTATAAAGCTTGTAATATTTGGACTTTCTCTATTACTTTGTGTATATTTGCTGTTAGCTTTTAGACCCCTATAAACATTAACCAAAGATTATTGCCAAGTTGATACTTAGGTCAATTATGTAGATCTACTTTAAATATTTATGAAACATATCATGCAGCGGAAAAATAAATGAGGCACAGATATGATGACCCAGGAAAATCAATGAAACAATCCAGTTTCAAGGTACAAAACTTGGGGGGAACGATCCTAAGAGAATGTTGAGGTCTAAAAAGGGTCATAATAAAATAAGCCCAAAAGAAATGGAAGAGCAAGTCAAGCCCAAAAGAAAGAATCCAGGCTAAGCCCAAAGTAACAGGTACGGATGATCCATGGGGGATAAAAGGAAGGCCCAGAGGATCCTGAAGCCCAGAAAAGGAAAAAGCATCCCAAAGAAGAGACCACGGCAAAATGAAAAGAAGCAAGGATCCCCAAATCCCTTCAAGCACAAATAAAGAGGAAGAATGAGACAGATCGGTGGAAAGAAGACAGGAAAAGAAAAAAACAAGAAGCACGAGCGACCTCTCATGGCACAGACAGCAAAAGGGCCTCGGAGAACCAGGACAGGGAAGAAGAATAGCAACGAATGACTTTCAAAAATGGCAGAACAGGATTCCGCCCAAATAGGAAAGAAAGGGAAAAGAGGAATACGCCAGAAATGGGGATGCCGAGAAGGGCATACCTCAGCACGTCCCAAAGAGGATGGCCGACCAGAAGCTTTCGAATGAATCAGAACCAAGAGAAGGAAAGAATGAGAGAAAACGGCAAAGGGACTTACCAAGGCAACAGGGACAGAACATGCTCTGTTTGCAAAAGAACAAAACAGGGGAACCCGGGACACCCAGAAAAACTCCATTATAAAAGGAGGGGGCGGGTTGTGAAGAAGGCAGCGAGAAAAAGAAAAAGAAACACAAAAAGAAGAAATTCTCTAGGAAGAACCATCAGAAAAATCCACCCAGAAAGAAAATACTAAGGGAAGAACAAAATACTGTTTCCCGATATCCTGTAAAAGCCACTATTGCACATACTTGGATTCAACGGGAATCAAACTTTGCAAGTTTTGAAGGCTGAAATAGCCATTCAAGACTGCAATTTTTGAGCTTGATTGGACCTTGTATCACGTCCTAGTGAGCTTTCTGTAATCAAACAGACAATTTGTTAATAAAATACTGCTTTATAATTCCCAGGATCCCCACAGCACCTTTTCTTTATCGTTTTGCTAATCCTGTCTTTCTTCTGAATTTACGTTGTTAATATTTTTGGCATTCTACGATATCCTCGTTTGTCATTTTTTGTATGATGTCAGGAGTATTCTCTGCACCTACTTGACTCTTAAACAGCTCGTTAGCTGCGGTGAGTCAAGGCCCGGTCCACCAAATCCCTCTTCTTTTTTTCATTTAGGCCCGGGATCCTTGGGCCTGAGTATCCTGAAAAAAAGCACTCTCACAGAGAACAATCTACTATACCAAATAGAAGTTCAAAGTCAAGAATATAAATTCGTAGTAAACTTAACTATGATTATCAAACCTAGCTCTGAAATCCTCAAATTTCTTTATGTGGATTTGCTCCAATATGAACCTCCTGCTCATGCCTTCGATCTTCAGTACACTTGATAGCTAAACCTTGGGCTGCAATTTTATTCCACTAGTACTAGTAGTTTGAGTGTGATCTCCGATAAATGCTTGAAAGAGTAAAAGGTATAAAAACCTCTCAGATCTTAAAAGAGTAGCATTCCAAGACTTGAAATATGCACTTAAGGTTTTTCTTATATACCAAGTACATCTAGACCGAAACCCTAAACATTTAATAGGCTAACGGGCTTTAATTATATTCAACAGCTCACAGTTCAATCGATTGAAGCTTCCTCTTGATCGGTCGAGCTAATCAACTTTTCTCTATTGCTTTATGCGGCTTGTACGCTCTTGAATTCTGACTTGTAGCACTTTAAGAAATGTCTAATATACTTTATAGACACTAAGATCTAATCATAGACAAGTTTATGTACTCAGTTTGCCAATACATGAATCATTTAAAACCTAAACATTTATATTTAAATATTTAGAACCTAACATTTACTAGAATAAGCTAGAAATGATCTAGGTACATATTTTTTTTGGTTCTAAACTATAGACTCTTTGTAATTTTTCTCTATTTTGGAATTTTATTATTACCGTTTCAGTTAATTCTAAGCTAGGATTTATATAGCATGCATCGAGTTAATATTGTTATTTCAGGCTTCTTTGGTTTAGTTTATAATTTTCCTTGTGTTATAAGATTCTACTGTCATTGATCCGTACTTTTTATGGAGCATAATTGTTTCTTCTCACTGCAATTCAGAGCCTTGTTGATTTTCAAATCCAATTACTATTCTCACGCTTCTTAATTGCAATTTGATATCTTTCACATTATATAAATATATATATATATATATATATATTTATATAAAGGGGAAGGACACACAGCTGAAGGGCGGAAGCACATGTAATATAGTAACGTAGATAAATAAGTTAAAACAATAATAAGGCGGTAGAACCAGCCAAGCAGTATATATCAAAATAGTTCAAAGTAAATGAAAGCGATAAATAAGTTAGAACAATAATAAGGCTGTAGAACCAACCAAGCAGTATATATCAAAATAATTCAAAGTAAATGAAAGCAATTTAGAACCGTCCGTTATGTTGGTAATCCATCCAAGGTGGTGATAGCAACAAGTAGAACAATGAACATAAAACTGAAAATACTTGTTATCAAAAGTAGTACAAAACACTTACAGCAGTAGTAGTAGTTAATACAAGATCTCAGAACAGGTTGATAGTTACAAAGCTTGAACTAGTCCTAGTTACAAGATTTGTAGTGAACAGGGTAGTAGTAGTAGTAGAAACAAGGAATTCTCTTTCTAAGAAGGCTTCCTAAGAGAAGGAGTTCTAAGGAAAGAAAATTCTAAAGTAAAACTTGTTTCAAACATAAGGGACACCCCCCCTTAAATAGGCAAAATTCTGAGGGAATAGTACTTGTGAACAGTAAAAGTTAACAATGAAATGTAAAAGTTAACAGTAATAGTTTGCTAAAACCAATCTTGGTGTGACAAAAAGTCGCGGGAAATATGGAAAATCTTCTTTTCAGAACATTATCATCAGAAGTGGAAAACAATAGTGAAATTTCACTAGTAAGTAAACAGTCTAGCATTTTTGGCCTTTGTGCAGGCTAGACAAATAAGATCAATCTTCTTGAAGATTTGGAGTGCTATCCTCATTATGTCCGAACAGTTATGGTCATATGGGAAATAAGGGTTGTGGGCAACAAATTTTTCAGAAGAGGCTTTGGATTCTTCTTGATTGGCAACAACTTCTTCTGCCCATTTAAGTAAAGCCAGAAGAGCATCAAGATTTTTTCTCAAATTATCAATAGGGAAGCCCTTATTCTTTGCTGGAGGCTTAACATTCTTGCTGGAAGAAGAAGAGGGAGCATCAGTAGGGGCAGGGGTTTGAACTGGTGAATGATCCTTGGCAGTGGGTAAAGTAGTAGTTGATGAAAATTCTTTGGAAATAGTAGCAATAATACGTTAAGTGTGAGGGAATTTGCCCCCACCATTTTACATACCAATGTCTTGAGAGAACATCACCTTCTTTTTCATATTGCCATTTTAATATCCAAGGTATTTTATGTTTTTTAACAAAGTGAAGCAAAGCAGGGAATTTAGCTCCATAAGCATTGTGAGAGTGCCTTTTTCAGGATACTCAGGCCCAAGGATCCCGGGCCTGAATGAAAAAGAAGGATTTGGTGGACCGGGCCTTGACTCACCATAGCTAACGAGCTGTTTAAGAATCAAGTAGATGCAGAGAATACCCCTGACAATATACAGAAAAAATGACAAACAAGGATATCAAATAGTGCCAAAAATATTAACAACGTAAGTTCAGAAGGAAAGAAAAAACAGGATTAGCAAGACGATAAAGAAAAGGTGCTGTGGGGATCCTGGGAATTATGAAGCGGTGTTTCATTAACAAATTATCTGTTTGATTACAGAAAGCTCACTAGGATGTGATACAAGGTCCAATTAAGCTAAAAAATTGCAGTCTTGAATGGCTATTTCAGCCTTCAAAACTTGCAAAGTTTGATTCTCGTTGAATCCGAGTATGTGCAATAGTGGCCTTTACAGGATATCGGGAAACAGTATTTGTTCTTCCCTTAGTATTTTTCTTTCTGCATAGATTTTTCTGATGGTTCTTCCTAGAGAATTTCTTCTTTCTTGTGTTTCTTTCTTTTTTTCTCGCTGCCTTCTTCACAACCCATCCCCTCCTTTTATAATGGAGTTTTTCTGGGTGTCCCGGGTTCCCCTGTTTTCTTCTTTTGCAAATAGAGCATGTTCTGTCCCCGTCGTCTCGGTAAGTCCCTTTACCATTTTTTCTCATTCTTTCCTTCTCTTGGTTCTGATTCCTTTGAAAGCCTCTGGTTGGCCATCCTCTTTGGGACGTGCTGAGGTATGCCCTTCTCGGCATTCCCATTTCTGGCGTATTCTTCTTTTCCCTTTCTTTCCTATTTGGGCGGAATCCTGTTCTGCCATTTTTGAAAGTCATTCGTTGCCATTCTTCTTCCCTGTCCTGGTTCCCCGAGGCCCTTCTTCTGTCTGTGCCATGAGAGGTCGCTCGCGTTTCTTGTTTTTTTCTTCTCCTGTCTTCTTTTTATCGATCTGTCCCAGTTTTCCTTTTTATTTGTGCTCGAAGGGATCTACGCTTATTGAGGATCCTTACTTCTTTATGCTTTGCCGCGGTCTCTTTTTTTGGATGCTTCTTTCTTTTCTGGGCTTCAGGATCCTCTGGGCCTTCCTTTTATTCCCCCATGGGTCATCCGTGTCTATTGCTTTGGGCTTAGCCTGGATTTTTTCCTTTTGGGCTTGACTTGTTCTTCTGTTTTTAGGCTTATTTTATTATGACCCTTTTTAGACCTTAACATTTAGCCCCCCGAGCTCGTGGGTTGCCTGAAACCCACGCATGAGTGATTTAGGTTTCCCAGGATTTTCGTGGTATCCCCTTTTTTTCAACTTCTACTAGGTTCCCTTCCTTTTTACTTGGGATCCCGGCCCTTTTCTGCTGCTTTTAGTCACCTCCTTTTTGCGTGTTGCATTCCCTTATAATTATTACCTTTTGCAGCTTCCTCTTTATACGGGACGTGGCAGTTGGGTATTTGAGGTAAAACTCCTCTACCTACTTTTCTCGTTTCCCGTTATTTCTCATTAATAACTGCTGATCACTTCAAATTAAATTTCTTGGCAACTGGCACGTCTTTCCATAAACTGTTTTCCCCAACTGCTATTTGCGCCTTTATTGTAGCCGTTTCATCTTATCACTTTGCTTCTCTGAGTTTTTCACTCTTTGTGTTTCTCTTTCTTTTTTCTCTTCTTCTCTGTTACTCTGGTCTTCCTCCCTTTTACACTTTCAATCTCTTTTCTTCTCACAGTGCGTGCTGTTTCGATGGCCTCTTCTTCTTCTCGAAAGAGGAGAGAGTGTACTCCCAGTCCTTCTGAGGGTGAAGGTTCTTCTGGTTCTGCTCCGAGTGATTCTCACGAGGTTACTGAACGTCCGGCCTTCCCTTTACGGGATCCTTGGTATTCTCTCAGTTTATTTTTCCCTCATATATCTCATGGTGAGGCTCCTCCATCCCCTCACGTTTGGATGTTTTCTGGTCAAGCGGGTTTCGCTGGTTCCGCCCAAGTTCCTGACCCTAGAGAGATTTTTGATCTCCATATCAGACAAGGAATCCGAGAGGTGGTTCCTATTTTCTTTGATTTTGTTCCAGGAAAGATTCAGGGCTGGCCTATATGGGTAGACAAGGAACTGTCTGATGCTGAATTTGTGGGTTGTTTGGAGCACGCCGGTATCCTAAAGGCAGTGGCTATTTCCAGAAACCTTGAGAGCTTCAGAGACGCCAAAGGGCTCAGACATCTGGTATGTCGTTGGTGCCCTTCCCTTCATACTTTTTTCTTTTCTACTGGTGAATTGACAATCACCTTGGAGGATGTGGTTAATAACTTCCTCCTCCCGGTGTTTGGCGAAGAGAATCCCTTTGATATTAACCTTTCTGGTGAGGATCTCGTGGTAGAGGAAAAATTATTTGGTCATTTTGGTGGTCGCGCTGCTTCTTCTGGTGGTAAGCCGGCTAGGATGGGGAGATGGGTGATGACCCTCTCTTGTGAAAAAGATAAGGAAGTGAGGTGGGCCGGTTTCCTGGCTTTTTTGCTTAGTAAGTTTTTGTTCAGTGAGTTCCCTGGGTACGGAGTTAAGTCTTTGTTTTTTCCGTTGGCAATCAAGTTGGCTTGAGGTACCCAGTATCCTTTGGCCCCTCTGTTTTTGGGTCATGTTTATTCTCAATTGGACCAGCTTCATGGAGATGAGGCTAAGGGTGATTCTTGTTATGTGATCACTTCCTCTCTTCACTGTGCTATTCTTCAGATTTTCATGTGGGATCGTTCTGTAGCTACTTTGGCTAAGTGCAGGAATTTGAAATTTGTGAAGGACAAGTTCCAAGGATCCCCCGACATAGTGAAGGGTCTTTGTGGCAATTCTACCGATGCCTTTCCCATTATTTTTCGTTGGATTAGCTTGAAAGGTGGTGGCCTCAATCTTGTGGAGTTGTTTGACCAAGCAGGGAGCTTATATTGGAGATCCCCTCATGAGTTTGGTCCCGGCTTTGCGTGTGATTCTGTGTTGTCTTCTTTTTATCTTCTACAGGTAATACCTTTGACTTGCGCCGTAGCGATGAGGGCAGTCTAGCTTATCTTGCTTGCATTAGCCCCTCCTGGCTTCCTGTACCTTCTTCAAGTGGCCCAAAATATACTCATTATTCAGCACACCGGGTGCTCCGACAATTTGGTTTTGATCAGGACATTCCTCTAGTTTTTAAGGATGTGGTGCCATCCCTTCCTTCCTTGGATCCTTTCTTGAGGCTGCAGGCCTTTTCTTATTGGTCACGGAGGAGCCCCCAATTTGCAGTGCCTAACTCCCAGAAAGGAGTCTTTGCTTCTAGTGGCTATACCAGTTATTGGAGAAGAGTACAAAAGTCCTTTGTTGATTATGTTGGCACTGGCACAGTTCGGGATGCCCCGAATCCTAGCATTGTTTCCGCTCCGACATCCAATAGACGTTTATCCCTTCCTACTGCTGGGATTGTTTCTGCTGCTGCAAGCAACAAGACTGGGTTTGCAGAGTGGCATGCCTCCAGGGGAGGTTGGGTGGCTTATGGACAGGATTTTCCTGAGACTTGGCTGGGTGATAGTCTCATCATTGGTGCTTCCTCTGGGGTGCCCATCAAAAGGGGTGCCCATCAAAAGGGGTGCAACAGAGACAATAAGTGCTGCCACTGCTCCGAGTAAAGGTAAGGATGTCAAGTCGAAGAAAATGAAAGCTGCTGATGTTGGCGACAGTACAGGGGGTGTAGAGATAGGCTCTGAGGCGAAAAGAAGGAAAACGGGGAAATCTCAAGCACACTTGGCATCTCAGGAAGGCAAGGATGTCGGGGAACCTTTGGTTTCAAGGACCCGGAAGAAGACCAAGGTAGAGCCTTCTTTTCCCCAGGTTCCTGTGACTGCTTCAGTCCATGGTTCTTTAGGATCCTCTGGTTTGGTATCCCAGCCTCCTTTAGGACCCTCTGGGCGTACTCGTAGTAAGCAAAAGACTTCCAGAGAATCTGTAGAGAGAGAGAGAAGGGCAAGACTTCTTTCCTTCTTCTCTCTCTCTTTTTTTTTTTACCTGTTCACCTTGTTGCACTTGTTTCTATTTTGCTAACGAGTGGTGATTTCCTTTACAGTCCAAGCGCAAGTCTGATCACAAGAAGGGTAAGAGTCAATCTTCTGGAGACGACGTGGTATGTGTGTTCCCCTTTTTCTTTTGTTCTTTCCCTTTTGTTCTGACATTGTGTTGTCTGCATTTCCTGCTGTTGTGTTTTTCTCTCTTTTTTTTTTACTTGACACTGCCTTCTCCTCTTCTTCTTCCTTTAGGTGGAGGTATCCCCTCCTATGACTGATAAGGCTCTGGGGGAGGAAACTATCACAGCTCTTTCTGTTGTTTTTCCTGTTATGGGGGAGGAGCCCCCTACTGATGATCCAGCTGAGGAAACTGGGCAACCGATGCAAGGTTCCCAGGATTCTCAGGATCCCAAAGCTTCTAGGATCCCGTCATCTCAAAGTCCCCATCTTGAGCGCACTCCTAGTCCTATCAGGACTGTGTTTCCTCAATCCTTGTCAGATAAAGGTGCTTTGGGAGACACTCCTTTATCCAAACAAACAGGTAAACCTTGTTTCCTTGAAATAGCGTTATATTTTACTTTCTTTTCCAGTTTTTCTTGAGTTCCTCCTTTTCCTTTTCCTTTTAGGTCAAACCAGTGAGAAATCCGCTCCCAGTGTTGCCTCTTCTTTAGAATCAGAAAGCTCAGAAGGTGAGTGCAAGCTGCTCCCATCGTGTTTCCTTTTCTTCCCCCCCTTTTTTTTTTTTATATATATGGCGAAGCCCCCTGCATCTATCCCTTCCTTTAGCCACTTTGCCATTGGTCCTTCACCTTTTCTTCAACTTGCCTTATGTTCCTTCCCAGAATCTTCGGGGAAGTCAGGAGATCAGGAAGAAGAGGCTCTGCCCCAAGAAGCTGGAACCGGTTTGTTCTTCTTTTTCTCCTTTTCTTTTTTTTAGACTAAATCTGTTCTTCCTTTTCTTTTCTTCTTTTTTTTTGAATATTGATACAGGCTTTGCAGGTTCTGAGCCTGTTATCCCTGAAGGAATTGTGAGACCTGTTCAAGTTGCTGACCTTCATCCAGAGCAAAAGGCTGCAAGTCCTCCTGTCTCTGCAAGTGGCGACACAGTGATGGGGGATGCCTCGAAGATGGCTGCCTCAGATCTTGATTCAAGGCTTTCCTCTTTCCTGGCTCGCTTTGATCTCTTGGAATTCAACAGTCTTCCTGCCAGCCACTTCCATGTTTTTGGGTCTTCTTATGGTAGCTTCCTGCGCTTCTCTGTTCCTGTGGAAGGCCTGCCGCTGCTAGAGAGTCTGCTCAAGAGTCATGGGGATTTTACCAGCGGCTTCAGGGGAGGCGTTTTTCTAGGCAATATTTTGATGGAGTTGCTGTGTGCTGTGCTGATTTCCCTAAGGAATTCCTCTGTAGATTCCTTGTCTGAAGAAAAGCTTCTGGAGTGGAGAGGGGTGGTGCAAGACCTTCTAGAGGCCAAGTTTAATTTGTCTTTTCTGCTGGATCACTTGCGTCTGCTGGCTCATATGCTGTTTCAGAGGCAATCATTCAAGAGTATAGACACTGAGATAGCTGCTGCTGAGGAAGCTTTGGCTCGTGCTCACAAGGTTTTACAAGACTTGAAGGTCAAGCGGCAGAGGATCCTTTCTACTTTGGCTGTGCCTGTTATTTCTCCGGATGCCTCCCTGTTGGCCGGCCTCATTCCTTAGCTTTTTTTTTCAGATTTACATAAACAATTTGGGATTGTATAAGTTTTCCTTTTTGAACATTGTTCTGCTCTTTGCTTTCTCTTTTGTGTTTCAAAACTGCTTCTTTTTTCTTAGTATGTGAATCTGCCTTTTTCTTTGGTATATTGCCTTTTCTTTCCTATGGCTCTTTTCTTTTCCTAAGTCCTGGACCATGGTCTTCACAGGCTTCACTGTAAATTCTGGTCCAGGTACCCGGTAATCTATTGTGCAAGTACTGAACTGGGTACACTGGTATCCTTCCCTATGTACATATTTTTCTTTTTGAGATACGGTCCCAGTTCATGAACTTTGACAGGTTCCCCTTTTGCCAAGTGCTAGGCTAGGTATCCTAGATATTTTACTTTTATTCTGTGATCCTAGATCTATGCACTTGGGACTGTTTGTGGGATATCTGAAATTATTTGTGAGGTGAATCCTGGGCCATATGTAAAAGGGTATTACATACTCTCCCCCCCTTTTTTTTTTTGACTCAGGTGTCCTTCCTTAAATTTATCCAAATTTGGTTTTTTGCAGTATTTAAAGAAAAACTTAAATGTTGAAGAAATAGGAATTTCATTAAAACATGGTCATTTTCAAGGAACAAAGAAAAAGTCTTTTGGTGCAGTATTAACCACAAAGTGTCAATCTATCACATGTTCCTGAACAAAATTATCTTAGACCAGAATTCATGATAAAGGCTGAAAAATAAAAAGACAAAAATAAAAAGAACTTAGCAGATAGTGAAGCTGGTGAAAGGACCCTGAGGTACCGGGATCCCCTTGTCCTTATGCATAGTATTGCTTCAGCCATTTCCCGTTTATGGGCTCTGTCAGGATTGTTCCATCTTCTTTGGCAAGGTAATAATACCCACTTTCATGAGTTGCATTGATGATGTAGGGTCCTTCCCATTTTGGGGTGAACTTGGAAGGCCCTGGTAGGTTCCTCCTCACGTGCTCCGCCATCCTTAGCACTAATTGCCCTTTACTGAACACTCTTGGGCGTACTGCTTGTGCATATGCTCTGGTCATTCTTTGCTGGTATCTCTGGCTCCTTTTCTTAGCCAGTTCTCTTTCTTCTTTTACTCCTTCCAGATCTGCTAGCCTCTTTTCATTGCTTGCGTCCTCACTTTCTCCCTGTTTTTCCTCCAGAACTACCCTTGGTGTAGGAATGACTAACTCCACAGGGCTGATGGCTTCTGTTCCATAAACCAGGGAGAATGGGGAGAATCCTGTGGCTGTCTTTACAGAGCTTCTACATGCCCAAAGCACATCTGCTAGATGGTCACTCCATTTTCCTCCATACTCATGCTTTATTTTCTTAAGGATTTTTAATATTACCCTATTAGTAGTTTCAGCTTGGCCGTTTCCTTGTGAGTAGTATGGGGTAGATCTTCCATGCTTGATGTGGTATGCTTCAGTTAATCCCTTCATATCTTTGTTTATGAATGGGGTTCCATTGTCGCTGATCAATCTTCTGGGGATCCCGAACCTTGTAATGATGTGGTCTCGAATGAAATTTGCTACAGCTGCTCCAGTAGCTTTTTTCAAAGTAATGGCCTCTACCCATTTTGTAAAGTACTCCGTGGCTGTCAGGATCCATATATAACCATTGGATGGAGGATTTATGGGCCCTATGAGATCGAGCCCCCAAGTATGAAAAGGCCATGGCGTCGTCATATCCTGTAAGACATTTGGGTGAGTGTGAATTGCATCTCCTAGGACTTGGCAAGCATGACATGTTTTGACTAGCTCCTTAGAGTCTCTTTTCATCGTTGGCCAGTAATATCCCAATAACAGTAATTGCTTATACAGTCTTCTTTTTCCTGGGTGACTTTCACAATCTCCAGAGTGCATCTCTCTGACTACTTCTCTAGCTTCCTTTGGTCCCAGGCACCTGAGGGGATCCCCATGGTATCCCTTTTTGAATAAAATGTCGTTCTGCAAGAAATACCTGCATGCTAGTTTTTTGAGCTTGTGGGCCAGTTCCCTGTCGGTTGGCAGGATCCCCCGAGCCAGGTATCCTATGAAAGGATCTCGCCAATCTTCTGCAATAAACACCGCGTAGCTTTCTTCTTTATCAATTGCCAAACGACATTCCTGGCATTTCCCCTGTATGATTGCTGCTTCCTTGTCCATATCCGGCCAGTAATACCCCATGCGTTGCATCCTTCTGTATAGGCTGACTTTTTCTGCAACTCCACATGCTTGGGCGTGTAATTCTTCTAGTTTCACCTTTCCTTCCTTCTCGGTGATACATCTAGACAGTATTCCTCCTGGCAGTCTCTTATATAACTCTCCTTCTATCTGAGTGTAATCCATTAGTTCTTTGATGTTCCCTCTAGGGCTTGCCTCTTTCATCCTTTCTTTGATTTCGTCCCTCCAGTCCCACTGTTTGGATTCCCCGGGGTACATCCCTTGGAGGATCCTTACAATAGAATGTTCCTGCCTTCCTATTTTTATCAGCGTATCCCTCCCATTAAATGGTATTTGGGATCCCAGGGTGGCGAGAGCATCTGCAAACTTGTTTTCACTTCTTTAAGTGTATTCTATGCTGAAGGTTTGAAATTCCATCTCCAGCCTTTGTGCCCAAGTCCTGTAGGCTGCTAAGCTTTGTTCTCGTAATGCAAAGTCACCTTTCACTTGGGAGACTACAAGATTAGAATCTCCCAGCACTCTCATATGTTTCACTCCTATGCTGAGTGCTATAGTCAACCCAGTTAAGTATGCCTCATATTCAGCTGCATTATTAGAGCATAAGAAACCAAGCTTGAAGGACAGGGGCATGATATCCCCATTTTCGCAGCTTAGTACAATTCCTACCCCATTTGAAGTTACTGTAGCTAACCCGTCAAACCTCATGGTCCATTTCTTCCCTGGGATCTCCATCACTGCTACCTCACCAGGGATTTCTTCACTCAGCGGGCCTTCTTCCTTTCCTAGGAATTGAGCTAGCAAATCTGTTATGGCCTGGCTCTTGACAGCCTTGGGAGTTTTTATACCTATATCATATTGTGAGAGCAACACTAGCCATTGTGCTATCCTTCCCGTGAGAAGGGGCTGGTGCAGGAGTGCTTTTATGGGGTGGAATTTGGTTACCAAGAGAATTTGGTGAGCTGAGAAGTACCTCTTCAACCTTTGGGATGCATAAACGATCACTAGGCAGGCTTTCTCTATTCTGGGGTACCTGGTCTCGGTATCCTTGAGTGTTCTGCTTACATAATATATGGGCTGCTCATTTCCTTGGTCATCTTCTTGTTCCAGCAAAGCTCCTATTGCCTGAGAGTTTGATGCTAGGTATAGCAACAGAGGTCGCCCACGTACTGGTGCCTGGAGGGTGGGCAGATGATTCATAATGCCCTGAATTCTTTGAAAAGCTTCCTGCTGCTCCGTTCCCCAGGTAAATTCATTTCCCTTTTTTAATAGCTTGGATAGGCCTACTGTAGTTGAGGCTAAACCAGGCATAAACCTCCTGATATAGGAGACCCTTCCCAGGAAGCTTTTGAGTTCCCTAACAATAGTTGGTCTTCTCATCGTGGCAATAGCTGTGGCCTTGACTGGGTCCACGCTTATGCCTTTGTGATGTACCAGGAACCCAAGGAACTTTCCAGCAGACACTCCAAAGGCGCACTTCATGGGGTTCATACGTAACTTGTATTTCTTGCATCTTTCAAAGACTTGCTCAAGTACTTGGAAATGTCCTGTTCTGGTTTTTGACTTGACCACAATATCGTCTACATAATCTTCCATCTCCTCATGCATCATGTCATGAAAAATGGCTGTCATGGTCTGTTGATACGTAGCCCCCTCATTTTTGAGGTCAAAGGGCATTACAGTGTAGTAAAAGTTCCCAATCGGAGTTCTGAATGCCGTCTTCTCTGCATCTTTGGCTGCCATGCGGATCTGGTTGTATCCACTGTACCCATCCATAAACGAGAACATTGAGTTTCCTGCAGCTGAATCTACAAGGAGGTCGATATTGGGTAAGGAGAACTCATCTTTAGGACATGCCTTGTTCAAGTTGCGAAAGTCTACACAGCAACGGATTTGACCATTTTTCTTCTTCACAGGTACAATGTTGGAAAGCCATTTTGGGTGTTGGATGGGTTTGATAAAACCAGCTGTTAGTAATTTTTTGACCTCTTGGACTATCTGAGCTTCTACCTCAGTGTGAAAGACCCTAGCTGGTTGGACTA